>NW_005364633.1:195043-211742 GCF_000412655.1 Myotis brandtii
ACGGGATTAAGTTTTATTAAAACAGTTTATAGTAAGATAATTATATTTGAAAGTGTTTTCTTTTCTTTCAGGGAAAGCTATAAACTGCAGATAACCTTTTTATGAAATTCTTTAATTGTTTTTTGTTTTTTTTTATGTGTGTGTTTTAGTCATTTACGGGCAATGAAAAAGATTTGTGTGTGAATCAGGAGCCCTTCCATTCAGCTAAAACAGGGATTTCCACCTCTCGCTTTCAGTTCCTGATCACGTACTTCAGAATGTCCCCAGTGCCACAGTCCATCCAGAAAACTCTTCAATCTATTTCCTTTCATGTGTTTTTGGAAAGAACTCAAGTATTTTCTAAAAGGGGGCATGTGGGCCTGGGAGATGGAGGATAAAGATAAGTCTCCTACTTTGTTCCTCTGCTGGTATGCCCTCCTCCTGCCCCCCCTCCCCCCCTCTCGCTCTCTCGCTCTGTCAGATCTCAGTGACTTCTGTTTCCAACATGCCTCCATTCTGTTCTGTATCTGGCTGCATCCAAGAATGCTTGGAGTGTTGTGCAGGGGTTTGACTCCCTTCGCTTTCCAGGAGGTTATTATTGATCTTGGGAATGGAAAGAAAGTATAAGCAACTGTTGGGAAATTTATAAGGTTTTATTTATAATAAAAACAGTATTTTATTTGAATGAAGAAAACTGACACGAGTCTATCTGTTCTGAACTGTTTTAACAACAAAAATCATAATTTCTAGATTAGTCATGTTTGAACAGAGATTATGAGGCGTGGAAAGTGTAAATAATTCAACTAATATACTTCTAATTTTTGCTAATGTTGTTAATCATATTTTGCCTCTAAAGTCTTTCTGCCTGAAATTAGATATATTTTTGCTTATATTAAGCAAAGTCTTAGATGAAAAATAGTTGTGACTTATTTCATTTCAGTAACTCCCTCTTCCCCTCCCCCCTGACATGTGTTTGCTGTGATTAAAGCCCTGCCCATAGGAGAGGCCCAGAAGTCTGCCTGAGCATGTATTGGGATGTTTCCCACGACAAGTAACAGAATTTCCAGCTAAAAGTGTCCTAAACGAGGAAGACGCTTATGGCGTCAGGGGGAAGGAAGCTGGGCCGGCTGCCAGCCGCGGAGGCCTGCGCAGTCTCAGCTCTCTACTCCACCACGCTCGCTCGCTCGCTTGCTCGGCTTGTTGGCTTTTGTCTGTGAGTGTCCCCTCCTGCCACTGCTCTGATGCTGTGTCCTCACACCACTGTGACCAAAGGCAGGGGCAGTGACTCCCCTTCCATCACTTCCTTGAACAGGGAAGTAAAGCCATTCTGAGACGCTCTCACTGTCACCCCCTCAGCAGACTAACTCTCTTGCTGCTCCCACTGGCAAGTGACTAGCGCTGGCCCTGGAGAACTGGGGCGGAGTGGGTGTCAGCCTCTACAGTGAGAGGGAGTTTCATAGAAGGAAAAACTGGAATAGAAATAGACAGGAAGAAAACACTAAGTGACGTATATATATTATCTATCTATCTATCATCTATCGGTATATGTGTGTGTGTGTATATATATGTATATATAAATTGATTTTAGAGAGAGAAAAGGAGAGGGAGAGAAACATGGATTGGCTGCCTCCTGCACGTCCCCTACTGGGGATTGAGCCCACAACCCAGGCAGGTGCCCTGACCAGAAATCAAACCAGCAAGCTCTCTGCTTGGGGCAATGCTCACTGAGCCACACTGGCCAGGGCGCTGTGAAATGCTGGACCGCTCACAGAGCCGTCATAGGTCTGAAAATGGTAATCTGAAGTTTTATGCTGCCTTGAAAAATGAGTTGTTGTTTTTTAAATGTATTTTATTGAATTTTTACAGAGAGGACGGGAGAGGGATGGAGAGTTAGAAACATCGATGAGAGAGAAACATCGACCAGCTGCCTCCTGCACACCTCCTACTGGGGATGTGCCTGCAACCGAGGTACATGCCCTTGACCGGAATAGAACCTGGGACCTTTCAGTCCACAGGCCGACACTCCATCCACTGAGCCAAACCGGTTAGGGTGAAAAATGAGTTTTATTTGTTATTCTAAACTTTGTTAAGTGTGTTTTCTTTTTCGAAATTTACACATAGACTCAAAATGGGAGCTGCTTCTATATCAAATATGTGTTCTGCCTTCTATAGATCTTGTTTAGTAGATTTATAATGCACCTTTATTCTAAAGGATTCAGTTCCCTAAATAGCATATGTTCTATTCTAATAATGAACAGGAAGAAACGTCAAAGGAGGAGGCCGTACAACGGGAAAGGCGGGGATGATGGGAATCCTAGAGGAAAAGGAGGGCGGAGCAGGACAGCAGTGACTAATCGGGACGGTCTCCTGTGAGCGTGAACTAGGTCACTTGCCCCTTGGAATGATGGGCAAGGGAAGCCATTGAGCCCGGAGCAAGCAGGAGCGGGAGGAAGGCGGCTCCCCTGTCAGGCATGCATTTTGCAGGTTAGAATCTGTCTGCCCTGACCACATGCGGGTGTGTCCCTGGAAATGCAGGTTCAAATAGGCTGGTCTGCCCCCCTCCCCCGCCTTTTTTTTTCTGTTTCTGTTTTCATTTAAACATCATCGCCTAACAATGATGTTTAAAGTAATCCATCTAAACATTTAAGGCTCTGAACTTGTCTCAGCAATAATGAAAGTATGGCTAGAATAGGTCAAGGAAATGTTCAGGTTCTGAGTTTCAAAGGCCAGACCCTCCCAATGACTGGGGCTTTATAGAGATTTATTCCTCTATGTAAAATCTAAGCCTACTTTATATTTTAAAAAACGGCTCACCTAAACGGCTCACATAGTATTTGTTGGATTTATTTTAGGGTTAAGAGGTTCCTCTTCCTGCCTCCCATCCCACCCGGTTCTTCACCTCCTTTTCCTGTTTTCCTCTTTCTCTTCGCTCCGTCTACTGATCCGGAAATGCTCCTTTAAGTACTTCATCAATCTTGAATAATACGCATGAGAGAACCTTGCTGACATTCTCCCTTTGCTGTGATAGCATTTATGTGAAATATTTTTTGTTACTTTAAATCATAGCTATTGTAACGTAAACAGTTTAGAAAACAATGCAAAATAAATGTATACCCTAATGAGTTAGTAAGACGTTCTTACAGCAACACCCACAGTAAGCTATTCCATGTGCCCGAAGAAGGACAGCCTCCGTTTTGTCATTTCTGCCTCCAGCGATGTCTCAGGCTCAATGTGCTCTAGGACCCACGTGTTCATCTTGCTGGGGGCCCAGGGCGTCGGCAGAGCCCTCCACCAACACCAGGTTCCAGATGAATCCACACTTTTCCTTTCCGCCTCCTTCGCCGTCCAACTTCCACATCCAGACGTAGGAACTGGACTGTGGGCGTGGGTGTCTCAGCCTTGGTCTCTGATGACACACACGTCTTTGCTCTCGCTGCTCTGTCCCAAGTCCTCCCGAGCTGCCCTTCTGAGTCTCCACCTTCTCTTGACTTCCTGGCTTCAGCCATCGATGCCAATGGAGACTGAAGCCTTTATTTCCCACGCTGGTCTAGTTCATCTGGGAAAGTGCAATCCACTAAATTGGTTGCACAACCCCTGAGGGATTGCACTTAAAACTTTTTTTTAAAAGAAAATTTTAAAAATATATATTTTTATTGATTTCAGAGAGGAAGGGAGAGGGAGAGATAGAAACATCAATGATGAGTGAAACTCATTGATCGGCTGCCTCCTGCATGCCCCACACTGGAGATTGAACCGAAACCTGGGCAAGTGCCCTTGATCAAATTCAAACCCAGGACCCTCCAGTCCACAGGCCACCGCTCTATCCACTGAGTCAAACCAGCTAGGGCTGCATTTAAAATTTTTTTTAAAAATTATTTTGGCCCAGCCGGAGTGGCTCAGTGGTTGAGCACCAACCTATGACCCAGGAGGTCAGGGTTCGATTCCCAATCAGGGTATGTGCCCCGGTTGTGGGCTCTATCCCCAGTAGGGGGTGTGCAGGAGGCAGCCGATCAATGATTCTCTCTCATCATTGATGTTTCTCTCTCTCTCTCTCTCTCCCTCTCCCTTCCTCTCTGAAATCAATAAAGACTTACATTTTTAAAATATTGCTTTGGTGGCAGCATGGAGGAAGGGTGGTGGGAGAGAGACAGCAGACAGGTCAGGATGATTAGGGTTTGAAGCAAGGCAGTGGTTTCCAACTGCCCGTGAAAGTGGTTTTGGGGCATCTGGCGTGAGTGATTATCCATTCTATTTCCTAAAAATAGGAAAACAAGAATACGAGCTGAGAAAGAAAAATAATGAATTCTGCATGGAAGTGATGTTAAAGTACATGCAAGACATCTCATAGGTACGTGGGTGGGCGAGTTGGCGCTTAGGGAGGAGACGTGGGCAAAATCTGGGTCCTAATTGAAGCCAAAGCATGGGAATGAAAGGTTGCCGAGTGAGTGGAATAAGGCCCAGGAGAGGACAGCCAGGGAGGACCCTGAAGCCGGTGAGTCCTCATTTGCTAGGGCTGCTGACCGGGTGGGGGGGGGGGGGGGGGCTTACGCAGGAGTTTATGTCCTGAAGGCTGTAGAGCAGCGGTTCTCAACCTGTGGGTCGAGACCCCTTTGGGGGTCAAACGACCCTTTCACAGGGGTCGCCTAAGACCATCGGAAAACACATATATAATTACATATTGTTTTGTGATTAATCACTATGCTTTAATTATGTTCAATTTGTCACAATGAAATTGGGGGTCACCACAACATGAGGAAATGTACTAAAGGGTCGCGGCGTTAGGAAGGTTGAGAACCACCGTTGTAGAGTCTGGTTTCCTCGGAGGCCTCTCCTGGGCTGGCAGGCGGCCCACTTCCTCCGCGTCCACACATGGTCTCCCCCTGTGTGCGTCCGCCCTGATCTCTTCTTGTAACACCAATCCGGCTGAACGAAGGCACACCCATAGACCTCATTTTCACTTCATTGCTCCTTTAAAGGCCCTGCCTCCAAAAAGAGGCACATTTTGAGGTCCTGCGGTTCAGGCTTCAACACATTCATTATGCGTCCAGTTTGCCCTCAGGGGCATTCTCTCCGGGAGGGTGGAGGCTCAAGACAGGGATTCCCTGCTCCCTCGTCTTGGGTGACTGGCGAAGGTGCTGCTTGAAATGAATTGTGGAGGAGAGAAGGGGCGGCTGCCAGAGGATGACGGAAGCAGAGAGAATCCCCACCCAGAGCAAAGGGGGGGCAGGCTCCCCTTCCTGTCAATCACGTTAAAATGCTTCTTAACGTCCCACCCTGTCCCATGGGAAATTCTTATGCGGTGTACGCGTTCTCTGCATGCCTTTCACCGGAGTGATTCAGATTTCTGATTTTCGAAAATACTGGACTAATAATAGTGTGCCCACACAAATACAGTATTTCAGTGCGTAACGCTAGCCGGGAGGAGGGAAACTGGTATTTGTGTTGCTCCCACCCAGAACTCAGCCCAGGAAGCTGAGCTGGCAGCATTGTGTCACCGTGGTTGCACCTCCCACACACACCTGGAGGGTCAGCGGGGAGAACCACTGAGTGCAGGGAGGTCCCTGGGCCGATGGCGGGTTCACCCATCCATCCATCCGTGGGCTCCTCCCTCCTTGCCTCTGCGTCGCAGTTCGTGGTGGTTCATCAAGATGATCTGGGGCCCCATTTTACCCTGATGTTAAGTGAGTCTCAGCGTCAGGTTCAGTTTTTTAAAATCGCACTTATAGTTACAAAAGGAAGAACACGAGTGCCTTTGGCGGCAGGGAAAGGAGAGGGCCCGTTCTCCCTGGGACGTTAGCGCCTCAGCCAGGAGTCCTCAGCTCAGCTCCCTGCCGGCCGTGGCCCATCTTGTTCATGGAGGCGACTCAGAGACCATCCTTCAAACTACACACACGCTGTCTTCATCAGCGACAGTGGCAGGGTCACCACCAATTACCAGCCTCCATGACACAAAAGTCATTCTTTCTTTTTTTTAATTATTATTGAAAATTAATTCTTAAAAAGCATAGTTTTAAAAGTTCAAAACAGCTCTCTGTAAGATAGCATTATCGGAAACCTTTGCTTTTTAAAATTAGAGTCGCTAATGCATTATTTTCTGATGCTCTTTTGTATGGTTCTATGGATATCTTCTTAAAACCTTCACATTTGCAAAATGGCTCTGTAGTGTTTTCTCCTCCGGCCCACGCGTCACCCACACATACCTGCCTCCCACTCCGGCTGACTCACGGCCCAGCCTCCTCCCACGCGCACACTCCGTGACCTGGCGCCCACTCTCCACTCTCCGCTTTGTCCTCCCACAAACCCACTCACTCATCTGCCCTCCTTCACACAGACAGACAGATTCACACTCCCACTGCTCGCAGCCGAAGAACAATAGTGGCTCAGGGAGGGAAGAAATCATTGTTCCAATGACCATTGTGGGGGGTGTGTGTCTCATTAACGAGCTCTAACCACAAATGAGCAGCTGATAAGCCGATCTTTTATTATTAGATTATGTTTTCAAAACTCCCCCATACACAGCCAGTGGATTTTCTATTTTCGAAAACTGTACCAACGTGTATGTGCACTTCTCTGAGCGTTGTAACTTTTTTCAGGGAAACAGATGCCCTTCTCTTTTGTCCAAATGGAAATGTTTTACTCACACGTCGGCGTGACTGTGGGCACCGAGACCATGGCTCACTGGTCGGTGATGTGAGTGGCAGCGTCTGGAACCAGCAGGCTGCCTGCCGAGAGCCACTGGCTATGAATTACGAGGGAGCAACTCCAGAGCCCACTCAGGGATAAGGGCAGCTCAGCAACGCCCTGCCAGGCTCCCGCTGTGGGCAGGCCCGGGGCGAGGTGGGGAGGCCAGCCTCTGCTGCTGGTGTGTGTGCTTTAAGGCCACCAGAAAGGTCTTCTTCCCCCAGCACCCTCACCTTGATGCTGCCATGTCAACATTGCAGCACTAGAGAGCAATTCCGGAACCTTCTCAACACTTCAAGTGTGAAGCATTCCAAAGATATTGCTGACCCTGAGACAGAGTTGAGCTCAGAATGTTTACGGGGCATGCCCTTGGGACCAGCACCCGTAGAAGGAAGAAGTGGGACTGTGACTCAAGGCCCGGGGACCTTTTCGGCCAAGTCCACAGGGAACACTGGAGCTGGATGGCTCTTCAGAATTGTCCCACGTCAGGCCAAGACAGCCAGGCTTTTATCCCCTTTAGCCTTGATTTGGGACTGAGGCCTTTAAAGAGGTGACGAAGTTAACATGAGGCCCGCAGGGTAGAGCAGTGATCCGCTGGGATGGGTGTCCTTTTAAGAAAAGGAAGAAACACCAGCGGCGTGCGTCCACAGAGAAAAGGCCACGTGAGGTCACAGCCAGAAGGTGGCCATCTGCAAGCCGAGGAGAGAGGCCCCACTAGAAAACAAATGGCTGGCAGCCTGGTCCTGGACGTCCAGCACGCAGAATTGTGAGAAAAGAAAATAAGTGTCTGTTGTTTAAGTCGCCCAGTCGGGGTATTTTGCTATGGCAGCCCTAGCAGACTAATACATCCCTCTCCCTGGCTGTGTGACCTTGGGCATGGCAGGGTGTACTGAGAGATTTACATTTCTGGAAAAGAATGGGTAATTGATTTTTGACAGGTCAATAGCAAAGTGAGCATACAAATAAAATAAGAAAATTATCAATGCCAGGGAAAGCAATTATGTGCCAAGAAACTCAATGTAATCACAGTACATTACAAGCCTCAGCCTTAAATGATATTTACTTAATTATGCAAACACTGAATAGTGATCAGAGAAAAACGTGATAGAACTATATGGGGAGAATAAGAGGAGCATATGAGAGACTAAATCCGTATCTCCCTTCCATAGATAAAATGTAGAACCTTGAAAAAGCACGACATAGCAGGTGGAAGTGTGGCGATAAAGACCAGAAGGATTGGTTGGCCCAGTCGAGCATGCTGCTCTGGGGAATGGCAAGGAGCTCGCGCTCCTAGGCTGTGCAGAGAACGGGGCTGCTCTTTCTCTTTCTGGCTTTGAAGAGATATAGTTTGGCCTCTAAACTTAAATGAAATGCGAACAACTCTAGAAAGGAAAATGACAACATAGGCATGTTATTTCTGAGATATGGGGGAACCACCCGAAAGCTAAAGGGTAAAGCTCGACAGTGGTTGCCTCTGTGGGAGCAGGAGTGGAGTCGATGGCACACGCACTATGAAACCACTGGGTTTTGTAGATGAATTCGAAGGAATAAATCCAGGCATGTAGACATGTAGGAAGGCCTTTGAATGTTAGTCCTGCTGCTTGTAGGTCCCTAATCTTTAAAATAAAAGAGGTCATGAAAAAACACATTTTGGAAGCTTCTGGTAGATTGAAAATGATCAATAAAAGTTCCCTTTTCCCTCTTACAGATAAAGCCAGGCACTAGTTTTCAGCGGTATCATCTCATTGTTTGAAATCCTCTCTGTCCCTGATTCACAAGACCCTTTCATTACACCTTGGGTACAAAAACCATACTCGGTGTACATGTGAATAATGAAGTCATCTAAAAAATACTCTATGCGAAATAAGAAATGTGTAATCTGACTAACCATTCAATGAGTGCATTTTTCAACAATGAAGTACAAGGCACAGTTTGCTCACTTGGTTTTTCTCAAGCCGTAATGATTATTGAATGGGTTCCAGATTCGAATTTTACCTGCTAGTAACCGGAAGCAGTCCACCAGTTGCGGAATGCCCTTAGAGATGGGCTGCGGTGAACAGGTTAGGGGTGGGGGACTGAGGCATTGAGCCCCCCATTTCTCGGAACAGGCAAACAGCCCGGATCCGCAGCCTCTGGCCAAGGGCCACGGTGTGCAGGGTACTGTACAACGATTGTTTTTCTTGTGCTCCGTCATAAGAAAGGCTGGGAAACACTGCCTTAAACAGATGCCTACAAACCCATTATAAGAATCGATAGCCATTGGAGTAAAGTCTTCTTCAGTTACTTCCTTATGACATTTACAAGAGAAGTAGTTAAATTAAAGTCTTTAAGTGACATTTTGATGTCCCACACGTCTGAATGGGAAGTACGTGAGCTTAGATTTACATATGAGTTTGGATTAAGTTCAGTTACTAGTAACTTAACAGAGACCCCCACGATAGTAGTTTAAACAGGTCATTACTCTTTCCTGCGAAAAGAAGTCCGGAGAGAGCTAGCCCGAGGCTAACAGGGGCTTCTCACGGACGATGCCACAGCTTTCAGCTGCTGGTCTTACACTGCTAAGGCGTGAGTCTCAGCTCAGGGAACGCCAGCCAGCACACCCACTCCCCAGAGAGCAGGATGGAGGAGCAGGAGAAGGGTGAGCCCTTCTTCTCTAGGGAGACGGCCCAGAAGTCACCATCCTATTCCCATTTAGGTCTCACTGTGAGGAACTTTGTCACAGCCCATGTAGCTGCATATGTGGTTCCGTGCTGTGGTCTTGTGGCTAGGTGGCAGTATGTCCAGCTTAGAATGGGAGTTGCACTGATTGAGAGAAGAATGAACAATTGCTCTGTGAACAGCAGTCTTTACAATCTGTTTTAGTAACTGCCATGTAATTCATTTCAAACAAAATCAATCTGTCAACTAGTTATTTTATCTACACGGCTAAAAAGGCTGACATAAGCATTAAGGAAGACCAATGAGCAAATTCATTATTTGAAGTCTTGATTATATGTTTTGTTAGATTTGATGATTCATGATTAAGGCAGTGTAGCTAATAGGACTTGAGAGGAGTAAATGAGTGAACACAGGTAATACATGTAAATACACTTAGAATAGTGTGTGGAAATACTAAGTGCTCAAGTGTTAGCTGTTCATATATCTTTCACTTAAATTTAAGATATATGAACCTGGTCACGTGACAATACCTGGATTCAGGAAGGCTGGGAAGTGTGGTCCGTGCTCGCTGTCCCTGCCGCTTAACCTGGGCTTGGGCTCGATCACTAAAAGGAAAAAGGGAAGAACAAATATGGGGTGTGTTAGTCTTCGTCACACAAATTGATCACACAGCTGCTTTATAGTGAGAACAATTGCATTGTGCTTTTCACTTAACATTATAGCAAAAGGTTGTTTTCATGTTACTACATAGTCTTCATAATTATAAAGTTACTAGTGACCCGGTGCATGGGTTCGTGCACAATGAAAGGAAATTAATTAGAAGGTGGCCAGCGGGGTGGGATTGGACAAGACGGGCTGGACATGCCCTGGAGCCAACCTCCCATGATCCGGTTCGTGCACAATGAAAGGAAATTAATTAGAAGGTGACCAGCGGGGCGGGACTGGGCAAGACGGGCTGGACATGCCCTGGAGCCAACCTCCCACGGTCCCTCCCCGGCGTCTGCGGAGTGAGCGGGGTCCCTCCAGCAGGTGGGGTCCCTCGGCCTGGCCTGCGGGGATCGGGCCAAAACTGGCTCTCCAACATCCCCCGAGGGGTCCCAGAGTGCGAGAGGGCAATCTGCAATTTTGCTGTCATACAGGGTGTGGAACGCAAACGCAAGTGTGCAGTAAACCAGCTTCGGGACCAACAGTGCCCCAGCAACAACATAACCCATGGCTAAAGGTGAAATCACGTGGCCCCGTGAAGAATCGGGCTCCCTCCTCTCTGGTTTTGGGGTGCGTCACCCGAGAACCACCGCTGCCAAGTCACTGCAGCTCTACAACTCCTGTTTTGAGTGTCTGCCCCCTGGTGGTCAGTGCATGTCATAGCGTCTGGTCAGATGGTAGGAGGGACACTTAGCATATTACTCTTTTATATATAGACTAGAAGCCCAGTGCACAAATTTGTGCAGGGGCCAATTGGGCCAAGCTGGCCGGGGGTAGGGGCCGTGTGCGGTTTGCCAGCTGGCCCCGCCCCCTGGTCAAACTCCTGGTGTCCAGCCGGCCCTCCCTGATCAAGGCCAATTGGGCCAGGCTGGCCGGGCTGACCGGGGGTAGGGGCCGTGGGCAGTTTGCCAGCTGGCCCCGCCCCCTGGTCAAACTCCTGGTCGAACTCCTGGTCGAGGGGACAATTTGTACATTAGTCTTTTACTATTTAGGATAACTATAATAACTCATTGAGTATATAATCAATACATTCTTTAACTTTTCCTTTTGTCAAAAATGTAGATTCTTTCTGGTTCTACACTATCATAAACAGTGTCACAATAGATCCTTTCCTGAGTGTAAGTTTTTCATCTTCTTGGGATGATTCCCTTCGGATAAATTCCCAGAACTAGATTTCTTGGGTCAAAGGGTGTGTGAACAGTTTATGATTCTTAATGTTTTTTATTCTAAATTGGTTTCTGAGAAGGCAGTACCAGTTTGTTCCCAAAGAAAATATGCAATTTTTTTTTCTACAAATGTGGAGAGGGAGACATATCCACATAGCTTTGTGGGTAGAACAGTTTCAGTTTTCAAGTCTCACTGGAATGATCAGGAGACAACACAGACTTGGGTTTGAATCTCTTATTTTGCCATTTCCTACCCATTTAGGAGGCAAGTACTTATTCGCCTGGGCCACAGATGTCTTGTTTTAAAATTAAAAATATTTCCCTCAGGAGTTACGTAGCAATCACTAGGGCTGTTGACAAATAATCTCTTTTATCATCTTCTGTGCACATGTTAGAAAATGTAATTCCCGCTCCCCTGAAGACAGACATGGCCGTGTAACTAGCTTCAGCCGGAGCATGGGAGCAGTGTAACATGTCAATTTCAGGCACACATTTTAAGAATCTGTGTGTGATTTACCACACCCTTTATTCCCTCTGCCCTGTGATCGGCAGTATTCCGGACCACCCCAGCTCTCTAAATGAGTCCTAGAATAAGGAAGGCACAAGTGGGGCCCCAAGCCGACCTATGAGGAGTAGGAAAATGGAGTAAAAAATAAATATTGGGGTTGGCACTTTTTTAAGCCACTGAGACTGTAGTATTCTTTGTTACCTCAGCATAACCTCGCCGACCCTGACTGCTGCAGCCATTCCCAGGACAGATAAAATAACATTCCCTTTATGATAATAATTACTAGGGTTAATTCAGGGTCCTCTATGTGCCAGGCATTTGTATACATTACCTCTAGTCTTCAGAACAACCTTGCATATCAGGAAGCCTCCGTCTTACAGAGGAGAAAAACAAAGCCCAGAAGGGTTAGTGTTTTACTTAATATGCAGCTAGGAAGTTGCAGAGCTGGGATCCACACCTGGTGTGTTTCTTCCCTTCTTTATTTTTTTCCCCTCGTCTTTGAAAGTTTATGGCATTATTTTTTACTAGAGGCCCGATGCACGAAATTCGTGCAAGAGTAGGCCTTCCTTTCCCCGGCTGCCGGCCCCGGCTTCCCTATGGCACCTGGGACCCTGGCTTCCCTCGCAGCCCCGGCTTCGTCCGGAAGGTCGTCTGGTCTAATTAGCATATTACGCTTTTATTATTATAGATTATTTACATCACTGTGTGAATTTTCTTTATGAACTTCACATTTATTCCTGCAACAAGACCTTTATTTTCTCAAACTTATTGCAAGATAAACAGAAATTGGGTCAAAGCACAGGTGCTTGCTACTCAAGCCCCTGCTTGTTCCCAGAAGTAACCTCGTAAACTCAAGTACCTTTGCACTGGTCTTGGCTTGAATCTACCCGAGAGCAGGTAGGATTTATACGCTTATGAAAGGGAAAACATGGTTTCAAAATTGGAGTGGAATGAGTCAGAATAGAATGAGTTAGATGAGACTGAGTAACTTCTCCAACCCAACGTTACTGCCTCTGTCTCTCTTTTAACAATTTTATGAAGATAGAATTCACATACCATACAATTCAACCATTTAAAGCTACAACTCAATGGCTTTTAGTACTTTCGGAGTTGTGTATCCATCACGCCAACTGATTTTCGAATATTTTCATTCCCTCGAAAATGAAAATTCCACACCCCTTAGCTGTCATCCCAACCTCGCCGCTCCACCCCCAGCCCTAGGCAGCTCCTTTCTGGACTCTGTCTCTTTACAGTGGCTCCAGAATGTCAGCCTCCCACCATCCCCAGCAAACAGTTCTTCCTCTCCCACTCCAGCCCAGTCCCCACCCTGCCAAACTTTCATTATTTATTTTTATTTTTTAATCCTCACCTGAGGACATGCTTTTTCTTTTTCTTGATTTCAGAGGAAGAGGAAGGGAGAGGGAGAGAGAGAGAGAAATATTGATGTGAGAGTGAAACATGGATCCGTTGCCTCCCGCACGTGCCACAACCAGGGACCCACTGGGGATTGACCAGCAACTTGGGTAGGTGCCATGACCCGTGTAATACAATAATTTCTTTTTTCTAAACTTTTAAAAATTACTTTACTAAACTTAGAATTACTAAAGGTTAAAAAAAAAACAGTTAAATTTTTTTGAGCTCTCATCTGTTCCTGACCTGATTATCCAGTTTGAGAAGCATTCAAAAGCCTTTCTTCTCTTTCATTGTTCTCTTATAAGCCTTTTCACAGCTGGTTAGTGCCTCTCACTCATTCTATGAAGTGGTCAGATGAGATTGAATTAAAATTGCTCTTACATGAATCTGGTTTTCAAAAAGTGTTGGTTAAAAGAAAGGCAGAAATTGAAATTAGTGGTTAAAAAGAATATTCAAGATCACCTGTGAATTTTAGGGACTTGTACTCACAATTACGGTGAAGAGTTTCTGATTTATCTATATATATAAAGCCCTAATATGCAAATAGACCAAACGGTAGAACCGAACAACCAGTCGCAATGATGTGTGCTGACCACCAGGGGGCGCACAGGGAACATGGTGGGTGTCAGCCGTGGCAGGATGGTGGAGCAGGTGAGTGGGGGCACCAGACCAAGGTGGGGCACCGGTCACTGTCATCGGGGCGAGCCTCTGGTGGTTACTGAAAATTCTTTGCTCCCGCACGCCACGGTCACACCCACCTACTGCCGGTGCTTGTACCTGCTGCCAGTGCCCAGCACCGGTCCCAATTGCTCAGCACCATCAGTGGGTGCAAGCGGCGGCTGCTGGCCCCGATCACCCCTGAGGGCTTCTCCACCTCCCCCTGCTCCTCAGGGGTGATCAGGGCAGCAGCCACCGCTCACACCCGCTGATGGCGCCGGCCCCGCTTGCACCTGCTGCTGGTGCCAGCCCCAATCGCTCTGCACTATCAGTGGGTGCGAGTGGGGCTGGTGCCATCAGCATGTGGGAGCAGCAGCGGGAGCGGGGCTGCCAGCAGACAGGGGACTGGGGGCCGCAGCGGGCAGGGGTGTGGAGGATGGGCCGAGACCTGCCGATGTGCCCACCACAGCCTCGCAGCCCGCAGTTCCTTTCAAGATGCACGAATTTGTGCACTGGGCCCCTAGTTTTTTTTTATAATGCTCATGGCCATGAAAACTTATTGACAAACTTGTTTAATCAGGTTGTATTTGTTCCCGTGGAACTCTTGTTATATGAACCAAATGGTTGGAAATAATGATTTCTAGCACTAGCACAGACTTCCTAGGCTTGCTGATAGAAGGGAGTCCTGATGCTAGTAAATCTGATATAAGATAACACAGGAAACAACTCAAGGCAGCTAAGCATTGAGAGGATGGGAGATGTGGGAGGGACAGATGAATGGTTCCCTACGAGGAAAAAAATGAATGAAACGTGAATGCTTATACACCCCTGAACACGGTATTTCTACAGTGGATGGGGGGAGGGGAATTAACTAATTTATGGGGGGTCTGGCTCTGGCCTCGACTCGTGCTGTGCTGACTTGTTTGCTGTGTGTTTTGGATATGTGTGGTGACAGCACCCTGTTAAGTTCTGGTAAAACCCAACCCGAAGTTCTGTGAAGCCTGCCACGAGAGGCTGAATAAGCACATCCTCGGGCCATAATATACATTAACACTGCTGGTCGCTATGGCAACGGAAGCACAGTGTGGAGGAGCAGGAGTGCTTAGAGGGCAACGGCTTTATGGAAAGCAGGCCCTGGAAGAGGTTGGAGGACGGGAGCAGCTGGAACATGTAATACTCTCAACAATAAAGATTAAAAAAAAAATAAAACCGAGTTGAAACACGCATTTATATAATGTACTTAAATATGATGAGTTTATATTAATGTAAACCTACAGTGATATGCATTTATGAATATAGAATGAAAATAATACAATATGCAAAATAAAGAAATAAAAAGCAGGCACTTGGCAGGCAGGGCCCAGGACACGCCTTCTCTTCACATTCTGGGCTCTGCAGATTCTCATTCTGCCCCAATTAGGACTGCCCTGTCCTCAGGCAGCGTCCCTTCAGCAAATGTTTATTCAGCAACTACAAAAGTCGGCCTAGCTCACTGGGTCAGGCACCGAGAGAAATACCCTGGAGAGATGGCAGGCCCCTCGCCTGGAGGTGGTGGGGAAGCACAGACTGGGTGTGCGCATCAAAGAGCCCAGTGTGTAGACCCCTACCCTGGTGGGAAAATGGAAGACAAGAGTTGAAAAGGAGGATGGGGCACAAATTTATACCTAGGACTCTATTCCTTGGAAAGCAGGGACTCACTAAATTTTTCCATTTTTAAAAAAATATATTTTTATTGATTTCAGAAAGGAAGGGAGAGGAAGAAATAGAAATATCAATGATGAGAGAGAATCATTGATCGATTGCCTCCTGCACGCCCCCTACTGGGGAGCGAGCCCACAACCTGGGTAGGAATCGAACCATGTTTCATAGGTCAACGCTCAACCACTGAGCCACGCCAGACCAATTTTTTTCCCATTTTAATGTGAAAAGGAAGTGATCAGAGTTTCTGGCTATTTATTCATCTATTCTTTTGTCCCGTCGATATAATCTTTTTCAGATGGTAAATTGTCAATGAACAAAAACAATTTCTATCTTGCTTATTTCATGTCCAACGCAATGTGGTAGGCCATGCTTAATATTTAGTTCATGTAAACAGCAGCTGTTATTAAAAATTCCTGTATTCTTAGTACGGAAAGAAAAACACACACCCCATTGTTCTTAATATTTATTCAGCTAAACTACCATCTGCATCACCAAAGAAAAAGAAGAAACCCAGGCAACTGTGGCAAGTCATTTGCCCAAGAAGACCACCTCCAACTCCCACTGAAGCCATCGGTGCCATCGCAGAGCATGGACATGAACTGATCCTCTTCTCTATTTCATTGACTGCCCATTTTTTTCAACATGGCGTCTGTATATAGATTCCAGGGGAGTAGCATATATTTAAAATAGCTAAAGTTCTGGTTAAACATAACCAATCTTATTCCCCTCATATATATGTGTGTGCGTGTATATACACTGAGTGGCCAGATTATTATGACCTCCCCATCAGTACGTCGTTGGGCCACCTTTTGCCTTCAATACTGCGGCGATTCTTCTTGGCATTGACTCCACGAGATGTTGAAAGGTGATGCGAGGAATCTGACACCAGGCCTGATGAATAGCACTGTCCAGTTCTGTGAGATTTGATGGTTGTGGAACCAGCTGCCTGATGGCTCTTTGAACTTCATCCCACAAATGCTCAACTGGATTGAGATGTGGTGATTGTGGGGGCCACCTAAGCAAGGTAAAGTCTCCCTCATGTTCTTGAAACCACTCCTGCACAATACGAGCACCGTGGCATGGCGCATTGTCTTGTTGGAAGAAGCCATCTCCATTGGGATACGCCATCAACATGATAGGATGAACCAGATCAGCAACATACTTATTCCCAGTCAGGGATTCAGATTTGTATAATGATCTGGCCCTCTAGCAACTTCAGCGCAAAATTATA
>NW_005364633.1:211804-239936 GCF_000412655.1 Myotis brandtii
CGGCTGCCTCCTGCACCTCCCCTACTGGGGATGGAGCCCGCAACCCGGGTCTGTGCCCTGACTGGAAATCGAACTGTGACCACCAGGTTCATAGGTCGACCCACAACCACTGAGCCACACCGGCCGGGCTCCCTCTTTCATTGTCCTGTCTGTCCTCTGTGGGATACCCTAGCCTTGCGTAACCTGTCATCTAGACAGGATGTGAGCGATGCCACCAAGCACACTGCCAGGGCCTCTGAAGAAGGGATGGGAAATCTGCAACAGAGTGAGGGAAGGAGGAAAGACGGTGACTACCCTTGGCCTCCTCTGTTGGTTCCCCTGGGAATAAAGGGGGGGGGGTTGGGGAACAGGAGTTTCTATCGTTTCCAGAAATAGGACTGACTGCCAGCTCCTTCCCACCCTCCGCGGTGGCCTCGCTGTGGGTGAGGAACAGGCAGGCACATGCAGGCTGACTACCTTCCGGCTGGTGACGGCTCGGATTCCAATGTACAGGACAGGAGCCGGTGCCAGGTTCCCGGCCAGGCAAAGGGCGCAGAGAGGGGCGGGCGGGTGAGGCGCCGGGAAACCACACAATGAAGCAGAGATAGTGAGGAGGGGAGGAAGCTGGGCAGCAGACAGGGCACTGAGGGCTGTGAGGAGGCTGGTGGGGGAAGGAGGGGTGCCTCGGAGCGCCCTGTGGGCGTGGGCAGAGGAAGTGTGGGGGCCTGTGTGTGCAGAATGCACCCCAGGGAGGGGTTGTGTTGCTGCGGGAGTGGGAGGGTGTGTGCAGCAGGGTGTGGAGTGCGGGGGTGGCGGGAAAGGAGTGCAGAGCGGGAGGAATTGATGGAGAGCCAGGAACACCCTTTGCACAAAGGAAAACTGTCAGCTGCCAGAGGCCAGTCTCCGTGTGGGAACGGCTCAGATCCCCACGGTGGATTCTGGCGGCAGCTCCCACCCGGGCTGCTGGCCAGATGTCTGACCCACGAAGGGAGGGACAGCTTCTGGGTGTTCACCGCACCCTCTCCGCCGTCTTTCCCAGGAACCGATGTTTTCCTTGCGTGTTATCACAGCGCTGGTCACAGAGCAGCGTTTCTTGGCAGACAGTCTAGTGAACAGACTGTAAGTTACGTAGAAGGAAATACTTTCTAGTCTTGGTTTCTCCACGAGCTTTCTGGGGGCCTCTGGAACCTGCTATGACATTTCTGTGCCTCTGCTCCCAATTTTCCTCGTAACAAAAAGGACTATACAAACCAGCTAAGGGAAATCGCTCTAGAATTAACAACTGCAATGAACAATCATGATAGAGACCAATGGGTGACAAAGTCTAAACCAGCACGAGAAAGAACTCTACAACTTAGAAGTGTTCAAACCTAGAAGAGATTGATGTAGGAGGAGGTATGTATGTGTCATGCCTTTAGGAGTACTCAAGCAGAAGGAAGAGGGCCAGTTGTTGGTGTTTAGGGGGAATTCCCTGAAGAGTTTATGCAAAAACTCTGAGATGTTACGATTCTAGGGCTGCACGGTGCTTGAAGCAATACAGAATTATTTCAAATATTAAAGTGCCTTAAACACATAAGGTGTTATAGTGACCAACTAACAAAGACTGTCTCGTGTAATTAGCACTGTTAGTGGACAGGTTGTATGCCTAGTACATACATGCAGAGAGAACTTGGGGCTCACGTCTTCCACAGGAACCCCGGCACCGGTGAACAGAGAAGAGGCCATGCGACGGAGCAGGGAGAAGCAGTTAACAGAAACGGGCTGGAGCTCACCAGTCCTTCCTGAATAGCCGGGTTTCTGCGAGCGATCCCGTGCAGCGCCGCGTGGTGCTGAGAGCAAGCGGACGTCTTCTCTTCAGCGATACAGCTTCCAGATGCTTGTTGGCCCGGTTCCGGTGCACGCTGGGTGCGTGTTTGAGGCGTGTGCAGGAGTCCGCAGAGCTTCCTTAGCTTTCCGGCACCCTTGATAAGGCTTCTCAAACGTGACTGTGCATTTTAACGCCCCGGAGACCTGGTGAAAGGCAGGCTCTGCTCCGGCAGGTCTGAGCGAGGGCTGAGACTCCGTGTTCCTCAGAGGCGCTGACCACGCCTGTCCTGAGGCCCTGGGAGCGGGCTGTGGAGGAGAGCGGGGAGGGAGTCTGGGTGCCCATCTGTTTTCCCGGACGCTCGCTGCAGCAGGGAGGTGAGATCAATCCTGTGCATCTATGGAGTCACATAATGAAAAGTATAAAAGGGGAGGGGCTTTGAGGGGCATCTAAAAAACCATTTGGCTCTTTTCAGGGGTGAGCGGGAGGGAATGGGAGATCTGTGGGGGCTGGATTGGGGTCTCCTGAGGGTGTGTGAGTGCCAGGGACTTCCTGGGAACCCCAGACTACACTGTCAAGTGGACCAAGTCTGTTCTAGTCCCTCTCACCTGCTGGTCCCTCCCTGCTTAGAACACGCCCCTCCCCAGAGGGACTCTCATCTTTCCTCTTAGGGCTCTGACCCCAACTGGCTGTCGGAGCCTTCCTGGTGCGGGGTGCGCTCCTGGGAACCCAGAGCCAGCAGCACACAATGCACTTCTCTTCCGCGTTTACCCAGCGTCAGGGGAGCCTGAGAAACGCACAGCCTGGGCTGCCCCTTAGTGAAGAGAGGCCTCTGTCACAGCGGAGATGGGGTGACATGGGAGGGAGGAAGTGGGGCGCCTCCCTCTGAAGTCGGAGTGGGGAGCACACATCAGGGGGAGGGGGTTGGTCCTGCAAGGCCACTCGCATCAGTGGAAACAGAAGCTGAAGGCCCGGGGAGAAGAGCGATCCCGACACTGAGAATGAAAAGAAGGACCCGCAGCTCCCCGGGGCCGGGCTGTGCTCAGGGAGTGCCGCGTGTCGGCTGATGCCCGGGGTCACCTTACAGCCCAGGACAAGTTTCACAATGACCGGGGAGAAGAGCGATCCCGACGCTGAGAATGAAAAGAATGACCCGCAGCTCCTGGGGCCGGGCTGTGCTCAGGGAGTGCCGCGTGTCGGCCGATGCCGGGGTCACCTTACAGCCCAGGACAAGTTTCACAATGTGGCCGCTCAGGTTAAGTCCCAGCGGAGTGCACACCGCCCCGGAGAACGGTTTCTACACGACCTGCTGATGGATGGACCTGCGCAGCAGCTCGGCCCTCAGTTACCGGAACACGTTGGTATCGTGGGCGCTGATCTCCCCAAGAAACCTGGCGGCCGGCAACGTGCCTGTGCAGGCGGTGGCACTGGCACCAAGGACATTCTGAGGACAAGCGTGGCATTGTCCCTGGAGGCACTGTGTGTGCCTAACGATGCTCGAGCAGCTCCCCCGAGTGCAACAAGCATGCATGTATCCAAAGCTGCTCTACCCTATTTATATTTGTGGACCACGCAACATCTTGAGGGTAACGAGTTCCATATGTTTACTACCCACTGTATAAAGTAACGCCATCTTTTATTTATCTTTAAACTGTCACAGGATTGCTCGGTGCCCTGGAGTTTCAGCACTGGGACTGGAGGGCGTCTGTAGTCAGGGCGCTGTGGGCCTGGGGGACGGGGCTGTGCAGTGAGGAAGGAGCAGGCCCCTGGGGGAGGCCTGGGTGCTCCCTTGCTGGGGCAGAGGCAGCCTTGGGCCGGTGCATGAGTCGGTGCACAGGGCACAGCCGACTGCAGTCCCAGGGAGGCCCCCGCCCGCCCCGGAAGCAGCACTCAGCACATGCTGGAGGCTGCCCACGCCGTGAGACGGTCCCCACACTGAGCACAGAAACGTCGGTGCCATCACAGACGGCGCAGCGAAAGGGCCCCCATGTTCCTGCAGACTCAGACTCCTGCCCCAAACGGACCCCTCTGTCTCGCAGTGAGGGAGGAACGCATCACAGGGAAGTGACTGCACCACTCCCGGCCGATGGGCGACACTTGACCTCTGACCCCTCTCAGGGCTGTCCACTGGGCCTCGCTGCCTGGATACGTTTCCAGGGGATGGTGTTTGCTCCCATCTGATCAGCCAACTCTGGCCTCAGCACGGTGGCCTCGACACGGGCCCACATCGAGTGCCTGGCTGTCGGGGTCACCAGCTTCTCCGCAACCGCGGGCAGTCAGGCATCTGAGGGGCCTTCCCTGCTCCTGCCGCCACGGACACCGGGCTGGGCGCTGAAGTGGCCTCCTCGGCACCTGGCTCTGCCTCCCATCCAGCCCCCTCTCTTCTTCCTGGTCGATGAGTGCACTCTCCCAGGAGGGGTCCTTTCCTCTCACTGATCCCTGGGGATTTCGAGGATGCGAGGGGGAGGAAGGGAGAGTTTTATCGGGAAATGTCTGACCCTACCCTGTCCATTCCCAGGCAGGATGCTTTTACTTCTTTCCCCGGGGCCGCCCCAGGCCAGCCTGGTTGATTCATCTACTACTACTGTGAGCAATAAACTCTTTTGTCACTGATTTTAATTTCCTCATTTCTTCTACCAGAACACATGCCACCGTGGCAGGTTAACTTATTTACCTGCACGTAGAGGACAATGCTAGACTCTCCACAGTTCTTGACACTGTCCCCGCCTTGAACAACAGCCTGGACTGTAAGACAACCACCACCGCACAGAGCTCCACAGAGGCGGCGGCGGACGGGTGGTGATAACTCTCACATACTCTCATGGACTCAGCAAGATTGTGCCAAGAACACGGTGACAAACAATGGAAACGAGTGGGATCCAGGCACTGCGTGTTCCCTCCGCATCGCCATGAGGGTAAGAACTGCTTCCTTTGCCAGTTGCCATCACGCGTGTAGGGCCCGGGGTGTGATTCCCGCCAGGAGAGCGTGCCTCTAATGACCTCTCCTCAGGGGCGACACAATGTGCCCGCAAAGAGCCTAATTACAGAGAAGAGTGGAGGCAGCTCTGGCAGGGCTGCCTGATGGGATCTGGTGTTGCTGCTGAGAGCGATGAACATGTTCAAAGGGTTTGTTGGGAAAGTGCCTCTTACACTGACTGTTGTGCTTCAGCCCCACGCGGTGCGATTCCAGGTCAGGAGGCTCCTGATACTGCAGGGCAATGCTGGCTCACAGTGCCTGTGTGCCTGTGTGTACATGGCGTGTGTGCGCACGTGTATGTATGGCCTTTCGGAACCTTTCAAGCATGCCGACCCAGGCAGTGCAAGAGTTGTTTTCTCACGTAGTGAGGCGGGTTCCTGAGGGTTACCATAACGCACAACCTCGGAAGGTCTTCGTATCAGTCAGGGTGTGGCCGTTCCGATTCGCGGCACTTCACATATCTTCCCGAACACATGGCAGCTGCTGCTCATGGAAACTCCATGAGGCTTGGGGGCCTGGAGGCTGAGATAGTTCACTGACAGGCCTAGTCCTGGCCATGGGCCACTGGACTATGACACGTCATCGCTGTGAGGGAGTTTGTGGGCGATTCAGCAGACAGCTCTGGAGTGCCCACGCTCAGCAGGTATTGGACTAGACACAGAGAGCACACGGATGCTCCCATGTCTGCCCATGAAGAGCTGTAAGTCCGGAGGGTGGGCAACCATGAATAGGCCTGTAAACCAATCATTACTCTACATTGGACATGTATACAAGATGTTACATGGAAATGCAGAGGAGGAAATGACTAATCCTGCCTAGGATTAGAAAAGAAAATTGAGTTCAACCGGCGTGGCGCAGTGTTTGAGCATCAAACTATGAACCAGGAGGTCACAGTTCAATTCCCAGTCAGGGCACAGGCCCGGGTTGCCGGCTCAATCCCTAGTGTGGGACATGCAGGGGGCAGCCGATCGATGATTCTCTCTCATCACTGATGTTTCTATCTCCCTCTCCGTTTTCTCTTCCTCTCTGAAATCAATGAAAATAAAAAAAATAAAAAGAGGAAAAAATTAAGATAAATTGTGTGCTTTACTTACATATTTCAGGTGGTGATTATAGCAAATAAAGAATAAGGTTTGCATAAACACATTTAAAGGAAGCCGGGCTTATGTCCCATGCCAGGGATCTCTGCACAGCAGCGCAGAAAAGAATCCTCTAGGAAAGTGCCTCAAGCCTGAGATGCTTCCTATTTTTTTTTTTTAGATCTAACTCTCTCTTCTGTAGAAAAGCACTGCCTGCTTGTCTTTCCATCTTTTCTTGCGAAAGATGGCAGCCCTGGAAGAAAACTATTTAGCCACATATTTTCACCTTCACCAGTAACTTGTATATACCACTAACTACCCTGATGGGACTGTGTAGTTATGGCCACGCTACCAAAATGTCAGGAGCACTGTTTTGTGGGAGGTGAGGGAAAACAACTCGATTTGGAAACCAGGAATACAAATGTATATGAATAGACAAATGACATTTATAGATCCAAAAATACCCATGAATACAGACAGTTGGCATCAAGTCATTAAGCATGAAGATGCTGTGGGTGTTTACAACCTTTTTTTAAAAGGTATTATTTGCATTAAAAATATGCTTTCTAATTTCCAAAATAGTCTGTGAGATGAACTAGGAAAGCTGGGTTAAACAATAAGGGGAGGAAAAGAAGACAGTGGGAAAAATGGGAAGCGTGTCCATATAACGATCACAGCCTGTGTGTTTCAGCCTTTAATGCAATGGGAGAAGATGCCCATTGCTTTTCCAGTTCTGACTCTGCTCGGCTCCCCTGTATCCGTTTGTCCAAGCCCCTTCCTCTCCCCGAGCCTTCATCTCTGCATCGCCAAATAAAGCAAGAGAGAGAACAGGAAGGAAGCCAGCACTGCTACGCCATGCACCACCTGAGCAGCACCCAGGGCCCCATCCAGCGCCAGCACTCTGTGATCATCACTGTTTAAAACATCTTGTGTGATTCTGTACAGATTAATTATGTGGGCTGTTGCTATTTTTCCCCTGCCTTTTGTTTGAAGGATGTTGGTAGGTAGTTTTGCTAAATAGGGCCTTATCGGCTTAAAATTTCTTGTGTGGTATCTACCAACATGACTGGAACCCCCAGTACCTAGGACAATGATGGCAAACCTATGACACGCATGTCAGAGGTGACACGCAAAGTCATTTTTTTGGTTGATTTTTCTTTGTTAAATGGCACTTAAATATATAAAATAAATATCAAAAATATAAGTCTTTGTTTTACTATGGTTGCAAATATCAAAAAATTTCTATATGTGACACGGCACCAGAATTAAGTTAGGGTTTTTCAAAATGCTGGCACGCCGAGCTCAAAAGGTTCGCCATCACTGACCTAGGAGGTGTACTTTGAAAGCCTCGGGTGCTGGTTGAAGTTTTAGTTGAGCCAAACCCGCTTTAAGTGGGCTTACTGTGGCAGGTTACCATTCATAAAAGGATGTGGTGACCTGCCTCAGAAAGACTGGCAAAGAACACACCTTTCCAGCTGTGGCCAGAGAGGTAGGGGCAAGGTGGACAAAGAGAAGTAAGTGTGCGTATGGTTTTTCAAGAGAGGAGGTACTTGCCGTAAGTGATCACAGGTATGTGAAAATAAAACTAGGCTGGAGTCCCCTAAATCTTGTGAATGCTAAATAAAGACTCCGTTACTTACCTACAAACAACTCAAGGATCTAAATGAGAGCTTCAAGGGACTTAGTGAGACTTCCAAGGATCTTAGAATTTCAAAGACACGAAAAAGAACCAGCCAGAAGGAAATATACACTAAATGAAGTGAAAATAATTTACAGGGATTCAACAATAGAGTAGAGGATTCTGAGAATCAAATCAATGATTTGGAATATGAGGAACCAAAAAACACCCAATCAGAAGAGCAAAAAAAAAAAAAAAATCCCAAAATAGGAAGATAGTGTAAGGAGCCTCTGGGACAACTTCAAGCATATCAACATTTGAATTATGGGGGTGCCAGAAGGAGAAGAGAGAGAGAGAGAGAGAGAGAGAGAGATATTGAAAACTTATTTGAAGAACTAATGACAAAAAAGTTCCCCTACCGCCCTAGCTGGTTTGGTTCAGGGGATAGAGCGTCAGCCTGCAGACTGAAGGGTCCCAGATTCGATTCTAGGCAAGGGCACATGTCCAGGTTGCAGGCTCGATCCCCAGTGTGGGGGCATGCAGGAGGCAGCTGATCAATGATTCTCTCTCATTATTGAAGTTTCTATCTCTCTCTCCCTCTCTGAAATAAATTATATAATAAAACATCCTCAGGTGAGGATTTAAAAAATAAAAATAATAAACTTCCCCTATGAAAGAAATAGACTTACTAGTCCAGGAAGCACAGAGAACTCCAAATAAGAGGAACCCAAAGAGGACCACACCAAGACACATCATAATTAAAATGCCAAGGGCAAAAGACAAAGAGAGGAAAAAAGCAGCAAGAGAAAAACAGTTACCTACAAGGGAGCACCCAAAGGACTGTCAGCTGATTTCTCAACAGAAACTACGCAGGCCAGAAGGAGTGGCAAGAAACATGAATAGCAAGAACCTACAACCAAGATTACTCTACCCAGCAAAGCTGTAATTTAGAATTGAAGGTCAGATAAAGAGCTTCACAGACAAGAAAAATCTAAAGGAGCCCATCACCACCAAACCAGAATTACATGAAATGTTGCAGAGTATTCTTTAAGAAGGAGAAGGAGAAGGGGAAGAAGAAGGAGGAGGAGGTGAAGGAGAAGGAGAAAAATATGAACAATATGATGGCAATGTCAATGAATACATATTTATTGACAATTGAATCTAAAAATCAAAATAAATGAACAAGGAATGAACAAAATAAATTGATAAATAAAATAGAACCAGAGGCATGGAAACAAGAACAGACTGACGAATCTCAGAGGGAAAGGGTGGGGCTGGAAGAGATTAACCAAAGAATTTATATGCATACTAGAGGCCTGATGCACGGAATCCATGCAAGAGTAGGCCTTCCTTCCCCCGGCTACCAGCACCGGCTTCTCTCTGGCACCCGGGACCCGGGCTTCCCTCGCAGCCCTGGCTTCATCTGGAAGGTCGTCCAGAAGGACATCCAGTCTAATTAGCATATTATGCTTTTATTATTATAGATTATAGATATGCATTACCTATAGACACAGACAATAGGTTGGTGAAGGCCTGGGGCAGGGTGGGAACTGGGTGGAAGGGGTTTAATGGGGAGGAGGGGGGAGGGAGACATCTGTAATATTCTCAACAATAAAGATGTAAAGAAACAGAGATATAGTCCCCAGGAAAAAAAAAAATGCCCACGTATAGCCATTGTCAAAATATACAGTGAAAACTTTTAGGACAAAAGGAGAAGCTCATGGAAGTGATCCATGCAGTAGTGGAGGATCCTAGGCCACGGCACAGCCACAATTCTAAAACCTCAGGATAAAACAAACGATCCCTCCGATGGTTTGCCACATGCTCGCTGTGGAACTTTTACTTGAGGAGCTGGGGTGGAGCAAAGAGTTTTAAAAAATCCCTTCTGAGCTTCCCTCACATCCAGTTTGGATGTTGAACTTCTTTCCTGGAGCTGCTGATCTGTAAGGTACCAGCTCACGTGGGATTCAGAGGCCTTGTAGGCCTCAAGCCTGGCCGTATTCTACTTGTGTGCCAACCCTGCGCACATGCTCACACCCGCCCCATTTACCCCTCCAGGCCCGTGTTTTTCATTCTCTCAACTGTTGATATTTGGGGCCAGATAATTCTTATTGTGAGGCTGTGCTGTGCATTGTAGGATGCTCACCAGCATCCCTGTTCTCAGCAGAAACTTTGATACTGACAAGTATTCAATATCTGGTAGCCAATAGCACCCCGTTTCTCCCCAGACCACCCGTTCCTGATAGCTGTGATAACCAACTATATTTCTAAACATGGGTCCGTGGCTCCTGGGAACAAGCATCCTCCTGGGTTGAACAATCACTGCTTTAGGCTGAGACGAGGACCTTCAGGGACGGAGGAAGGGAAGCCTCAGGGAGAGGGAGGTAATGGCTTTATCAGGATCCAGAAACTTATTCTCCAAGTTCTTCTCTTTATAGAAGTTACCCAAAGAGGCTTGCGCGCACTTTTAGGAAACGAATTTTGATTCCAAGCAAGCCGATCTTATAAATATTATTTTAAACTGGAAGTTATAACTGCTCTTCTGCAGAATGTCTTAATGGATTCAAGATTTGCCTTGAAGAATGCTATGGATTCATCCACTGTTTCTTAACTTGTGGCACGGCCGGCTTTCCCCGTGGCACAGCATCGACTGATGTCTTGCCTTCTTCCCCAAAACCTTGCAAACTACTTTGATACGCTGCTGAAATCCAGTTTAGCAGGATACTTTTTTTTTTCTTACTGTGGTTGTCAAATTGAAGAACCCACGTTGTCTACTAGCTAGAAAGCAACTATTTCACATCTAAATGTAGTTGAGGCATAGCTTCCTAGATCCGTTTTACCATGTTGCCACACAGGCTGAAAATATTCTGCTGCTGGCAGAAACGTACTTTGCATACAACAGTGACTACTGAGTAATCTGATGGCCAAACCTCATGCCTTAAGAATGACTAGGAAGTCATACACCTTCATCTGAAGCTTAAGGACACACCTTACCCACATGTTCACTTGACTTGATTTTGCTCCCCGACATGGAAACACACGACACATGGGGGGGTTGGTGGCTTGTGTTTTGGTGGTAGCGCCCCACGTCCCCGCCTTCTACAACTTGTTTCAACCATCATTTACTGAACACTCACTGTGGCCTGGGTTTGTGCCAAGTGTAAGCAGATTTTATTTTCATAGTAAAGTGAGATGTATTTCTTTTAAAATCGTGCTGCAATGAGTGTTTTCCCCATCATTTTGGTATCAGTGAAGATTAACTAACACAAAGTTATTGCTTTCCATCTATAAATGCAGGATAGAAATCAAGAAATGGGAGAGAAGAAATCTACAACAGGTAGGCTGGGGTTTTATGAAGCCCAACATCTAGCGCTGTAGGATTGAAATATGTGGTGCGAATTCTGTTTCCTATGGCTTTACGACTTGTCATCAAGAAGACCAAAAACAAACAAACAAAACCCACCCCAAATCAGAAGCTCTTAGGCCCAACCTTCATTTTCGCCTGGAGAGATGGCAGGTCCAGAAAAATGTCACAGGTAAAACTCTTGAAACGTCTGTAATTTCAGGTGAGTTCTGGGGGAAAACATGGATCCTTTCTGGCCTATAAATTATCCACCATATTTTCCCATATTTGCTACTGACTTGTTAGTCATCTGTCAAATCGCAGTAAGTAGGAATAGCATAAATATTGCTGATGCATTTGAACATTCTTGGAAATGCCAACTTTGAGTCTGCTTGCCTTTAGCTTCTGTGTCGTTAGCCAGGCCTCTAACCTGTGCTGCTTCTCTGGCTGTGTAGCAGCCTGTGAACCACCCACTGAGACAAGCCAGGTGCCCGCAGCTCCTCATGCCTCAGGGACGAGGCTGGGAGCTCTCCAAGAGTAGGTGTCTGCGACCCACAGCAAGCGTGACAACGATGGCACGTGGGGCCTTATTTTCAGGGTCCCTTAGGCACGCTGTCTCCAAAACTCACCCCCATCCTTGAAGCTCCTCCACCCCTGACCCCGGTCACGTGCCCTCTCTCCAGCCCCGGGAGAACTGTCTTTGGCAGGAGTCAGACCCACGGCCCATTCCCGCACCAGTGAGAGTCCACAGGCGCAGGTGGCCTCACGCTCTCCCAGGGCACGCGCCCCCTGGCTGCCGCCCCTCGGGCTGGGACTGGTCCAGGCACCCGAGCCTTATAAAGTTACCTGTCGAAGGTTTCCAACCTCAGCTCTGCATGCCACAGGAAATAATACATTTACCATCACTAACAAACAGCACGATTTAAAAACATCCTCTCTTGCTCTTCACATTCCTTTCTTTTTATGTGGTTTCTAATTCTTGTTTCTTGACTATTCTTTTCTAGGAAATGGGTTAAAAACTAACTACTAGGTGTTGGCGAAGGAAAGGAGGCTCCCGAGATGGGTGTAAGCGAGGGGCCGTCCACGTGAGTCCTGGTGCTGCCGGGACAGGAATTTTCTGTCTGTCACAGGGATGGGTGGCCGCGACCATGGAGCCAATAGACAGTAGTGCGTTCCCTGGCGCTGACAGCAGAATTCCTGCTGGGTTACCACAGCCCTAGTGCCTTCCTGTGACGGCTGCTCAGGATGGAGGGAGGAGGTGCAAGTCATTGCTGGGGTTGGATTGTGCCCCCCCCACACAAACACACCAAAACTCATATCTTGAGTCCTAAGCCCCAGCATCTCAGAATAGGACCTTATTTGGAAGTAGGGCCATTGCAGATGTGTTTAGTTGAGATGAGGTCATACTACAGGGGTGGGGCTGTCATCCACTATGACCGGTGTCCTAAGGAGAAGGGAAACTTGGGCACAGTCACACACAAGAAGATCACGTGCAGATGGGGGTCATGCTGCCGCGAGCCAAGGACTCTCCGTGTTCAAATCTCCCTCCCCTTGTCATTCCTCCCTCTTACCAAGATAGGAAAGGACCTCAGGTTAAGCATTTTACTTGTAAATCCATCCATTGGTGACAGTTTGGAATCCGTGCCCTTCACTTGACTGTTTTCCCTGCCACAGAAGGGAGGGTGTGCTCCTCTCTGGAAGGACGTCAGGTGTGAACAGGCCGATGCCGAGGGTCCTTCTGCCCAGACACAGGCGCCCCCTCCGCCTTCCCCTCCCTTCCCCCTTTCCTTCCTGGGGTGTGGGGGGTGGGGGAGTGGGAAAGGGGCACAGACAGGGTCACCTGAAGACCAATCCTAACCGTCCGATGATTCCAACCCTTTGAGGGCGACTAGAGGGGGTCAGTTAGAAAAGCTGGCCATGGTGTGCATCTCGCCCTGCCACCTCCTGCTGGGACCTGGACAGGCTCTGGTTCTTGACAATCGTTTCTCCACAGATGGCAAGCCCACCCTGCCTCCCCCAGGCACTTTAGGCAAACAGCCTCCTCCCTGGCGGGTGGGGTGAGGGTAAAACACTCAGGCACAGACAACCAGGCCGGGAGCACGGGCTCAGGTCCCGAGAGGCCGACACTGAGCCCAATAAGCCTGCACCTGAGGATAAAGGAAGAACAAGGATGCTGATTGCCTCGTGCTCGGCGTCAGGGACGTCATTAACACTGACCTTAGTTACAGATGTTGACGAAAGGGCAAAAGGAGAAGAAAAAACACAAAGGTACTATTTATGTCTAATTTTATGTAGTACAATAATTCAGTATATAATAAAATGTTAAAACTTAAATGTGAAAATTAAATCCTATTTCAAGTTGTAGTTGACGAGAACAGTAAACTCTGACATAAATCTGGGGCTCCTTAAACTGGGGTTTACACAGCACGGAGAGCTGCCCACACCCCGAACTCCCAGCAGGGCGGCCTCTTTTGCACGCCTCCCACAGCTCGCCTCGGCTCTCACGGGTACAGAACCCACATGCTCAGTTCCCCATCCTAAATTCTGAGACTTCTGGTAAAAATTTCTCCTTAATAATCTTAACTGTGGACCATAACTAATTTTTAAAGAATTATTCTTTTTTAATTTTTTAAAAAAATGTATGGACTTGAGAGAGAGCAAGCAAGACAGAGAGGCATCGACTCATTGTTCCACCCATCTGTGCATTCACTGGTCGACGCCTGCATGTGCCCTGACTGGGGATCGAACCCCCAGCCCTGGCCCACTGGGACCACGCTCCAGCCAAGGCCTATCATTAAGTTTTGTGACATTTTCCCTACATTTCCGCAGTATTTAAGTATGGGATTTACAGACATTTGTAAACATCTGAGCCTACAGTTAACCCATTCCACTTCCATTTACTAGTAAATTGAAGTCCACCCCCCAGGGCCTTTGTCACCTTTTCAGGAACCTTCTCTTCCTCTGAGAGTACTCCTCAGAAAGTAGTCTCTATTTGGAAAAGGTTTAGGGCAATCCAGAGGAAAGAACAAAAGATGGATTTTATATTCTTGCATCCCTTCCTAGTCCTTCAGTTTTGAAGATTTCAGAACTTACCCGGCTCCCACTCATAGCATCCCACCTCGGCACGCCCCAAACTAAACTGCCCCCCGTCGGAGAGATGAGGACTACGCACTGCTTTAAACCATTCCATCTGCACAGAACCCCCATGTGCCCCCTGTCTAGTTGCAGAGTGCCACTTCCATTGCTGTCTCTGACCCTATTTGTCCCTGCTACATTCTCAGACTAAGAGAACGTAATGTTTCTCTGGGGAAATTTACCCAGAATAAACCCCCAGATACAAATTCTCTGGAAAAGAATAAGATGACACATTTTTCAAAAACAAGTTTTGATGTTTCCCTTAAGCTCCAGCTTTGTTTCTCTCAGGACAGCCATGGGGTAGGGGTGCGGGGGGAGCGGGGGTGGGGGGAGGAATCGAATGAAGTCTCTGGTTGCAGTTCAGTCTTCTTTAGCCTCATCACTATGATCGCTATTAAGTTCTTAGCCTACATTTCTATGATTCAATCTCGGAAATGGTTTTTAGAATTTCATGATCATCTTAATTGTTTCTGTCTTTCAGGCTTTTACTATGAAATTAGCTACTGTCCTTTCTTTAAACTGTCTGAAAATTGAGACTTAAATTTTATTACCAAGTAGCTGAGTGGAACAGTGCCCTCCTGGGATCCTAAGGGAGGCCCCGCCTCCGAGAGATGCTGTCTTATCAGAGAACAGGGCCGGAAGCCCAGGATCCAGAGCCGGGCCGGAAGCCCAAGACATGAGCGGCTCTCTCCTTGCTCACAGCTTATCAGAGGATAATGCATCGAGGTGTTGGCAGAAGCATCCTGCCTGTCCACTGCTTCGTTTCATTGTGTACTCAGTGTGGCCCAAATTACGTATCCAGTCTCATCTCCTTTTGTCCACCAATTCTCCACCTGTGGCCAGGTGTCCCAGGCAGTCCCTTAGTTCTTTTGTTTGTTTTAAAATATATTTTTATTGATTTCAGAGAGGAAGGGAGAGAAAGAGAAACATCAATGATGAGAAAGAATCATTGATTGGATGCCTCCTGCATGCCCCACACTGGGGATCGAACCCACAACCTGGGCATGTGCCCTTGACTGGAATCGAACCTGGGACCCTTCAGTCCACAGCCTGACACTCTATCCACTGAGCCAAACCAGCGAGGGCAGGTCCTTAGTTCTTACCATCAGTCTCTAAAAGCTCTTGGGCTCTGCAGGCCAGCACGGAGCACTATAAATGCATCTCTCACGGCACTCAATGGCAGTTCATGAGAAACACCCACACTCCCCAAGGAGCCCCCCAAAATGGATAGCACTGTTGTGAGTTTTCATGTACCCATCCCTTTTTTCCCCACCGTTCTTCCTTCCCCCTCTTCCTCTAAGCAGAAGGTATTAGACAGGGATAAATGATGTCACCTGTAGAGAAAGGAGATAACACCCAATTACCTAACTTATAACTTACTCTGTGACTAGGTTATAGTTTCGCTTAAAAGCAGAGGATTCTTTGTTCCTTTAAAGTTCTCTTGATCCCTATAATTCTTGCCTAAAAGGCTGGGACTTGGAGGAATTGAAATAAGCAAAGAATAATCTCTTCTAGTAAAGGTGGCAATGCTGGTTCTCCATTCAAAGAGCAAAACTGCTCTTGCTAAGACTCATAGCAACCCATGTGTCCCTTGGCTCTGAAAGCAATGAGGTGGACCTTAACGACCCTTTCAATGTGATGGTTTGCTTTCCTGACTGTGATTGTCGTACATAAATAATGCAAGGCAGAGGAGAATCAGAGCTGAAGTGTGTGCAGGGGCAGGTCCGGGAACCAGGAGGCAGGTGGTGTTTCTCCTTTGCCACAAAGGGAAGATCCATGTGGCAGCCACAGTCGGCACCTCCTGGTCCCTCGGCGTTGCACAGAGCTAGCGGCAAAGGGCTAGGAGCTGCGAGTGGGAGATGGGCACTGGCCACCGGAAACAGAGGCCTGGAGAACAGTCGCCAAAGCCATGCAGCTCATTGTGCCGGACTGCGCGTCCCTGGCTGGGACTATTTTGCCTGGCTGGCCGGTCCTGCATTGGCTCTTGGGCCTTATCTTCTTAAAGGTACCACCTAGCACCTGTCAGTGCTTATGCTGTACAACTGATAGTGCTGCGTCACTGTCGTCTTCATCGTCACCACCATCACCACCAAATCAGCAGTTTCCCCCTGGACGCAGACCAGTCCGCATTTCCCAGCTTCCGGGAGAGCTATGCTCTCAGCGGGATCTGAGAATGTACTCTCTTCTAAGAAGGCTGCTGAGAGGGTTTTCGGGAGTTGACACCTTTTCTGACTTTCTGCAGCTTTTATCTAACATTCCTAGCATACGTGCTATTGGAATTTATGGGCAAATGTACTGCGTCCTACAACCATAAGGACAGTATGGAAAGAAGCTATTAGATTTATCTACCACAATCATTTGTTTGTTCTCATTGGTGGGAGATAAGGAAGAATGCTTGGGGGCGGGGGGTAGGAAAAGAGATAGAAAAGTTGCTTCTGCCACATGCAGCCTTTCCCAGAGGAAAAAATAGACAACCTGTCTTTAGTGGGCATTGTTTCCACATCCTATTACAATATTGAAAAGGACATGAAGTCCTAAAAGAGCTTTCAGATCGCATTAGATTTCATAATTCAGCCCTGCCCATCCATGGCATTCAAAGATAATTATACAGGGGACTCCCTCAACCTGATAAAAGTCATCCTACAAAAAGCCCACAACATCATACATGATGGAGAAATACTAGATGCTTTCCCCTTAAAGTTAGGAAAAAGACAGGGAACATCCACTCTTGTCACCTCCATTCAACATTGTACTGTAGGCTCTAGACAGAGCAACTGGGCAAGAAAAAGAAATAGAAGGCATCCAGATTGAAAAGGAAAAAGCAAAGCTATCTTTACTTGATCTAGTATATAGAAAATCTTAAGGAATCCATTAAAAATAATAGGATAAATAATGTTGAAGATTGCAGAATACAAGATCAATATATAGATATCAATATATTTCTCTATATTAGTAATAAACAATGTGAAATTGAAGCTAAGAAACAATTTCATTTATAGCAGCATCAAAAGGAGTAAAATAGAAATAAATGTAACAAAATAAGTAAAAGATTTTACACTGAAAACTCTAAGACATCATTGAAATACATTAAACAAGACCTAAATAAATGAAAAGACACCCCAGGTTCATGAATTGGAAAACTTAATATTGTTAAAATGGTGGTATTCCCCAAATTTATCTACAGATTGGATGTAATACACATCAAAATCCCAGCTGGCTTTTTTTTTTTTGCAGAAATTGTCTCACACTTCCCTATTTCAAAACTTACTACAAAGCAACAGTAATTGAGACAGTGTGGTGGTAGTGGCATAAGGATAGACATGCAGATCGATGAAATAGAATTACAAGTCCAGAAACAAACTCTCACTTTTATGGTCAATTGATTTTCTATAAGGGAGCCAGCCAATATAATTCAAGGGGACAACTAGCTATCTCCATGCAAAAGAATGAAGTTGGGTCCTGACCTTGCATCATATAGAATAATTACTTCAAAATGGATCAAAGATCTAAATAGATGAGTTAAAAATTACAAAACCCTTAGAAGAAAACATAGGAATAAATCTTTGATTAGGCAATGGTTTCTTAGACATGTCACCAGATACACAAGCAATAAAAACAAAAGATAGACATCATCAAAATTCAAAACTTCTGTGCTTCACTTCAAAAAAGTGGAAAAACAACCTGTAGAATGGGACACAACATTTGTAAATCACATATCTGATAAGGGACCTGTATCGGAATATATAACGAATTCTTAAAATTCAATAATAAAAAGAAAAATAATCCATTTAAAGATAAGCAAAAGACTTGAATAAATATTTCTTTAAAGAAGATATACCAATGACCAACAATCACATGAAAGATGCTCAACATCATTAATCATTAGAAAAAATGCAAATCAAAACAATGAGATACCACTTCACACCCACTAGGATGGCCTATCATAAAAAATGTGGACAAAGTGGACAAGGAGGTAAAGGAATGTAACCCCTATTCTTTGTTGGTGGAAATGAAAATGACACAGTTGCTTCAGAAGGCAGTTTCAGTTCCTCAAAAAGTAAAACATAGAGTACCATCTGACCTAGCAATTCTCGTCATCAATATCCATCCAAGAGACTGGAAAACACACTCCACACAAAATCTGCACATGAATATTCATAGCTGCATTATTCATAACAGCTACAAAGGAGAAAGACCCCAAGTGTCCATCAACTGATGAATGGATAAACAAAATGTAATACACACACACACACACACACACACACACACACACACACACACACACTAGAATATTAATGGAGATGGATGAACCTTGAAAGTATGCTGTGTGAAAGAAGTCAGACATAAAGCACACATATGCATGATTCAATTTACATAAAGGGTCCAGAACAGGCAAATCCACAGAGACAGGAAGGAGATCAGTAGTTGCCAGGGGCTCTGGGAGGGAAATGGGGAATGACTGCTAATGGGTTTCTTTCTGGGGTCATGAACATGCTGTGGAATGTGTACTGAGGTACAGCTTTGTGAATATACGAAAAACACTGAATTGCACATGTTGAAAAGGTAAACTTTTGGTATGTGAATTACATCTCAATTAACCTGTTATTTAAAAAAAAGAAAGGAAGAAAAAGAGGAAGAGAAATAAAGAGAACTGTACAGAAACCAATCTGTGATGGTTTAGGTCACGCCATCCCTGACAGCTCCAATGCCACCGGCTCTTTGCCTTAATGAGCTTGTGTTTAGTTGTGCTTTTCTTTTCTTTCTTTCTTTTTTTTTAAATTTTGAGGCTTCAATTCAAGTCATCTAGCCAAACAGGTTCTCAAACATGTGTTTCCAACATATCTGAGTCCATGGCCAAATGATTCCCATTCAGATAGGAAATCATAACCAAATTCATTTTTGTCAGAGATTAACAGACAGGAAACCTCTAGAGACCCACATACTTCCCTTTTCAAGCATGGTGACATACGTATAATTATTAAATTGCTGATAGGCCCCGTTTAGTGCCAGGTTAATATTCTGAAAATAATAGAAAAGGTAGAGTGAATAACAAATGGAATGAAACACACAGCGACATTCAAATGTCCCCGAGGAAGCCCTTTCTATTGCCATATGAAGAGTATATGACAAAAGGAGCAGTACCTGTGGGTGTGCCATGACTTGGGGTAGCTGGCCAGCATCCCTCTTTTGAATTGCTCAGAATGCTGTATGGCATTTACTTCAGCAATTGTCACCACACCCTTGTGGGCGGCCAGCACTGTGCCAACAGCACAGTACAACCCCAGGTCAGCCAGCCAAGGGACACGCAGTTATGACGTGAGATGTAGAGCACAGGTAGGTGTGAGGTCTGGCTGGTCCATCTAATGACGCCTCAGCACAGAGGACCCAAAGGGCATCTTCTTGGACCAATAACGTCTCTAACAAATGATGGATTTGAGATCTCATTATTCTGGATTTTCCAAGTGTGTCTGCCATATCCTAAACAGATGGTCTGTGTCACACACTATGATTGTTTTTGATGGTAACAGGAATCATATGGCTAACACTTTCTAAAAAAAAAAACCCCACTGGATTAGAGATTGAAAATTGGACCTTGCTATTTTTTCACTTGATTTCCTGTTTTATTTCCAGAAATGCATAGGAATATTGAAAACCTATATAAAGAGTATTTTTGAAATGGATTAATAGCTACATTTGTTATATGGGATACAATTTGAGAATTTTTGAAGGATCTATAAGATAAGAGATGCTTCTTTTAGACTGCAAAAATGGAAAGGCCAAGAACATAGTCAGTTTCCCTTCTGTGACATTTTGGGCCTCAGTTTCCTCATTTGTAAAATAAACGTCTTGACTAACCTCTTGGGTCCCATGTAGCTATGTGGGCAGGGACAGCTGTGTGGGGACAGCATCCATCTTATTTACCAGCATATCCCCCATGCCTGGCACAAGGCTTGGAAAATAGGATGCGTTCAAAATGTTTCTATTGATTTCAGAGAGAGGAAGGGAGGAGGGAAGAGAGATAGAAACATCAATGATGAGAGAGAAGCACTGATCAGCTGCCTCTCCCATGTCCCACACTGGGGATTGAGCCATGACCTCCTGGTTCATGGGTCCACCCTCAACCGCTGAGCCACACAGGCCGGGCTCAAAAATATATTTTTAAGAAATAATGTCCACAGTATTTTGTTTTATAAGATGTTCTTTGATATCTCTTTGATTCACTAGAGTTGAAGTTAAATGTATCCTAACACCCCCTCCCAGGAATATATCTGGGATTGGTAATGTGTTCTTATTTTTTTCAGATTTCCTTCATTCCCAATGTACTCTGACTGATCATTCACAAAAGGATATTAGGCTTTGAAGATTTCCAAACACCTCTGGGGAGGGAATTTGTACAAGTGTTCACATGGTTTCTATTTTAAACAGTTATTTATATCTGCAGTACTTTTGACATTTAACAATTAACATCATATTTATGTTACATCAACGCTTACTTCATTGTTTTCCCTTTAAAAGTTCTTTTAAAAAAAATGTGAACATCTTCTCTGGGTTTATCTCCCTCATCTCCATTAGTTACCAGTGCTGACTCCAGCCTTTTTATTGCCACAGTCCTACGGGAAACTTAGAGGGGTGACCTATTTGTCCTTGATTTTTGCTTCCCAAGATGCACAGCCAAAGAACAGGAACTCCTTATGGAATGCATACATTTTTAGGGCATCTGTCTCTGTCTTTAACTCGACAAAAATGAAAAAATAAAGTTACGTGTTTCCTTCACACATTTAGAAGCCAGAAATAGATTTAGACGTACGTTTTTCAATCCATGTGACAACCTATTAAGGAGAATGAAACAGACTGCTGGGGCCCAGCTGGCGTGGCTCAGTGGTTGAGCATCGACCTATGAACCAGGAGGTCACGGTTCCATTCCTGGTCAGGGCACATGCCCGGGTTGCGGGCTCAATCCTCAGTGTGGGGCGTGCAGGAGGCAGCCGATCCATGATTCTCTGTCATCACTGATGTTTCTCTCTCTCTCTCCCTCCCCTTCCTCTCTGACATCAATAAAAATAAAAGAAGAAGAAACAGCCCGCCAGGACGGGGTCACTGCCACCTGCCCTGGCGCCCCTCTCCCAGCTGGGACCCTGCTGCCACGGCCTCCCCGGGAGCCCACCAGCTGCTCCCCGGGCAGCTGCAACGCCTCGTGTTCCTGGTTGTCATTAAAGTCCTAGTGTCACTGCCTGACTTCAGTCTGGCTCCTCTGACACCACTGGATTCCTGCACATTATTTACTCCATGTTAGACTCTTGACCCTTCGCTAACTGGAAGGGCTTGGAGAAGAGGCTGGGCCCAGCAGATCCAGCTGCGAGGCACGCTGGGCAGATTCAGACTCCTCTTACAGCAGACATCAGGAGAAGTGGCCTAGGTGCCCAGAGAGATGGGACCGACCCGGGAGGCCTGTCAGTCCCTACTCCCCACCCTTCAGGGAAGGAGACCTCCAACACTTCTGAGACCACAGAGCCCAACAGCATAGCACGAGTTCCACCAGCGTGGGCTACATGCAGGGCGAGCACAGTAGGTTTACAGTTGTGAATACGTGAAACACAGTTTATCCTTGTATTATTCTTATATTATTATTATTATTATTGTAATATGTTTTTATTGATTTCAGAGAGGAAGGGAGAAGGAGAGAGAGATAGAAACATCAATGATGAGAGAGAATCATTGATCGGCTGCCTCCTGCACGCCCCACACTGGGGCTCAAGCCTGAAACCATGGCATATGCCCTGACTGGGAATTGAACCTTGACCTTCTGGTCAGAGGTCGATACTCAACCACTGAGCCACACTGAGCCAAACGCTAGGGCTGTATTATTTTCCATAGGAACAACTGTAAACCTACTTTTGCCCCACCCTGTAAGTATATAATGCACATTTTTCTTTGAAAAATAGAACATCAATTCCATAAAGCCTGTTACCTCCGCCTGATATCACATAGAATACTGAGTGAAGAGCATCCCCGTGCCTGAGCCGGCTGATCAGAATCTCTCACAGAAGTATGGGACTGAGACAGAAAGGCTCACCTGGTCTGCCCTCATTTCCCCGACAGAAAGCTGTACTGGGCTGTGGATCAGCAGTGTTGGGGGCTGTGTGCCCCGAGGCAGTGCAAACATCTGCAAAAGACAGAGGGGGAAACAATAAATCTACAGAGAGAAGAGCATGCTTCCTGGCTTCCTACAGGCTTCCCGGCTCTTGGTTCTGGTCCCTCAGGAGACTGGGCTGCCTCCACCCTTGGCCTGAAGTTCATTTTTCTTATATGCAATGAAAAGTCTTTCCTAAGACATTGACTTCACATAACAAAGCACAACTGTAATCCTTTCGTCAAGTTCAATTGTCCAAACTCTCAAGAATCTGAACTACAAATGAGAACCCAGGAGTCATCATATGACATCCGCGATAGAAGGTTTGTTTCTGACCCAGGATGATGCAGAGCCTCCCTCCTAGCTGCGCCTGACCCTGCCAACTACCCCTTCCGGGGGGAAAAAAAAAAAAGCAATGCACCAAATATCCACTGGGCAGCGGCTATATGCTCTGTACCAGGTCAAACGCTCAAGGCTGGAAAGCCATCAGGAACACGTCCCCTGCCTCCCGGGGGCTTTCAGTGTAGGGGGGAAGTTGGGGAAGTAGAATGGACCATATTCCCCGATGTAGCTGGTGAAAGAATCCAGTCTTCCTCAGCATCACTCCCAATGAGAACCTCAGTGCTGACTACAAAATGATAACACTCCTTGGCACATCTTATTGGTTTAATGTTTCAAGAGGCCAAGCATGATGGTCAACTACACAAATCTCAAGAATTTTAAAGGTCTGACTGACTTAAATTCTTTCAAAGATGTTGGGTGAGAAAGAAACAGTGTCTTCCAAGACACTTACATACCCAACCAGGCGACTTGCACACAATTTAACTGCCCTCCTCTGGTTGTGTGGATCAGGTCACACAATTTTGATATGACTACGCTGAGCCAGGCTGTCTACACGGAGAATATGGCAAAGTCCTTTTTGTCAGGGAAACAAGCCTTATTGAGGCAGTCAAAGGTCAGTTATAATACCAAGTTGATTTTATAAGGTTAGTGCACGGAAATCTGTATATTAATATTTTTGCTACTTTTATATTGATTATGCACCAAAGATCATATATTGTGCTTTTAAGAAACTTGGTATTTGGAATAGGACTTATAAAAGTAACTTTATCTGAATATAAATTAACACATTTATTTTAGAATGTTTGGATAATATAGACCAATAGTGTATGACCTAATTCACAAAAACATTTTATTGCTATAGTCATAATTTTCATTTTTAGAATTAATTTCTTAGATCTGTACTTGCCCTATTGACAGGAAGTCTAATATAGATTCTCCCCGAATTGTCTGAAGACCCCTGGGTCTCAGTCCAAAGGGGACAGAGTGAGCTGTGTTTCCAGTGCCAGGTCTAGAGGAACTGACCTAGAGAGAAAAGGTCTAGACCCGTGGTCGGCAAACTGCGGCTCGCGAGCCACATGTGGCTCTTTGGCCCCTTGAGTGTGGCTCCTCCTAAGCCTTAGGAGGACCCTAATTAAGTTAATAACAATGTACCTACCTATATAGTTTAAGTTTAAAAAAATTTGGCTCTCAAAAGAAATTTCAATCGTTGTACTGTTGATATTTGGCTCTGTTGACTAATGAGTTTGCCGACCACTGATCTAGACTCTTTCACTGGGCACAGCCCATGCTGTGGTAGTGCCCTTCTTGGTTCTGGCCCCTGCCCTGGGGGGTGGAGGGTGGGGAAGGGCTGACCTGGGGTCTGCAATTAGAGCTCTCTCCAAGTCCCTCACATACTCAACGATAGTCACCATTTCCCCCGAAGGCACAGCACTGGGCCAAGGTGGCTGGGACCCCAAGAGCTTCCAGCTTAGCTGTGTGCCGTGCTTCCTCCAAGAACGTCTAGGCTCTTACGTTCCTGCCAGAACACCAACCCATTCCGAAAGGTAATTTCATTTTAGGGCTTCATTGCTGTTCTCGGATGATGGGCTTCGGTCAGGCTACCCTCATAATCTCAAACACAGCAGGGATACTGCTTGTCCCTGCCTTTACAGATGGTCAGAGTGCCATACTCACAATACCCAACCACTTCATCAGGGATCCGTTTTGTGGTCACTGTAATATGTGGTCATTGTGGTCACTGTAGACTATGTTGAATATTACAAATAGAAAAATTTAAATTATCCATAATCCCAACCACAGATGTTGGGTGGAAGGATTCTTGTCCTAACTTACCTCCCTGAACCCCTCTTGCACTGCTCTCCCGTACTCACCCTTGACACAACAACTTGGACAAGCAGCTGCTCTCCGAACAAACCCTCCTTTCTCTGTCCACTGTGCTTCCTTCTCCTGGAATGCTTTCCTCACTCTATTTGCCTGTTGCTTTTTCCCTCCACGGCCCAGATTACATGTACTTCTCTCTTACAGGTGAAGTTCTGAATGCATCCTTCGCTCCAAAGGGTGAAGCTCCACCCACTCTGACCACAAGCTGTAGCTCTCTAAAAGCACTTCTGTTATTATGTCCTTGTATTGTTCATATTTTTGTAGTCGTCTCAAGCCCCGACTAACCCGCAGGCTTGAAAGTAATTCTTACTTGAAAGTATGAATTTTGTTTTACTCAACTTCTCATCCTCCATGCTAACTGGTGCAATGCCTTCCTTGCAAATAATACGTACCCAGTAAATATTTGTTGAAAAATATATGTATGCACCAGCAATAGAAAGATGATGTATCAATTTAGTTAGCCCAGTCACATTCTTTAAAATCAAAATAATGAGTATCAGTGCCTATTACATGTAAGATACCAGGTATTTATTTCAAACTTTTCTTAAATTTATTTGGAAAAAGTTCAGATATAAAATATTATAAATCATATAATACCCATACACCCACTATCCATATTAAGAAAGAAAACACTGCCAATATAATTAAAGCCCCATGAAGCCCTTCCTGAACATATCTCTTTCCCTCGCCACCATTGTGAGTCAAATCCTGAACTTGGGAATGACTCTTTCCAAGTATTTATTTTATATTGAAACCATATGACACATGCATTTATACTTTGTGTTTCCTGAATTATTTTAAAAATTCAATTCTGCTAAGGGAAATAAATATATAAGGAGAAAAAATGAAATTACGAATCAAAGAAAATAGAAACAGGCAAAATCCATACGACATGTTAATAAGAATAAGTAAGTTGCCCGGCCAGTGTGGCTCAGTGGTTGAGCATCAACCTATGAACCAGGAGGTCACAGTTCAATTTCTGATCAGAGCACATGCCTGGTTGCAGGCTGATCCCCAGTGTGGGGCGTGCAGGAGGCAGCTGATCAATGATTCTCTGTTATCATTGACGTTCCTATCTCTCTTTCCCTTTCCCTTCCTCTCTGAAATCAATAAAAATAGATTAAAAAAAGAGAATAAGTTGATAACCACTGAGATATGTTAGCCATAGATAAAGTAAGTAGAGCAATGAACATAATTAGAAAGAGATGGGAAGAGCAAGAGACACCTAGTAGTCATGATACACTAAATATGTATGAGGCTGTGAATCATCAAATATTCATGACACACCAAAGATACCTGAGAATTATAGGCATTCACTAATTATGAGGTCTTAATTGGGCCAAATATTGGGTCCTCACATCCTCTGCACAAGGAATGCCAAAGAAAACCCATAGGTGTTCATGGGGCTAATTGGTAAGTAATGCACTTTCTCGAAAGCCTATAGAGTAACTATGTTTTGACCCTAGGCACCTTCTACATGTTGGGCCACTTTGCTTAAATATCCATTCTGGTCCTTGCAAGCAAACCCTTATCAAGGAAGAGAGACAGGACTGAGGACTCAGGCAGTGCCATCTTTCATCCTGCGTACACCACGTCTTACAGGTGTTAACCTAGCCCGTCTCTTTCACCTTGCTTCTTGCCGTGTGTTTTCAATTGAGTTAATAAACCATGTGATTTAAGCACATCGTTTTGGTCTGTAAGCTTTTCTGTGATCTCTTGGATAGCCTGCCTGTTATTATACTTACAGGCTTCTGTTGCAGCAAGGTAATTTCCCATACAACAACAGTACTTGCAAGTTTTCAACCTGGATAAAAATTGCATCATATTTTACATATTCATCTGCAACATGTTTTTTTGCATCATATTTATAAGATTCTTCCATGAAAGGTATGTAGATCATTTTTTAAAATATATTTTTATTGATTTCAGACAGGAAGGGAGAGGGAGAGAGAGATAGAAACATCAATGATGAGACAGAATCCTTGATTGGCTGCTTCCTGCACGCCCCCCACTGGGGATTGAGTCTGCAGCAGGGCATGTGCCCTGACTGGGAATCGAACCTTGGTCGATGCTCAACCACTGAGCCACACCAGCTGGGCTAGATCTTTTTAATTTATTTCCATGGCTATATCCATTGTATAAATTGATCACAAATTGCTTATGAATTCTTCTCTTGATCTAATGTAGGCTGTTTCCAATTTTTTACCATTGTAATCAGTGCTGCTGTAAATATTATCTCCTTGGTCACATGTAAGAGAGTTGCTCTGAGGATAACTAGAAGTACACTTTCAGGGTCCAAGGGTATGCACATCTTTCACTTGACTAAATCTTGCCAAGAGTACATGAGTTCTGGAGAACCAAGATGGTAGCATAGGTAAATGCCTGTACTCACCATCTCCCACAACCACATCAAAATTACAACTAAAATACAGAACAACCATCATCCAGAACCACTGGAAAGCTAGCTGAATGGAAGTCCTACAATTAGAGAAGTAAAGAAGAAAGCACACTGAGACTGGTAGGAGGTGGGGAGGTGCAGGACAGGCTGGTCCAGCACCCACGTGGGCTGCTTTTTTAATTAGGAGGGAGATCACCTCTGTGGAGGCCTCCTGGAGGAGCAAGGTGTCCCAGCCCCACACCAGACCCCTAGTCAAGGGTCCCAGAGCTGGGGAAAGAAGTCCCTACGGACAGTAAGAACTACAGGCTGTAAAAACCAGTGTGGATTGGGGCTGAGTGACACACAGGCTGCTGGAGACCCAGCTGCTCCTCTTAAAAGGCCAGCATCACTGCCCTGGCTGGTTTGGCTCACTGGATAGAGCATCGGCCTGGGGACTGAAAGGTCCCAGGTTCAATTCCGGTCAAGGGCATATACCTTCGTTGCGGGCACATCCCCAGTAGGGGGTGTGCAGGAGGCAGCTGATCGATGCTTCTCTCTCATCGATGTTTCTAACTCTCTATCCCTCTCCCTTCCTCTCTGTAAAAAATCAATAAAATATATTTAAAGAAACAAAAAGGCCAGCATCACAAACTGAACTTACAAGCTTCCGCTTCCTCTGAGCTCCAGGTGAGGCTCTGGGGGACCCAGACATATACAAGGAGAAACTGGACTATCTGGCATCAGGGCAGGAACTCGCGGGCGCTTTCTTCCAGCAGTCATTGTTCCTGAGCTGGGACCTCCCCGGCAGGGCTGACTGGCAGCCATTTCTGTTTGCTCCGCCTGGTGATTCCCTGAGACCCCACCCCACCCAATTTACAACCCCACCCAAGCTGTGGGCAATTGCTTTTGCATATGAATGGCCTGCCCTTTCTCAGGCTAAAAACCTGTAAAACAAGCTGCAGCTGGGTCAGGGAGCCGAAAATCTATCAAAAGGCCCAAGATGCAGCATGAGCACCAGCCTGCCTTGCTTCACAGCTGGGCCTCATCTGGGCACTTCCAAATCTGATACAGAGGAGGAATCTGCAGATCTCTCTGTAGCTCCTGCTGGGTGGCCCCAGGCAGTGGCTGACTTTGCACCTCCCTGGAGACCCAAGAGCCAGTGTACCCAGTGGTCAGTGTTGGACCATACCAGATTACAACTCTACACATCCACAAGCAACACACTCAAGGGGCAGTCTCAGTGAGCACCAAAGCCCCACTGAAGCAAGTCCTGTTCCATAAGGGTGTCTCCTGCACAGCAGCTCTCCCACTATAGTCACAGCTGGTCCTCACAGCCAATTGGCCTGGAGGTCAATTCTTCCCAGTGATACCAACAGCAATCAAGTCTCAACTACAACAAGACTGTGCTCACAGCCCACAAAGGAGTGCACCTAGAGCTCCCAGCTCAGGTGACTGGGGAGGCTGAG
>NW_005364633.1:240126-240962 GCF_000412655.1 Myotis brandtii
GAGACAAAGAAACATGTCACAAATGAAAGAAATGGAAGAAAGCAATCTACTGGATATAGAGTTCAAAACCACGATTATAGGATTACTCAAGAATCTTCTAGAAATCTCCAAGGGATTTAGTGAGACTTTCAAGGATCTTAGTGAGAATGCCAAACACATGGAAAAGGACCAGTCAGAAATTAAGCATACACTGACTGAAATAAAGAATAATATACATGATTCAAAACCAGGGTAAAGGATTCTGAGAATCAAATCAACAATTTGAAAAATGAAGAAGAAAAAAATACCTAACCAGAAGAGCAAAAAGAAATAAGAGTCTAAAAATATGAAGATAGTGTAAGGAGCCTCTGGGACAACTCCAAGTGTACCAACAATCAAATTATGGGTGTGCCAGAAGAAAAGAGAGAGAGCAAGATATTGAAAACCTATTTGAAGAAATAATGATAGAAAACTTCCCCTACCTGGTGAAAGAAATAGACTTACAAGTCCAGAAAGCACAGAGAAACCCAATTCATCACCACCAAACCAGTATTATATGAAATGCTGAAGGGTATTCTTTAAGAAGAGGAAGAAGAAGAAAAAGGTAGAGATAAAAAATATGAACAACAAAGTGGCAATAAATATGTGTCTATCAACAATTGAATCTAAAAATCAAACGAATAAAAAATCTGATGAACAGAATAAACTGGTGAATGGAATAGAATCAGGGCATAGAAAGGGAGTGGACTGACGATTCTCAGAGGAAATGGGGTGTCGGAGGGGTGTGGGGAGAGAATAGACGAAGACCTTATATGCATGGATGCATTACCTATGGACACAGACAATAGGGTGGCAAG
>NW_005364633.1:241219-249275 GCF_000412655.1 Myotis brandtii
CGGGGGTGGGGGGGAGAGGGACATCTGTAATAATCTCAATAATAAAGATTAAGTTTTTTTTAAAAAGTACATTAGTCCCTGTGTTCTTAATCCTAGCCGACACTGTGTTGTCAGCCTTTGAAAGTTTTGCTGATCTGATGAATGGATGCACTCTGGTTATAAAGAAGTTAATAACCATGGCAACTAAAAAGCCTCCTGGCATTTCCTCAGTACCTTCAATTATGAGGGAAAAGTCTGTGCTAACTCTATGTCAGAGTTTTGGACTTTCCCATTCCCTGTTCAACGCCAAGTCGTTTCCTCTTTCTCTTTCCAACTCTGTGAACACTGAAGAAAAAACAACTTTGCGACAAAATTTGTCATCCCCCGCGCCCCCTAGGGATTATTAGGGTTTGGAAGAATACCATGTTAGTTGCTTTATGTCACAAAAATATCTCTCTGATTGTAAAGGGCACAAGAAAAAGAATTTAGCCACATCCATGCAAATCTGTCATCACTGAGCACATGGCATAAGATGGTGGGTCAGGAGCTGAACAACCATTACTCATAGGCTGAGAATGCCCTCATTTAAAAATTCTAGAAAGTTGTTCCTTGCCCAAGAATATCTACTCCAGGGCTTTGCTCTGTACCTTAAATTCAACTATTAGAAATGAACGCACTCAGGTCGATTTTTTTCCTATTTAAGGAATCTCCCAATGAAAACACATCTCAAATCATACATTAGTTCTTATAAATCATTGGCACCTATTTGTCACGACTCGTTCAAGAGCACGAAGCGGAGGGGACCCAGGGCACACAGATGCTATCAGGCCCAAGATGGTGGCCACCCTCAGCTTCCTCTCCCTCATCCAGCGCAGATGGACAGGCAAAGCTTTTGTTCTTAATTTCTCGCTTAAACCTTTTGGGTAACTCCCCACCAGCCCCAGCAGTGCTCTCAAAGTGTGGTCTAGGGGTCCCTGTGGCTTCAGATCCTCTAACATAATTGTTTAAAAAGGCAGATTCCTTATCCTAGACCCGGCTTCCTCAACCCTAATGACTGTGAGAGGGTCTGGAATCTGTGTTTTCAAGAAATTACCCAGCTTGATTTTTTTAAAAAAACTTTTTTTTTTTTAACAATGAGAAGAATAACGCACATGAAAAAAAGTAATGGAAACATAAATATGCAGTACAGGAAGTTCTTACAAAGTGAGCGTCCATATAACCATGCCAAGGACAAGACAGAGAGCCCTGTTGGCACTTCAGAAATCTTTCCAATCCCCTCCCTCCTCCCTCATCTTTACTATTCTGAGGTCTAACACTACCAGCTTGATTCTTACATTCTCTGGAGGTGGGAACCACGGTGACAGGGTGAAATCCACGCTGCTTAGAGTGTCATATGAGGCCATTGCCTAACTTGTTCTTTGCAACGTCGCCTCCTACCTCTGGCCTCTTCACATTTCATTCTCAAGTCCTTTGGAACCAGTTGTGTCATTTTACAACTAGTGACCCAGTGCGTGAAATTGCACGAGACCCAGACCTGTGGGAAATTGCGTGAGACCTGGGATCCCAGACCCCGCTGTGCCGCGGGACTCCCCCAAGTCCTGCCGTGCCATGAGACCCAGAGTCAAGTTCCTGCCCACCTGCGCTCGCCTCACCGCACATGCAGCCTCCTGGTGACCTGTCTTTGGTCGTTATGGCATTAGGGTCACGGGGTTTTTATAATATAGATATTGCCCTAATTCATTATTCATACCCCATGCTGTTTCATTGGCCCTGTACTTGCTGGATATGTTCCTCATTCCTGAGTCTTTCTATTAAGGTCATCCCTCAAGACCTGTCCACTTGTCACTTTCTTTTAAAAAAATATTTTTATTGATTTCAGAGAGGAAGGGAAAGAGAGAGAGAGAGAGAAACATCAATGATGAGAGAGAATCATTGATGGGCTGCCTCCTGCACCCCCCACACTGGGGATTGAGCATGCAACCAGGGCATGTGCCCCGCCCGACCGGTAATCAAACTGTGACCTTCAGGTTCGTAGGTCGATGCTCAACCACTGAGCCACACCAGCCAGGCCCACTTGCCACTTTCTTATAAGCCTCATGACTTTCACCTGTGTCCCAGCCAAGGCAGAACCCTCACTTCCTGCACTGTGTGACCAGGAACATCTTATGACGTGGAGCAGCTGTTCTTTCACAGTCCATTCCCCTTTCCAGACCAGAAATCAGGATGAGAGTCCTCCTTTAAAATGCTCTTGAGTACATAGACTTAGTCTGTGTCCCTCAGTAGGTGCTTAATAGTTGAACAAACAAATCATCCCCAAGCGTGCACATCTTCAGAGAAGTGGCATGTGCAACCTGAACACCTCCGGGTCGGTTTGGATCAGGTCATGCCCTTCCTTGTCGGGAAACAAGCTCAGACATTAGGAGGACGCTGGGCCTGAAAGGGAGGTGACAGCAGCTGAAGGAAGTGGGATGGGAAATAAAAGGGCAGTGGGGAGCCGGTGACGCTGCCCAGACCCCTGGGGGCCCTGCAGAGAAAGGAGCGCGGACTGCTCCAGGCAGCACTGGGGGACCTGCCTCGCCTGGTCCTCCCTTCTTTCTCAGATAGGACCCCTAGGAAGCAGGCCACTGTGCTGTGTGGGAAGCCTCCACTGTTCTGACTTCTTTACATCCTTCCCTGCCTCCAATTATCCTCAGATTGCCCGTGTGCTTGTGAGTGCTCATTCTTGCTTGAGAAATGCCACCTTATAAGAAACCTGCCTATTTCTTGACCTTAGCACACAAGGAAGGTGGCATGTTCAGTTCTTCAACTCCTACCCATCCACAGTATGCGTGCGTGGGAGTGCAGGGCAGCAGCGGGACACACAGAGGCCTTGTGTGACTGCCCTGGTGCTCAGAGGATGTGGATCAGCAGCATCTGGGCAGCCTGCCATGGGACCTTCGCAGCAAGGCAAACCGTCCTGGCACAAATGAAACTCGACTGTTAGGCAAACTGAGAGGTTGGAAGAACAGGAATGAGAATGACTCAAAATGGATATAGGCCAGAAAAGATACTGTAAAACAAGATTAACATCTACCAAAACGTGTTCTGAAAGAGAGCCATTGCTGGTGGTTGAATCCCAGGGCTGCAGAGAGGGGTGGTTTGAGTCTGGAGGTGCACAAGGCCAGCATGGAGCCCACACTCTTGGGAGGTGACCTGGAGGTGCACAAGGCCAGCATGGAGCCCACACTCTTGGGAGGTGACCTGGAGGTGAGCAAGGCCAGCATGGAGTCCACACTCTTGGGTGACAGCTGTGCTTGTGAAATGAGGAGAGCTGAGCCCCGCAAGCGCGGTCTTGGAGACAGTGACTCCTCTGTCTTCCCCTGAAGACCACAGTGGCCTGCAAAAGGGTCTCCAGCAGCACCGACCAGCACTGCGGTCGGTTTGGTGGCAACACAGGACCAGTGAGAAACAGTGACATCAGAGGCTGGCCTGACACCAGTTCTGTCACTGTTTGGATGTGGGAGCCCAAGGAACTAGAGCCACTCTGAACGACAAAGCCTTGGGATGGGCAAGTCCCTGGAGTAGGGGCACCTGCAAGAAGACAGAAGTGGATGCCTGCTTGAACAATTCATCAGAAAAATAAATGGCTGTATTCGGAACGACACATTAAAGCAGTTCAGGCAAACTTTGTCTGCATCTACCTGACAGGTGGTCGACTCTCAGTACACACGGGTTCCACAACACTGTTACCTACGAGGGCTCAATTTATTTGCTGGGTGAGTTCCTGATTTTTGTTGTCCTCTTCAAACAAGTAGGTAAATATAGTACAATTTTGCCTTAATTTTCATTTCATTGTAAACCACTTTTAAAGTAAGATCTTTGTTTAAAATAACATTTAAAAATTTCCCGATTTTCAAACTAATGCATGTTTGTGGTTGAAATTTTTGAAAATTAGAAAACCATAAAGAAAATAAAAATGATCTATAGTATCATCAGCCAGAGATAACTACGGGTAGCATTTGGTAAATTTCCTGCCATATTTGCTTAGGTAGAGAGATTACAGACTGTTCTGCTCTGTTTTGACCAGTAATATTTTACCATGAGCATTTCCCAAAACTATTAAATATTAATTGAACATATTCCATCAAAAAGATGAAATATAAATCAACAATCATAATTTTGAGTGTTTTGGTTTTACAATTTATAAATCAAGTTGTGATAAATATTCTCTTCTTAGATGTTAGTAAACTTTGGATAATATTCTAGAAGTGAATCTGTTGGATCAAATCACATGAACATTTTGAAACTCATGGTTCAATTTACCAACCTGCCCTTCTAAAGGTTGTTACCAGCAATTTGCATAACAGCCCCTAACCTTACCAACAACAGGGAAATCTGGGAACTTTTATTTAAGGAACATATTTTATAGTTGGAAAGAACTCTCACTCTCACTAATAGAGACTGTTCTTAGAGTAGGAGGTAAAAAAAATATAGCAATAGATTGAAAGATCCTTAAAATTTTTGACTACTATATATTATTGCTAATCCTGGGCCAGCTGAGTCATGATGTCTAAATCTGGGTAAGCACAAAAATATAATTAAAACTGTAAACATGTTACTTGGCAGTTATATGTGAGCAGAATCATGTTTGATTTGCCTGTGTTTCAATAGTTTTCAATCTCTTATTGTACAACACAACCACTGTCCTTTCAAAGTGTGGCTCTTAGAAGGCAGTCAGCGTTGAGTAATCTGTGGTGACAATTAGCTCAACTCTTTATTAACATACTCACTTTCTTTATATCTTAGCTGGCATGGTGAAAGCACGTGGTGTTTTTGAGCCCATTCTACTTGTCTTTCCTTTTCCTGTTGTGCACCTGCACCCGATGCATGCACCACTTCTTCCCGTCTACCTGAAGGATAAGCGCAGGCTCTCCGCCGGTGAGGACAGACTGGCCGACGGCGGCTCTCCTCCGTTCTTCCTGCGCATCTGTCCCAGCCACTCCATCCCAGCACTGCCACCTGCCCCAGGACCAGAGCACACTTTCATGGCCCAGAGGCATTTATGAGAAGGTGATTCTTCTCTGCCTCTTCTTCTTTCCCTCTTCAGGACAGCTTGTACTTGGGTCCTTTTTCTTTGGTTTGTTACTTGTCCCTGAATAGTCATGCCCATTTTAGTCAGCTTCTCACAAGTGCGGTTGTCTTCTTTCCATCCTTTGATCTCTCCTCATTTTCTTCCAACTCTTGCCCATTTATTCTAAGACTCTCCTCTTTCCATGCTCTCTCCCTCTAGCCTTGCTCCCTTTTAAATATCTATATTCCAGAGAGAGGAAGGGAGAAGGAGATAGAAACACCAATGATGAGAGAGAAACATCGATGGGCTGCCTCCTGCACGCCCCACACTGGGAGATCGAGCCTGCAACCCGGACATGTGTCCTGACCAGGAATCAAACCATGACCGCCTGGTTCATAGGTCGACACTCAACCATCTACATTTGAATATTTTAAATCTACAATATACATCCAAAGCTTTAAATGTCAAATCACAAAATGTGAGAATTTTAAATTATATTTCTGGTCATATGAATACTGAACGTAAGTCAGTTAATTGCAGGGCCTCCACCACATACAGCAGAAAATCCGTTAAGTGTAGCATTGTTCTGAGGGAATAACAGAACAAGAGAACAGAATTATACTGTATCTTAGATCTTGTAGGTCATAAGCCATGCTATTCTTTCTCTCTCCTGAGAACATTTTAAGTCAATTATGAGTTCTTTTGTTTTGAATCACTGAAGCATTCTAAAGTAATATGTCTTTCTGAAAGTAGTAAATTAATGTTCCTTCAGTGAAATTTTCACTCAAATGTCAGAACCACTACCAACTTTCTACATTATTAGTTTTACTAAAAACTTTTTTAGTTCCACAATGTGGAAATTTTTTTTAAGTCTAAATAATTCCTTATTTTTGCAAAAGCACTAATAATTGAAGTATTTTTAACAATATTATTTTTTAAAATCCTGTTAAACATATGTTTTTCTGAATTTAAAAGAATAAGATACACTTACAGGATGGAACAGAATATGGAATAGACAACACAACTGTTCTTACAGGATGGAATGCTTTCCCTCTGCAAACCACGAGGCCTAGCAGTGGGAGAAGACGTGTGTGTGCGCGCGCGCGAGGGATGGAGATGGTGTTTTTAAGGGTGGGATGGGTGACAAAAGTGGTAGGGAGATAATAAGAATCCAAGTTGTCTCAGATACTGGTGAATGCCTCTTTTTGAGCAGTCATATTGAATTAAGTGTTGTCATATAGACATACAGAATTGGATGCCTACAAGCTAAAAATTTTATCTTTTCTTCACTTTCCTTCCTCCCAACACCTGCCCCAGCACCAAAGGACACTGAAAACGACACAAAGTGGGCCAAAAATGCCATTCTTTTTTTGTGTGTTAATCCTCCCCCAAGGATATTTTTTTCCATTGATTTTTGAGATTAAAAGGGAGGGAGGGAGACATAGATTGTTTATCTCCCTGATTGGGGCGGGGGGCGGGGGGGGGGACAACCAGGGATCAAACCTGCACCCTAGGAATGGAACCTTCACACCTTCAACCCTTGCATGCATAGGCCAAGGCTCTAACCACTGAACCCCACCAACCAGGGGCAAAAATGCCATTCTTAATGTGGAAAACATACCATCTAAACATGCTTAGAAAACAAACAAACAAACAAACAAACAAACAAAGAGAGATTTCAGCGTTTCCCTGCAGAAATAACCAGTTGCAAGGCAGAAGAAACAGTGTCTGCCCTGACACCTTTCCCTTCAGCCTCATGGTCAGTGGTGGAAAGACACATACAACTCGCGAACAGGATTTAACCTTATTTCTCCCCAGGCTGGGGACAAGTCTGCTGGGAGGCTCAGTCCAGGTACAGCTGCTCATTTTGTGACTTGTGAATCTCTGATTGTTCATCTTCGCGGAAGAAAGTTATTTTCCTCTAACTGCTCATAACCAGCAATGTTTGCACAACACCAGGAATCCAGAGAATAACCGGAAGAGAAGACATTTCAGACTTCATTGCCTGCCAAGTTAACTTTCATCTTTCCCAGAAACTGTCTTTATTTTATAGCAGCGTTCTCTTTAACAGAACAAGGTCCACAGATGCAAAACCAGGACAATTAGGCCGAGACAAACTTCCGGGAGTGATTTCTTCAGGAGATGAATTGGGCGAAGCAAACATGCTTCTTCATTTGAAACATCAACACAACTACCTCGCACAGAGCCTTTTACTAACACTGGAGAAAGGCTTACGTATGTATACAGGCTGTCCCCCCAAAATGTATACACACTTTGAACAGAATCATGTTTGTGGTGACAATTATAAAGGCGGTGCTTATTAAAATACACTTCATTTGCATTTAACAGCTATCAGCTATGAAAGCCTGTATACATTTTGGGGGGACATCCTATATGTTCCATTGTGGCATTACTCACTCCTACAACGTTTTCCCAGAAAGAAAAGAAAAAAGCTTCGGTACTTGAATAAGATCTCTTTCTTTCAATGGTATCACACACCCCATTGCTCCAACATCAAGATGTGGTGTGAAGCATTTCCCATCTCAAAGAATGCCTTGTGTCCCCATGGCAGTGGGCATGCTCGGAGGCCGCCAGGATGTGGGCGTGGCCCCGATGGAGCCGGATTTCTCCGTGGACGCCGAAGCGGGACTCTGTCCGCATTTGCGCTGGTTCCACCTTCACTAAACGCTCCCCACCCTTCAGGAACACAACGCTCAACACTGGGGAATCTTTCATTTTCCCATCTTTGCACAGGAAGGAAGAACAGAGTTCGGGCAATTGTCTAATGCATTTTGGGAGGTGTTTGAATACTTTCTTTGGTTAGAAAAGTTCATGCAGGCTAAACTCAATTCTACATCGTGCCGTGGGCCCCCTCCTTTAACAAACACCCAGGACTGTTCTATCGCGGCCGGGTTTCCACACCATGGAAATGGAAAATGTTAACCAGCAAAATAGGCAGGTTTTGAGGAGGGTTGATGAGGTTGGAATTAAGTTACCAGCAAGCAAGACCCTTGTCAAAGCTGCACT
>NW_005364633.1:250724-259960 GCF_000412655.1 Myotis brandtii
GGCATCCTCGCCCGAGCGCCGCGCGCTTGGAAAGCGGAAGGCGAGTTTGCTGGGAAGTGGCTGGCCAACTTGGCGCCGGGCGCGGGGGAGCGAGTGTGGAATCTGCAAACACACGTGGGACACGAGGCTGGGACTCAGAGGTGCGTGGCCTGGCGCGTGGGGAAGCGTCGCGAGTGCTGTCAGAGGGTTCTGGTCGGCAGCCCCGGGGCTCCCAGCGCCGGCGAGAAGAAAGGACGCGCAGGAAGCCCGCGGAGGTCGGGGGAAGGTGCTGGAGTAGGAATCCGCCCTGACCGGGGTCGCTGACCGAGCTCTGCAGCGGGTGGCCTGGAGGATTCCTTGACGTGCATGCACTGCACTCTCTCTCACACCAGCAGATCTTGGAAGCGTTCAAAATGTGGGGATAGCTGTCATTTTAAAATCTCATCCGCGTTCACCTGTCACTACCAGTTGGTTTGCCCGTGATGTGTCTGCAAACTTGCAAACTTACGGAGTGCAAAGATCAGAAGCTGCAAGGGAAACGCTCAGGTCTTGTTTAAAAATATTTTGGCAGTTTTAATAGGTAATATTAGATTGCATAGGAACAGAGGAGCGGAATTTAAAATGGATTAGTCACGTAGGCAGTGCTGGGCTGTTTTGTTAGAAAAGTGCACGCAGTGAGTTACCTTCTCAGGTTTTCACTTGTTGGAAGTTCCTCCTGTGAAGCAGCAAATGATGACATGCCATAACGTAGGTGTGGGTTTGGGAGAAACCCTGGAAGAGAGGACGCACAGCATTTACTTTCTTTCGGGTGGCGGCTGATGTCCTCCTGAGGACTTACAAGAGCTGCTTCTAGTCTAAGTGCCAGTCCAGTGGCCCTTGGGTTCAAGGGTACCCTTTTCCCTCCGTTTTTCGGTAGTAAGACATTAAATATTGTCCTCTCGTTAAGCTTTAACAATTACGTTGTTCTTACAGGTGTAAATCCTGCATAGAAGGGTCCTTATAGATGTTTGACAAGGGCAGCCTGCTTTATTCTTGTTTGAGTGTAAGATACTGGAAAATGGGGTCTGGGAAAAATAATTTCAAGGAACCATTGAACGGTTTCTTATTTTAATTTTATTTTTAGCATCTTGCACAAAAGTTAACCTGCCATCTTGGTATTAGAAAAATGTTTTCCTCGGCTGTGGTGATTTCCTGTTATATGTGAATATCAATAAGAATAGGAGTAATAAAAACATTGAGGCATTGTAGGGTTTTAGTTTATTTCATTCCGTCTCTGATTAAAATGACAAAAATCCTTAGGAATACTATAGCTGATATAAGGAAATGTAGTCAGCTTATATGTCTCGTAAATAATTTGCTATGTTTAATAAATACTTTACATCTTGTCTTATTTCAGAATTATTGATAAAATTGAGTAATCTCAGCTAAATTAATTTTAAAATTTCCTTTTTTGTGACTAGTAAATAACATCCATTGTTCTATAGGAAAGTTAATAGATCCTCATTCTCCTTGTTTAGAGAATAAGTTAAAGCGTTAAATATTTTCTTTCTTTTTTACAAAATATTTTTATTGATTTCAGAGAGGGAGGGAGAGAGAGAGAGAAACATCAGTGATGAGAGAGAATCATTGATGAGCTTGATGAGCCCACGGCCTGGGCCTGTGCCCTGACTGGGATCTAACCTGACCTCATGGTTCCACAGGTCTGCACTCAACCCCTGAGCACGCAGGCCAGGCAGATATTTTCTTGTAATACCACTTTAAGTCATAGTGGTTTGTTATTAAGGATTCTGGGGCTGTGCACTGGGGATCCTTTGAAATAAGAAATTACATGTCTTACAAAATGGGGGGGTTGAAACTTTTGAAGAATTTATTGCATAAACTTTAAATATTTAAAGCAAAAGGTGGTTGGATGGGAATAGAAGTATGTCAGGTTTTTGTGTCTGTTGACCTAGACACTGTCCTAAGACTGAGGCCTCATCTCTTCCATTGTAATAAATCTAGTTGTTTTTGTTTGTGCTATTCATGGGCATTACTGGAAATGAGAGCTCTGTAAAAACACCTTGGAACGTGAATCTGTATTCTGGATTCCACAGACACATGATCTGTTTTATTTTCATGGACATGACCATTTTATAGTATGTTTTGAACAGTTTAAGATCTTGCTAATGTATAATTAACTTGTGTACATACATTTCATTGTGGAGTTTTTAAAATATTTTAAGGAATAAGTAGTACCCACTCAAGCATCACATGTTTGCTAGCCCCTTTGTTTTGGATTTATCTTGCCTACTTCTTTTATGCTTTTTAGTAGAATGAAGAATTGTACAGTTATATTAAATGCAAATTTCCTTTCTGAACTGACATGTTCAAAAACTAGTACAATAGAATATGATGGAGCAAGTGGGAAATTAGAGAAGTTGATGCTGGGGGGAAACAGTAATCCTCGTCTTGTCAGAATTCTCACAGCTAAACATACCATTAAGCTTTCAGATAGTTTGTCATTTCTCAATATGTTGTATTTGCACATGAATATAAACAGTATGTTAATTTTATAATGTTTAAAGAGAACTTTCTGAAAAAGATAAAATTTAGATGATACTGTGTGTATTCTACGTGATCAGAGGGCACGTATTGGGTGATGAATGACGTGGCTGTTGGTGGTTTGAAGATTTTCCAGCCAAATTGTATGACACTGATATTTACCTATTGGTAGTACAGTTAGGTTAATGTATAGTCATGGTTTATTTGCAAAATAAATCTGATTTACTTTCTAATTTTGATAATTTTAAACTTACACTTTCATTAGAACTTTAAGGGGTCTGAAAGAGTTTTTTTCCGCAGCATCATTCAGAATTCAGAAAAGAATCAATAGAGAAAAATATTTTAAGTTTCTCAAATTACCATTAATTTTATTAGAAGCTAATGTTTAATTCATAGCTATGACTATTAAAATCCAAAAATATCTTGATTTAAGATATATCACTGCATGCTTACTAATCAGTGCCTCTGTTTAAATCATTTGGTACTTGAAACACATACACAGGAGTTTCATAGCTAGGCCAGCCCCTCAAACGTGATGTAACTGAGCTACGTTTATTATGTTAGCTGAGCTCTAGGCCTAGAAAGAAGTGAGAAGACTCCATTTCCTAGGGTTAAGGCTCATCCTTCCCCAAGCCAGATTCTTCTTATAAACCTTTTCAGTTGCAGCCTTCCAGTGTACCCATGGCACCCTTCTCCCAGGCCTCCAGGCCACCCTCTTCCCAGCGAGGTGGCGCTTCAGGGGCTTCCAATGTAGTCTGTGCCCCAGCGCTCCCATCCCTTCCTCACCCTTGCCCTCCTGTCTCATTCCGCTGGTGTGCACTGGATCGCATCTAGATGTGAAGAGGAAAACAAACGGTGGAACTAATTCACCTTAATCTGTAAATGACTCATAAGCTAACTCTCCCCAAGTTTCTCCACGTTTTTTGTAAGTCTGTAAGAGGTTGCTGTTAACTTAGATAATTTTAAAGTAAAATTCAGGCAGCGTCGGGAGGAAGGAATTTATAGTCTCTGCATAAGTAAGCCACATCTCACTGGGAGTTAGCCCCAGGTTCCTCTCTACTCCTGGATGAGTGGCTCTCTGGAATGCCATGGATTTCATAAAAGTGTGCGTATATACACGCTATGTACGTATGTGTGTGTGTATAGATATAGATGTAAGAAATATCTATATCTACATACGTTCCCTACATCATGAAGAGGAGGAGTTAAGAGTGGTGATTATGAAACCATTTGAATATAATGGTCCTTTATAAGATATTTGTTGTTTGGGGATAGTTGATACTGCATTTTAATTTATAGGAACCATAAAGAAAAAGACCTAGGATCTCTCATGACTAAAATTGGCTTCTTAAAATACGGCTGGGGCTGGACTATCATATGATGTATATTACAACATGAACCAGGTGTAGTTCTTACATTTGGGAGAGGACCCTTTGATCTCTTGGGGAAAATATCTGTGTTATGGGAACTCAGCATATAGCCCCATAAGAAAGAGGAAGTGCCCTGACCGGTTTGGCTTAGTGGATAGAGCGTTGGCCTGCGGACTGAAGGGTCCCAGGTTCGATTCCGGTCAAGAGCATGTACCTTGGTTGCGGGAACATCCCTAGTAGGGGGTGTGCAGGAGGCAGCAGATCGATGTTTCTCTTTCATCAATGTTTCTAACTCCCTATCCCTCTCCCTTCCTCTCTGTAAACAATCAATAAAATATATTTTTTTAAAAAAAGAGGAAGTATGAGGATGAGAGAACAGAGAGGATTGTAGTTTGTAAAGTAGCAGGAGGTGCTGTTACTAGATTGCGAATTCATTGGGACACTGATCCGAAGGCATCCCTTTTGGATATGAAAGGCGGCTGCTGATCAGATTCTAACTCAGACATTGGGTTTCATGTAACAGCAGCCTTTCTAGAGATGTTATTGAACACTGTGCGGGGAATAGAGGGGGTAAAAGATGAATGAGACCAAGTTCCTGCCCTCAGGGAGCTTATAACAACTCCTGCTGAGTCCTTGAACCACAAGGAAGCACGTGATAGGGCTGTGGGAACAACCTCCCTGACATCCTCCCTCCACGCTGGGATGTGGGGATTAGGGTAGGACAGAGGCCTTTCCTGCTCACCAGGGAAGAGAACTATTCCTTCATTCCTGCCTCAGTCTATTCCAGGCTTCAGCCTGCAGTATGGCCCCACATCTCACTCTCAAAACTCGCGAGTAACTACTGGCCTCTCTCTTTAACCTCTCTGCAGCTTGACACCAATCCTGGAAATGCTTTTCACCTAGACTTACACGTTGTCTTCCCTACCTTCCCTTTGCAGTTCTTTGCAAAACTTTAATTCCAAAGTTTTAAATTCAGTCTCTTTTCTACTGCCTTTTGCTATCCTCCCTCGATGAGCACATCCACTCCCAAGCTTCAGTCACCGCCTCTGGGAGACGACCCTCCAGATTGCTAACTGTGGCTGGAGGAGTGGTTCACGGGCCAGGGGCCAAGGTTATTGCAAGTGCTCTCAAATCCAAGCGCACACCAGCACTGGCTGCGGAGTGAGATGCCTCTCACACATGTCCAGTTTGCAAATGAAAAGTAAGCAAGCACTTTATGACTTACTAAAATATAGTCAATTAAAAGTATAACCAAATTCATAGTAGTAGTCATATGCATTCTCAATCAACAAATACTAACAGTAAAACTATCAATGAATATTTGCCACTTTGTATTTAAAGTGATTTTCAGACCTGAAAAGTTTGAGAACCATTAGCTCACATCATTTTTTGATAATTCAGCATTTCAACTACTACTTGGAGATTATCAGAATCTCAAAATGGATAAGTCCAAAAGCAAGTATGTTTATCTTACCTCCCTCCCTTCTTCCAGACTCCCAAATTTATTCTTTCCAACGTTCTTCTTTCTTTACTTGCACCACTATCCCAGTTTCCTGAATTAACAGGAGTGGGATTGCATCTTTGTGTTTTCCTCTTCCTTCCTCACATCTGCATGTCCTGAAGCCACAGCATCACCCTTTTTCTTTCTCTGCCTCAAAAGCACCGGGTTCTAGTTCTCAAGCGTCTTGTCCCAACAGCTGCCTCACCTCCTCGCTGCAGCGCCAGCTTCCATTTCCTAAAGCACAGGTGTGGCTCCTCGCTCGCCTGGGCCACTGTCTCCTCATAGAGGCGTCCCAGACCCACACCCCCTCCCCAGCTCTCTCTCTGCTCCCCTGATGCCCCTGTGCTCCTACCAAACAGATCCCCTGACATTCCTCACATGGGCCTCCTGCTCCCCGCCCCCAGGCCAGGCGGCTTCTCCCTCACACCTCCAAGGCCTTTCCCAAAAGCCTCCCACACCGCGCGGCTGTACTGCTCTTTCTCTGAATCCATGGTGTGTTCTCTCTTACTTAAGTCTGCCAGCCACTGAGCTCGCCCTGGGGATACAGAGGGCAGGTGGGCTCGCCCGGAGAGACAAGGAGCCACACCTCACCGCTGTGACAGATGCTGTGCTGAGTGGCACGCGGGAGGAGTCACGCACTGCTGAGTGGACTTGCTGTACTGCTGGCCCCTGTGCAGAGTGTGTGAGGAGAGATGCCGTTAGAGGCTTTCTCTTGATGTATTTGACCTTCATGTTGAAGCATGAATAGTTTGTAAAAACAGAAAATCTCATCATATAAAAATTTTACATTAAATCTAATATATGAAGTGGTGGGTGTTTAAATGATCACAACGTGCTTCTGTAGGAACTGAAGCCTTCTCCCACTGCAAAAGCTTAGGGAGAAAACTCCTTTCCCAGCAGGTAGTGTGGGCTCAGCAAGCCTCCTGGGGCTCTCAGAGTTCGCCTCCTTCGCTTTCAGCTGGTATCTTGACTTTGGACATATACCCTTGGTCCTGTCGGTCCTTACAGAGCTTTATCATGATAACTACTTCCTCACCAGGACCGGAGTTTTCTCCTGGGAACTAGGGGGTTTCCTTTACTTCTGGGTAAAGATGAGAAAGGATAAACAGTTGAAAATGAATATATTCTAAAATCGTTGCCTTTTCTCAGAATAAAACCTAAGTTTGGGTCTTTAGTTCTCCTTTTAAGTTTCTTTTTAAATTTTATTTGCCTAACATATTCTTTTTTATTGTTCATAAAAAGATTCAAAAACTGTATTCTAGATTTTCTCATATACTCTTTCCTCTATTCCATAACTTGGGGGAGTACATAGGATGAGATAATTGATGATATAGACCTTGGGAAGTTACAGCCCTCTTATGAAAAGGATTTGGGGTGTGCGCGCACACACAGGTGTGTAAGCATATTTGTATGCTGTTGAGTTGATAGCCTGTGGAGCTATTGCATCAGGTGTGTGATGGGAAAGTAAGTTCCTTTCCTTCCACCTCAGGCCGTTTCTAGAAGCCTTTCTGTTTGGTGTGACGGTGGGAAACAGAATTGAGCTCGTGCCTGTCCCTCCTGAGAGCTGCGTTTTTGTGGGTCAGTTTCCAGCTGGGTGATGGGAGGGGAGGACCAGCAGACCATCCCGTGGGGACTGGAGGATGCAAGAGTGTCTTTGTCCAGTGGACTGAGGTGACGTGGACGTGAAGGCGGGCCTTAAGAGCCTGGATGATCACAACGCTAAACAGGGATCGTCTAGTGCGGTTTGCCCAAGAAATCTCTCGGAAAGGCATCAGTTCACATGGCAATACCCTTGTCAGAGAAAAAGCCTGAGAAGTTGAGGAGTCGCTAGCTGATCAGAGCAGATTGTGGACGACCAGGGGTTCCAGGAGTCAGCCTTAGCGTGGCAGGGAGAGGCGCTCCCCTGGGATGGGGTGGCCGAGACTCGCATCCTGGGAGCATTCTGACCGGTGGCCCAGAGTGGAAGTCCCGGGTTTGGTCTGGCCTTCAGGGATGTGCCTGGCATTCCTCTGCTGGCCTCACCTCCCAGTGAATGACGGCTCCATACAGTTCTCACTTGACAGTGGAGCTTCCATTTCCCTCTGCATTCTTTTCGCCTTCTGTAATTTTCTCCACAGAGGGCTGCAGGGTCCTTTTAATCCTAAGAGGGTGCGTTATTACAAGTTTGTTTCTCTTAAATGGAAGTACTTGGCCCACACCTTTGTATGTGGGAGGTCTCCAGGCAACTGTGAATAACTTGTAAAGGCTGCTAAGAGGTCAAGAAGTGCTTTGCTGGGTCTTGTTCTTTCTCTTTAAAGGCGGCTTCCCTGTCTTGCTTGGCTCTGCCCTTTCTGTTTCTTCCGTGGCTCTGTCCTGGGCTCTCTCGCCCTCCCTGGTTTCATCCCGTATCTCTAACCTTATCCACACTGAGACCCCAGCGCTGGCCATGAAGTGCATGTGTTTGAAGGAGATCCCATCGTCCTGATTGGTCTGTGTCCCCAAGGCCTGTCATAGTCTAGACCAGTGATGGCGAACCTTTTGAGCTCGGCGTGTCAGCATTTTGAAAAACCCTAACTTAACTCTGGTGCCGTGTCACATATAGAAATTTTTTGATATTTGCAACCATAGTAAAACAAAGACTTATATTTTTGATATTTATTTTATATATTTAAATGCCATTTAACAAAGAAAAATCAACCAAAAAAATGAGTTCGCGTGTCACTTCTGACACGCGTGTCATAGGTTTGCCATCACTGGCCTAGACTCTCCCGTGGTCACCTATCACTCCTTTCTTCCCAGAACCATGAACTCTTAGGCCTAAATGATCACCAGGTCTTGTCATTTGTTTGTCTGAAGTCTTCCTGCCTTTTTTTCTTGTTCCTAATATACCATCTTCTATCTTCTCACCTGCAGTTCATACTGAAAGCTCTCTCTTCCTCTGCCTACCAGACTGATGTGGCTGCTTTTTCTTTATAAAATGGGAATGACTAAACCTATCTTGCAGGTTAGACATAATGTAATGTACAGCGTTTATCATATTGTCTGGCACGAAATAAGTATCAGCGAACGGTGGAATAATAGGCTTCTTACCTCCTCCTGAATCCAAGTAGCCCTCGCTCCCCTCTGTGTCCACACCATGGGAGCGGCAGAGTGAGTGGTTGTCAAAAATCCGGGCTACGGAGCCCTGAGAACCTTGGCTGGAGTCCCTAGACCTCTGCTCAGCAGGTAGTGAGATCACAGGCAAGTCTGAGCCTTTGGATTTTTCTCTTTAAAACGGAAACAGTTACCCTGGTCAGTGGGATTGTCAGGAAGTAGAAGGAGATGACTTCTGGACAGGGCATGGTTCCTTCAGTCCTGGCTCTGCTGATGCGTCTTGTGTTGCACTTCCACCCGCATGCTCAGTCCTGGGTGAGGAGTTTGGAGCCCGTGTGCTGAGTCTCTCCCTCTTCCCTTTGCAGGCTAAGCACCTCCACAGTAATGGCCGCGGCCTTGCCCCGGACGCTGGGGGAGCTGCAGCTGTACAGAATATTACAGAAAGCCAACCTGCTGTCCTACTTCGATGCCTTCATCCAACAAGGTGGCGATGACGTCCAGCAGCTGTGCGAAGCTGGAGAGGAGGAATTCCTGGAAATCATGGCCCTCGTGGGCATGGCCAGCAAGCCGCTGCATGTCCGGAGGCTGCAGAAGGCTTTGCGGGACTGGGTCACCAACCCCGGCCTCTTCAACCAGCCGCTCACCTCCCTGCCCGTGAGCAGCATACCCATCTACAAGCTGCCCGAGGGGTCGCCCACGTGGCTGGGGTTACCCTGTGCCAGCTACGACAGGAGCAGCGGCGCCCGGGAGCCGCACGTCAAAGTCCCCAAGTG
>NW_005364633.1:260159-288479 GCF_000412655.1 Myotis brandtii
CTGGACGCCGCGGCCGCGCTCTCGGTGGCCGAGTGTGTGGAGCGCATGGCCTCCACGCTGCCCAAAAGCGACCCGAACGAGGTGAAGGAGCTGCTGAAAAGCAACAAGAAGCTGGCCAAAATGATCGGCCACATCTTCGAGATGAGCGACGAGGACCCCCACAAAGAGGAGGAGATCCGCAAGTACAGCGCCATCTACGGCCGGTTCGACTCCAAGAGGAAGGACGGGAAGCACCTGACGCTTCACGAGGTAAGAGCGGTGTCCCTGGGGCTTGTGCTGCTGAGAGAAGAGTTTGGGTGCGGCGCCCAGGGGTGCCCCCCTCCCCCCCCAAAGCAGCGATAGAACATGGAGGTCTCCGCGAAATGCAGCCTTTGCGAAAGATATGTTTCCTGTGTCATGTTTCCTGTGTTGAGCTCAAACATGTTGAGCTTCGGAACTACAGTGGAGGGTCACTTAGAAAAATGTCAGAATTTAAACAGTGAAAGCACCAAGTCTTTGCATTTACAAAGCAGTTTGTTGTTTCATTAAATAGAATTTAAATGTAACCATTCATTTAAAAAACATTTTTGTAGACAAAAAGAAATTGGAGAAATAACCAGAACTTAAAGCAATTTTCAGCTAGCATAGAAAGCAAAATTAGATGAATGTTGTAGGAATTATTTTAACTTTGGTTTCATTTATTTGGACTTATATTGTTTTGGTTTGATACTTGGCATTAAAATTCCTCGTTTTATCTTCCTGGCACTCTATCTAGAAATACTCCGCTTCTGTGTAACGCATATATATATCTCATTTGCATTTACTCCCTCTCTCTTGTCCATCTGGCCAACACATCATCTTAGGATTTAGCTCAAGCATAAGCTTAACTCTGATATGCTTGCCTCCACTTCCAATGACCTCTCCTTCCCATGTTTATCCCCACAGACACTGCTGTCCCAGTCACTTCAACTCTTTATTGTACTTATTTGTACGCTGGTCTGTCCCTCTCCATCTGTTCGGGTTTTGTGACGGCTGAGATAATGTCTCATTCATTTTATGTCCTCAGAACCGAACACACCCAACAAATGCTTGGAAAATAAATGCATTTTCAAAACTTTAAAAAGATATTCTATAGTTAAGTTTTTTATAGCCATTTATCCTTTACAAGAAAGAAATAAGCCCTGTTTGAAAAAAATGTTCCGTTGGATGCAGAATTTCATGTTAGAAACATGAGATCATTCCCCCAGACTTGTATGTAACAGTAAAAAAGAATTTATACTTAGGCAAAAGTAGTCAGTTATTGCAAAAGATGTCAAGTGATTGACTCTGTAAACTTTGAGATACTTTTCTTTATATTTACAAATATGAGATCGTATTTTGCACACTGTTCTCCAAATTCCTTTCTTTTTAAAAGTTAACATGCACACACAGTACAATATGCTAGTAGATATTTTTTAAGTCAGTACACACAGAGCTACCTTATGGGTTGCATGTTTTTCTATAGAATATATGCCAACATGTAAAATTATGGGGTCAAAGGAAATATAAATTTAATATTTTAGTAGATACTGCTAAATTACCTTCTAAAAGCTGCAATAATTTACATCTTCACTATCATTATATGCAAGTGTCCATTTCTCTACGCTTTTGCTAATATTGTGTTTATCATTCTATTTTAAATTTTAAAAATTGTTTTCAATTACAGTTTGCATTCAATATTATTTTGTACTAGAGGCCTGGTGCACGAAAATTCATGCACTCGGGGGGAGTCGCTCAGCCCGGCCTGCGCCCTCTCACAGTCCGGGAGCCCTCAGGGGATGGATGTCCTATTGACAGCTTAGGCCCTCTACGGGAGGCGATCGGGTGGGCGATTAGGGTACAGCTCCCACCCCCATCACCCCGCCGCTGCCGCTGCCACTGTCCTCCCTCTGTGGGAGGCAACCGGGCAGCCAATCGGGACAGCACCGGTGGGTTCTGGCTTGGCTGGCCTGGCATGCCTGCTTGCCGGCCCCGCCCCCCCGCCGACTGGTTGTTCTGCCGTTGGGCCGACTTGCATATTACACTTTTATTATATAGGATTAGTTTCAGGTGTGGAGCATCGTGGTTAGACAATCGTATACTTTATAAAGTGTTCCCCCCAATATTGCCAGTGCCCACGTGGCACCAAACATCGTTATTATATTATTGACTATTATCCTTTTTAATCTTTGCCAATCTAGTTAGTAGAGGAAAATTTTTCATTGCTCAAATTTACTTTGCTTAGTAAGGATAAATAATATCTTTTAATATGTCTTACAGACATTCAATTTTATGTTTATATTTTTGTCCTAATATTGAGATTGTTTGTCTTACCAGTAAAAAATTGATTGGTAAGAACATTTTTATCTTAAAGATATTAAATGTTTGCCCTGACCGGTTTGGCTCAGTGGATAGGGCGTCAGCCTGCGGACTCAAGGGTCCCAGGTTCGATTCCGGTCGGGGGCATGTGCCTTGGTTGCGGGCACATCCCCGGTGGGGAGTGTGCGGGAGGCGGCTGATCGATGTTTCTCTCTCATCGATGTTTCTAGCTCTCTGTCCCTCTCCCTTCCTCTCTGTAAAAAATCAATAAAATATATATATTTTTAAAAAAGCTATTAAATTTTTGTCTTATGTTGTAAACGTTTTCCCAGATTCTCATTTGTCCTTTGACCTTTCAGACCGTTTGCCCTGTGGAAGTGTAATTTTATGTAAGAATACCTATTGTCTGTGTGAGTGCACAGTCTAATTCTCTAACCCTTCACCAGTGTAGAGTTATTCTAATAACTTAGCTACATAATACAGTTTGATGTCTGGAAAGGCAAGTGCCCCTTCAGTAGTCTTGTATTTCAGCTTTGTATTTTTTAGGTAATCTTATCCATTTCTCTTTCCAAATGAAATTTTTTAATGCATTTGTCACATTTTCCAAAAATTTCTGGTGGTATTTTCATTATAAATGCCTTAAAAGTACAGATTAATTTGTAAAGAAAAAAAATGACATATTTACAACACTCCCATATAGTATATGTATTTACTTATTTAGATCTTTTATATTTCTTGGTAATTTTTAAAGTTTTTAATTCACATAGGTTTTGCATATTTCTTTTTAGGTCATATACTGTGCATTATATATGCATGTTAATGTCTATATTATATATATGAAAATTTAATTCGTTTATCTAGAATATACACATATCCTATATAATAAAACCCTAATATGCAAATCGACCAAATGGCAGAATGACTGGTCTCTATGATGTGCACTGACAACTAGGCGGCAGATGCTCAACACAGGAGCTGCCCCCTGGTGGTCAGTGTGCTCCCACAGGGGGAGTGCTGCTCAGCCAGAAGCTGGGCTCACGGCTGGTGAGCGCAGTGGTGGTGGCAGCACTAAGGAACAGTGAGCAGAGCAGTAAGGAGCAGCGAGCAGGCAGGCGGTAAGGAGACTGCAAGAGGGATCCCAGACTGCAAGAGGGTGCAGGCCGGGCTGAGGGACCCCCCCCCCTTCTCCAGTGCATGGATTTCATGCACCAGGCCTCTAGTATAAGATATAAAAATAATATAGTTATAAATGAATTTTTCCACTTTAAAAAAATTGCTCTCATTGGCTGACTTTTGTATATTAATCATGTTTGCAGCAATTGTACTATCTAATCTTTTTAAAAAATAAGTGACTTTATTTTTTAAAATTTATCTTTATTGTTGAAAGTATTACAGATGTCTCCCTTTTTTCACCCATTAACCCCTGCCCCCACCCCTGCTGTTTCCCAGGCCTTCACCACACTATGGTCTATGCCCGTGGCTTATGCATATGTGAATGTAAGTTCTTCGGTGGGTCTCTTCCCACCCTCTCCCCTCCCTGCCTTCCCTCTGGGATTCTTCCGTCTGCTCCATGCTTCTATGTCTCTGGATCTATTTTATTCATCAGATTCCACATGTGAGTGAGATGGTGTGATGCTTGTCTTTCTCTGGCTGGCTTATTTTGCTCAGCATAATACTTTCCAGGTTAGATATGAGTGTATATGGGAGCTTAAGATCAGAGAAGTGATGAGCAAAAAGTACTTAATCACAGTGAACCTGTGACTTGATCTGTTTTGGGCCTATCCTTTTGCAGATGTTATGCCTTATTGTTGCCATACAGTGACTGCTGACTCTCGAGAACTTGTAAGTAGAGCTAGAAAGTACACTTAGTGTTATAATTCGGATATACCTGGGCACTTTCACTACCTGTGAACCAATAAAAGAACCTACTAAAAGGCTATTGTGGTTGTCAGTATTAGAAAACAAAGAGAATAACTTGTTGGCAATTTTATTTCATGCTTTAATCCAGTTTTCATATAGTTTTTAAAAGATAGCAGATGAAACACAAAGTTTTGTTAAAAGACCCATATTTTTTATCAGAGCAGAAGTATGTTAAGGCGATGACTTTAATAAACCAAATCAACCTCACATTTTTAAAAAACAACCCACTATAACCTATTTTGAAAATATCCAGAACGAATAGTTTCACATTTGGCTTTGCTAAGGGGCTCTTTGCTTCTTTGGATAAAGAGGTACAGATGGTATTTAAGTAATGAAACCGTGGTGGCTTTCCCCAAATAAGGGGACACTTAAAATGAATGCTAGTAGGCTGAGATGTGGGGGTGGGGGCTTTGGAAAATGTGACTTGTGTTTTTGAAACTTACACTACTGGTTATTTGCAACTCCGGTATGTGAATCTGGTCCAGTATTATAGTTCAGGATAGACGTTTATAAATCAGAATTTTTTTTCAAAGTAGTAACCATTCAAAAGCTTGGTGGAAGTTATGAAATCCTGAGGGAATTAAAAGTGTACCTTTTAGATATTATGATAATTTCACATTTTTTCACTTGACTATTTAAAATAAGAATGATTTTGCCCTAGCCAGTTTTGCTCAGTGGATAGAGCACCGTCCTGTGGACTGAATGGGTCCTAGGTTCAATTCCGGTCAAGGGCACGTATCTCAGGTGTAGGCTTGATTCCGGCCCGAGTTAAGGGCACATTCAGGAGGCAACCAATTGATGTGTCTCTCTCACATCAATGTTTCTCTCTGTCTCTCTTCCTCTCTTCCACTCTCTCTATAAATCAATGGAAAAGTATCTTTGGGTGAAGATTAACAATAAAATAAAATAAAATTTTTGAGTTTTTCTAAATTTCTAAGATTGATGAATATTACTAGTTTGTCCTCAATTTCCAAATAAGGAAACATATGATTTATTATTAATTCACTGTTGGTAGTATTTCTGAGAGGGTTTTTAAATATAAACCCTATGGACAATGTTCTTTTAATCTTTCAGGTGGATGAAAATAAGGAGGTTATCTACATGTGAAAAGATTTTTTTCAACTCTCACAATTATGGAATGAATCACTGTTATAAATACTTTCTTTATGAGCTAAATAATCAGTGCTGTCTTAGGAACTGGCTAGGAATGACTTGGTTTATAGGAGTCGGACCATGAAGATAGTGTGAGGGACTGAGGCTTAGAACCACACTAATTATTGGTGCACGGCATGAACCCAGGAGCAGTACTAGAAAGAAGTCCAGGCAGGCACTGTTCCCTCCATCCAGAAACGTGTAAGCAGTGTATGTGGCCAACTACATAATCAGTGTGTGTCCGATCTTAAATCAGAGGTGGAGGAAGAGGGGCAAATGACAGGCTGAGAACAGCAAGGCAGCAGAGAATGCAGGAGCTTGTAATATTCAGAAATACAAGTCGGTAGACAACTTGGCATGATAGAATAGTTGTCAGCCGGTAGCAGCTTCCAGCCAAAGGGCTCTGGAACTCAGAGATAGGAAGGGGGAGAGGGGCATGGAGGTAGGAGCAATGGGTAAGTTGTAGATCTAGTGGGACTTTTACAGGAATTGGAGGGCTAAGCACATTATTAAGACAAGGACGAGGATGCCAAGTTTAGGTCCGTTTCCACTGTAGTGTTGAGAAGTCAAGGCTGAGTGTTCCAGAGCAGTTCAATAATCTTAGTTTTGAGAGAGGAAGAATGCTGAATCTGGGAACCCCACAGACCGGACCACATTTATTAGTAAGATATTATGCTTTATTCTGAACTCTCGGCTCAGAATGGATAGATTTCAGCATCTAATTCTTAAAAACAGCTCTGGCCGGCATGGCTCAGAGGTTAGAGTTGTCAGCCCATGCACTAGAGCAGTGGTTCCCAAACTTATTTGGCCTACCGCCCCCTTTCCAGAAAAAATATTACTCAGCGCCCCCTGGAAATTAATTTTTTTTAAATTTTAATAGCAATTAAACAGAAAGATATATGTATTAATGTTTCTACCTTTTTCATAAAATATAGTAAAGAAAGGTGTAAATTAGAAACATTGAAGTTTGAAATTATGAAACTATTTATTGAACTCAGAATAGAAAGGTAATACAAAAAAAGTTAAAACAAATGCACCTGTGGCCATCACCGCCCCCCTGGATCGCTGCAGCGCCCACCAGGGGGCAGTAGCGCCCACTTTGGGAATCACTGCACTAGAGGGTCGTGGGTTTGATTCCCGGTCAAGGGCATGTACCTGGGTTTTGGGTTCAATCCCTGCCCCTGGTCAGGGAGCATGTGGGAGACAATTAGTCCATGTGTCTCTTTCACATCAATGTTTCTCGCTCTCCCTTATACCCCTCCCCCCTCCCTTCCACTCTATCTAAAAATCAAAGGAAAAAATAAGGAGTGAGGATTAAAAAACAAAACAATAAATGTTAGCCATTTCCTTTTGATTGTTTATAAAAATGGAGTATAGAACTTTTAGGATAGTCTCTTTTTAAGTCACTTTTAGTGAGTCACATTTTTCTAAGAATATGTTCATTTTATCTAAGTTTTCAAACTCACTAGCATAAAGTTGCTTATAATTTTCAAGACCTAATATTATTTGTACATTTAAGTATTTTCCCTCTGACCAATCATGCCAGAGATTTGTCAATTTTATTAATCTTTCCAGGCAGCTGCAAACTAGAGCCTGTGGGCCAAATCTGGCCCACCTCCTGATTTTGCAGATAAACTTTTACTGGAACATAGCCATACCTATCCTTTATAATAAAGGGGTAATATGCAAATTGACCATCACACCCTCATACAAGATGGCCACCCCCATGTGGGCACAAGATGGCTGGCAGGGGAGGGCAGTTGTGGGCGACCAGGCCGGCAGGGGAGTGCAGTTAGGGGCAACCAGGTCGGCAGTTAGGGGTGACCAGGCTAGCAGGAGAGGGCAGTTGGGGGTGACCGGGCCGGCAGGAGAGGGCAGTTGGGGGCGACTGGGCCGGCAGGAGGGGCGACTGCGGCAGGAGAGGGCAGTTGGGGGTGACCGGGCCGGCAGGAGAGGGCAGTTGGGGGCGACTGGGATGGCAGGAGAGGGCAGTTGGGGCGACTGGGTTGGCAGGGGGGGCAGTTGGGGGCGATTGGGCCAGCAGGGGAGCAGCTAGGCGTCGATCAGGCTGACAGGGGAGCAGTTAGGGGGTGATCAGGCTGGCAGGCAGAAGCGGTTAGGGGCAATCAGGCAGGCAGGCAGGAGAGTGGTTGGGAGCCAGCAGTCCCAGATTGTGAGAGGGATGTCCCAGATTGGAGAGGGCGCAGGCTGGGCTGAGGGACACCCCCCACCCCCCGTGCATGAATTTCATGCACCGGGCCTCTAGCCTATATATATAAAAGCCTAAGCGACCGAACGACCGTTTGCTATGACACGCACTGACCATCAGGGGATAGATGCTCAATGCAGGAGGTGCCCCCTGGTGGTCAGTGCCCTCCCACAGCGAGAGCACCACTCAGCTGACCAATGGGCACCAGAGGCGGAGCTCACAGCTGGCAAGCGCTGCTATGGTGGCGGCACGAGCCTCTCCCGATCGGGACTGACTAGGCGTGAGCCCACAGCAGGCGCAGCAGGGCCAGGATGAGCAGGAGTGGCAGGCAGTGTTGGACTGCCAGTTTCTGCCTTATCCCTGCAGGCCACGCCGAGGGACCCCACTGGTGCACGAATCCATGCACCAGGCCTCTAGTTGATATCTGTGGCTGCTTTTGAGCTGTGATGCCAGAGTTCAGTAATTGTAAGATAGACTATTTGGCCTATAAAGTCAAAATATTTTCTATATGACCTTTTGTAAAAAAAAAAAAAAAGCTTTCTGACTCAATCTTTTTGAAGGAGCAGCTTTTGGCTTAGTTGATATTCTTAGTTGTGCCTGTGTGTGTGTGTGTGTGTGTGTGTGTGTGTGGTTCTGCACAATTTATTTTATTGTTCTTTTCTAATTGAAGTTGTGTGCTTAGTTCATTAATGTCCAGCTCTTCTTTTCTAAGGAAGCAATTAAGGCTATAAATTCTTACTATTTATTGTATTAGCATTATTCAAAATTGTGATATGAGGTTATTATTTTTCCCAATGATTTCTAACTGAATTACATTGTAGTCAGAGAACATGGTTTGAATGCTGCCAACCCTTTAACTTTTGTTGAGATTTCAGTTATGGCCCATATGTAGTGAGTGCTTTTTATATATTTCTGCAGTTGTGATAGAGTGTTCTGTGTTTGTCTGTTTTAACAAGCTTATTAACTCTGTTATTCACACTTTCTAGTCTTACTTTTTTTTTTACTTGCTCTGACAATAACTGAGAGTTGTGTGTTAAAGTCACCTACTGTGATTATGGAGTTGTCTATTTCTCTTTGTATTATGCAGTAACCTTATTAATCTTTAATAATGCATTTTTCTTTAAAAATTTATTTTCCTTGATATTAATATAGATACATGTGCTTTCTTTTTGTTAGTAATTGCTGTTAGATCTTTTTTCTATCCTTTTACTTTTCAGTAGTTCCTAATCCATGTTTTAGAGACATCTCATAAATACCAGTAGTTGGATTTTTTTTTTAAAAAATCCAGTCTTATATTCTTTATCTTTTAACTAGAACATTTGGTTCATTTACATTTATTATAGTGACTAATATGTTGAATTTATTTCCATTGAATTGTTTTGTATCTCTTCCCCTTCCCAACTCTTTATATCTCAGATTGACCATCTGGAATAAGTCAATTTTAGCCTGAAGTGCGTCATGTAGAATTTCCTTAATAAAGGTCTGCTGATGGCAAACTATGTCCTTCCCCACCTCACTAGAAATTATTTTTATTTTGCCCTGATTCTTTTTTTTTTTTTTTAATCCTCACCCCAGGACATGCTTATTGATTCTTTAGAGTGAGAGGAGAGGGGAGAAAGATAGAAACATCAATGTCAAAGAGCAACATAGATTGATTGCTTTCCTGTGTCCTGACTGGGAATTGAACCCCCAACCTCTCCGTGTAGGGACGACGCTCCAACCGAGCCACACTGGCCAGGGCTGCCCTGATTCTTAATTGACATTTATTCTGGGTATTCTATATTGTCAGTTATTTTCCCTAGTAATTGAAGATACCATTTCCTTGGCTTTTGGTTTTCATTTTTGTGTTTAGAAGTTAATGGTTATCTGACTATTGTCTGCTTTTGAACTCTTCTGTTTGCCTCTGCCCCAATTTCTTCTCTCCTTCTAATTTCTCAATTTTCCTGTTTTGTTTGTTTGTTTTACTATAGTACTCTTTAGTCATATTTTCAACTTTTATTTCTTTAAATGAAGTCTTTAAGGGTCTGATTCTGTTATCTGTTGTTTCTCCTGATTTTTACTTTTGATGCTTTGGGGGATTTTTTGGGTGTTTTATGATTTCTGTCTGTGAACTCATTTTTCTTGGAAGTGTGGGAATGTTTTGAGGCCCAGGAAGAAAATGGACTCTCCTAGAGGTTATTTGCTTTTGATTTTACCAGGCATCTGTACTCTGCACACTACAACTCTGGGACTCTGTGCAAACAAAATCACAGCCTCCGTAGTGTGAATTAGGGCTGAAATCTGAGGGCTGATTTGGGGTTAGGAAACCTCAAGAGAGCATCTCTGTTCTCTCCCACTCAGTAACAAGGTCCAAGACAGGTAATTCCCCTGCTCTGTCCCTGGGGGTGCAGGTGTATTTCCAAGTCAGCCTTGCATTGGGTGTATAGTGCTTAGTGATTTCAGCCTTATGGAGGAGAGGTCTTAGACTCCTCGCCTTCGATGGGTCCTGGGTGTTCCCTCCACACTCACTTTTCCTCTCACCACTCTCCCTCCACTCTCACCAGCCCCACGAGGCTGTGAAGGTTGAAGCTCAAGTTCATCTGGTTTAGTAACTGTCCCTAATGTACTCCTTTGAGATACTGTCTTCATTCATTTTGACCTGAATAGTCCTTACTGTTTTGCTGGCCCATCGATGTATTTAAGGTCATGTTCTTCCCCTCTATTTTATCCAGAAATTTTAGTTATCATGGTACCTAGCTCTCCGTGTGCTGGAGACGAAAGTCTTGATTGCGTTGAGCCTCCCTGTCACCCAGCATTCACCTGGCATTTTATGCCAACAACATTGAACCCAAAGTCACAATCATTTGATTGCTAAAGGTTATAATTTTAACTACCAGCAAAGAGAATTTTTTAAGTCTGGTTATGATAGAAAGCTAAGTTTAAGAAAATTTTTACATCAAGTTATGAATGGAATTTTGGTATTTTTATCCACGAAAAGAGGAAGCGGAGGAGTAAGTAAAACAATTAGGGAGAATATCTTATTTCATACTTCAACAAAATTAGAAACTTAGAATTTAAAAAAATTAGCATTGTGATCCAGTCTGTGACTACTGTTTTGGAGTATTTGTATCGTTTTTAAAAAATAGAATCGTCGTTGATTTAATTATTAGTGCCTAGGAGCATGTAATCTATAAAACATTGACAGAAAATACATTTTTGATGGGGAAGTTTGATGATCATCTTCTTACTACAACTTGGACTGGGTTATAGCTATTTCTCTAGCCTCAGTTTTTTTACCAGAAAACTCCCTGAGGGCCTAGAAAGTTCAGTCTACCTTTTTGGTTGATTGGAACCTGAATTTAATAACAAAGAATGTTATGTTTGTTTTTCTTAGTTTCTGGTAGGATGATGGGAGGAATGCTAGAACATTGTTTTCCGTTTATATTGAAAAGTTATTTTCTTTGGTTGTGCATAAGCTGATACTTCTGAAACGTTTTCAATTAGTATTTAAATCAACCTCATTCTGGACATTTATACTACCCCAAGTTTTTTTTTTTTACAAATCTTTACTGAGCATCTAATCCATGCCAAATGCTGATGTAAACAAGCCAAGTCTCTGTCTTAATACATGATAAAAGTAAAAAATACAGCATACGTAAGTGAACAAAGATTACAAGAGTGCATTCACATTTATATGTTTATATTTACACAGAGAAATATTGGAACCATACATTAAAATATTAAGTCATTCTGGATGGTTGCATGCTGTATTTATTGTCTTCTTTTGCTTCTCTGTATTTTTTTTTTTTTTTTGCTTCTCTGTATTTTTAACAAATTTAAGAAAAATGGTTGTTAATAAAGTAGGATGCCTGTGTGGGGAGAAACAGTAAATGCCCGATTTCTTATAAAAGAAAAACAAGAGCTAACACTAACAAGGGCTTTGTGCCGGGTGTGTCTCCTCATGACCTCCTGTTGCTATCACCACCTTTGCGGTGGCGATATGTCCCTGTTGGGCCCTGAGCAGACTGAGGCTCTGAGCTGTTACATGTCCAGAATCCCATAGCTGGTGAGTGACGGGCAGAACCTGTCCCAGACCTGTCTGCCAGCAAACCCTCTTCTCTTCTTGCCCCCAATCATGCCTTGAATGAGTATGTTTCTTGCTTTTAAAATAAGTCTAATATTAACCCTTGGCAATTCCCTACATCTACTTAAATTGACAAATTATGTGAAAAAATGTTCTAGCTTATAAAACTATTACAGGTTTTGAGTTTTGGATAACATTTGCTATTTTAAATTTTACTACAGGGTGTTTGGCCACTAGTAACTCTGTATTGGCAATGTTTAACTCTTGGGTGAAAGAACAGAATGAGGTGACTCTCAACGACTCTAAGACCTCGCTTTTCCATTGCAGTCCTAATTTGTGATAACTATTCGAAATGATTTGGTAAATATTTAACTAAAATCGTTTAATTTTTATTCCTTCAGGAATTTTTATGTCAGTTCGCATTGAAAAAAAAAAAACTTCTAGACTATGTATACTCACTTTTAGTTAGGGAAATATCATCACCTTATCACATAGTGAAATCCCGTGGTTTTTCATAAGAAAAATGAGATGCAGGACACCTTTTACTTTTTATTTTGATTTTGCTTATTTTCCATAAACTCTCATACCTGAACAAAAATAAAGCGTATAAACAAATAAACCTACGGTGACTATTTTGATTACTTTGAGTTCTGAGAGATGATAGGTACTTGATTTTCTTTGGAAATTAGGCATTAGGACTAATTAGGAATAAAGACCTTCATGATTTTTTTTATAAATTCTGATTTCATTATATATTGACATGACATGTTTATATTCTATTCTTAGGTGAAATGTTTTATATGTCGATAAATTGAAACACAGATGTTTCTATTTTGATACGCAGCTCACTGTTAACGAAGCGGCTGCTCAGCTCTGTGTGAAGGATAACGCCCTCCTGACAAGAAGGGATGAACTTTTCGCGCTGGCGAGGCAGATTTCTCGAGAAGTCACCTATAAATACACTTACAGAGCCACCAAGTAAGTTTAACTCATTGGCAGCACTTGTGCATTTTTTGAGAGAAGTAGAGCTTGAAATACCAACCATTTGATAGTATATAAATGAGCATTTCTGAAAACAGTGTGATTATAGTTCAACTAGAGGCCCGGTGCACAAAACCTCAGCCCAGCCTGCACCCTCTCACAATCCGGGACCCTCGGGTAGGTCCCTAGGCCTGGCCTGAGATCAAGGCTATCGGGGCTTTCCTTCTCCTGGCTGCAGGCAGCTGGCCCCACTCCTGCCGCTGCCACTGCCTGCCATCTGTGCAGCGCTGCCCCCCCTCCCCTGCCACAGGTGGCCTTCCTCTGCAGGCGACAGGCTGGGGTGCGATGGCTTGGCTGGTCTGGGCCTCCCTCTTTCTTTGCTGGGGGGCAGGGACAGCCCTGCGAGGGGCCGTCTGCCTACCTGATTGCCCCTAACTTATGGCCTGCCTACCTGATCGCCCCTAACCCCTTGCCTGCCTACCTGGTCTCTTCTAACTGCTGGCCTGCCTACCTGATCACCCCTAACCACTCTGCCTGCCTACCTCATCGCCCCTAACCACTTGCTTGGGGGCCGGGCCAGCCCTGCGAGGGGCCATCTGCCTACCTGGTCTCTTCTAACTGCTGGCCTGCCTACCTGATCACCCCTAACCACTTGCTTGGGGGCGGGGCCAGCCCAGCGAGGGGCCGTCTGCCTACCTGGTCTCCTGCCTACCTGGTCTCCTCTAACCACTTGTCTGCCTACCTGATTGCCCCTAACCACTTGCCTGCCTGCCTGATTGCCCCTAAGCACTTGCTTGGGGGCGTGGCTAGCCCAGCGAGGGGCCATCTGCCTACCTGATCACCCTTAACCGCTGGCCTGCCTACCTGATCACCCCTAACCACCTGCCTGCCTACCTCATCGCCCCTAACCACTCTGTCTGCCTGCCTGATTGCCCCTAACCACTTGCTTGGCACTGCCAGCCCGGCTGGCATGGCTCAGTGGTTGAGTATCAACCTGTGAACCAGAAGGTCATGGTTTGATTCCCCGTCAGGGCACATGCCTAGATTGCGGGCTCAATCCCCAGTGTGGGGCTGCAGGAGGCAGCCGATCAATGATTTTCTCTCATCATTGATGTTTCTATCTCTCTCTCCCTCTCCCTTCCTCTCTGAAATCAATAAAAATATTAAAACAAAACAAAACAAAAAATATTGCCAGTGTTTTTTTGTTTTGTTTAATTCTGTTTGTCTTTCTTTAAAAAAAGCAGTTCCCTGGCACTATGACATTGTTCTGGTGGGTTTCAGACAGTCCCTCATGCAGATGCTTGGGCTGTGAGTGTGATGATGGGGTTTAGTTAGTCAGCATTCTAGACTGATCTGTACACCACTCACTGTATGCAATTGAACTCAGAGGAAGAAGCAGGTTAGTTCCTCTTGCGAGGTGTTTTGAGATTAGCTGAATAAGTAAAAAGAATCCATTGACCAGTATTTAAGGGAAATTGGAAGATATTTTTATTACTAGCAAGTGGAATATGGAACATGTGTTTGAAGGAAAAAAAAACTAATGTTAAAAAACAATGATGGTTCTCAAATGTAAACACTCCTCACTTGAGCTCTAAGTACTGTCTGTGGGTGTAGTGCCCCTCGACTTTGCCCCCTCGGTTCCACGTGGTCCCTGGCTCCCAGTGCCCATCCTTGGTGCATGCCCCTGCGGCTCTGAGCGCTTGCAGATGGCCACCCACGTGACAGTGATGGAGCCTGTGCTGAGCCACATCCTCAGCACCCTGCCCGGCCCCAGTAAATCACAGTCTCTGGGGACGGAGCCTTGGAATTTAAACGACACGCATCCAGACGATCCTGTGCACGTCCAAGTTTGAAAACCCCCTCCTGGTTGTCATCGCCATTGTTTTTCCTAACTCAGAGCGCTTCTCGCCACTGGAGCTCACATATTTACAAAGTGACAACAACTGAAATTATGCAGACTAAATGAGCAGGGTAACAATATACAGCAATATGATAGGGTCACTTACAAGATTTTTTTTTTTTTTTTGGAGTTAGCTCATCAAGAGCTGATTTAGTGATTTTTTAAAATTTTCTTTACTGTATTATACAAAATGTTCCTTCTGATTGCTTTATTTAAATAATTTTCTTGAATCAAAGTAATACGTGTCCATGATTTAAGAAGTCATATAGTGCACAAGTTTTACAGTGGAACTCAGCAGTTCTCCTGCTCACCCCTTTCTCTCTTTCCCCTTCTTAATATGGCCTCTAGAGGCAACTACTTTCAACAATTTTTAGCTGTTTTTTGTAGTATTTGTATTTATTTTTTAAGTTAAATATATTTCAAAATACATAACACTTCTATATAATTTAGAAGGCAAAACTATGTAAATAGGTAACACAAAAAAGTTGCACTCCCATTTCTGTCTCATTTTACCTTGTTTTTCTCCTCAATGTAGATAGCTTTTTAAGTGTTTTTTTTTATATCTTTGCAGTGTTTATGTACATGCAAAAAAATATAGTTTCTCATTTTCACCTTTTTAAAAAAACACACAATAGGTAGCGTGTGTCTATATTATTCTATATTTCGCTCTTATTTAAACACTAGAGGCCCATGGGGTCCCTCTGCCTGGCCTGCGGGATCGGGCTGAAACTGGCTCTCCGACATCCCCCAAGGGGTCCTGGATTGTGAAAGGGTGCAGGCCAGGCCGAGGTATACCATCAGGCCGGCCAGGGAGGGATGGCGGCAGGGCTCCAGGGCGTGTCCGGCCCATCTCGCTCAATCCAAATCTGCCGGTTGGAGCATCTGCCCCCTGGTGGTCAGTGCCCATCACAGCGAGCGGTTGAGCAACCTTAGCATATTATTAGCATATTATGCTTTGATTGGCTGAACGGACTACCGGACCCTTAGCATATTAGGCTTTTATTATATAGGAAGTCTTGGAGATCTCTCTCTATACATATTAGTACATATACATCTTCCTCATTATTTTTTACATTGATGTATCATGATTCATTTACCCAGTACCCTATTGATGGATACCTGAGTTGTTTCTAGTCTTTTTCATTATAAATAATACCACAGTAAATAACATTATGCATATCTTATTTATTCTGAAGTTCACGTTTTTGACACTCTTAACATCTTTTATATTAGGGGTGGGGAACCTTTTTTCTGCCAAGGGCCATTTGGATATTTATAACATCATTTGCGGTCCATACAAAATTATCAACTTAAAAATTAGCCTGCTAGATTTGGTCAGACATTTAATTAACTCACCCCAATGCCTTGGCAGGGCCAGACCAAATGATGTCTCGTGCCTCATATGGCCCGTGGGCCAGATGTTCCCCACCCCTGTTTTACATGAAAGTGTAGCAGAATTGATGGCTCGCCATAGTTCAATCGGCAGTAGCAGGTCACATATGTGTAAGGCCTCTGTGGGCTAGGTTCCCAGCAGAGGGATCTCTAGGTGAAGGGGGAGTGTGTTGTTGTCTCGGTAAGTAGATAAAAAGCATTTTAATCTCATGTCGCTTCAGGTATTCATCTTAAATGGCCATTGTTGTCATTTTGTCCTAAATTGTTTCTACTGACCCATAAAGGGATATTATGGAATACAATCCTCAATTTTTTTTCCTTTTTCATTATGTGATAATCATTACATACTTATTGAGTACTTTCTGTGTGGGGAATTCTAAATAGTATACATCTTTAAAAATGTATAATAATTGCATCTGCATCTTTCAGTGTTAATTTAAAAATGAAAAATCTAGTTTGCCCTAACTGGTTTTGCTCAGTGGATAGAGCATCAGTCTGCAGACTGAAAGGTTCCAGGTTCGATTCCGGTCAAGGGCATGTACCTTGGTTGCGGGCACATCCCCAGTAGGAGGTGTCCCTTCCTCTCCTGTAAAAAACAATAAAATATATATTTAAAAAAATAAAAATGAAAAATCTAGTTTTCCTCACTTTAGTGTTCGTTATGCATGTCTTACTTTTGGTGTCAGGTTTCAGGGTTATATGTTTCAGTGGAAGTTTATAGATTAAGATGTCTCTAGAATAAAATTTCTTACCTTCTCAAGTTTGTCTCTCTCCCATTCCCCTCAGGTCAAAATGTGGAGAAAGAGATGAATTATCCCCGAAGAGAATTAAAGTGGAGGTATGATTATGTTATTTTCTTTTCTTATGTTAATAATGTTTGCTTTAGTAGTTTAAAGTAAGAAAAAAGGATGGTCCCATAAACTAGTGAAAAATGTGAAATGCAGTATCTTAAAAGCAATATATAATTTTTTTGCTTTGATATATCTATGGTCATTTGAACTAGGATCCTAAGGAAGTTCTTAGAAGGAAACAACAATGATAAGATTGATGCCCAGTTGGTTTATCAAAGGTTGATTTGTAAATAGGTGTTTTTTACAGATTTTAAACTCTACAGGTTAAACTATTTCTTTTTTAATCTTATTTACAACGTAAGTCACCTTATTAAGTATTTTTAAAAGGAGCTAAGATTTAATTTCTTTACATTAACTATCTGAGGGAAATGACAATTAGTAGGTGCAAATTATAGAGACTTCAGTGTAATTAAAGCCTCTTTTAGGGGACATGTTTGAGGCTGTCCTTCTAATTTTAGACCTGCTAGTGGAGAGGTGGGAGAACTATTTCTTTTTAATCTTATTTACAACATAAGTCACCTTATTAAGTATTTTTAAAGGAGCTAAGATTTAATTTCTTTACATTAACTATCTGAGGGAAATGACAATTAGTAGGTGCAAATTATAGAGACTTCAGTGTAATTAAAGCCTCTTTTAGGGGACATGTTTGAGGCTGTCCTTCTAATTTTAGACCTGCTAGTGGAGAGGTGGGAGTTAAGCAAGAACAATGTGCTTCTCGTAGGGCTCTCAGAACTCAGATGGTTTCAGAACTCGTTCCTTAATTTGGATTGATACAGTAGTTCCCCCGCTGCCCAGCCATGGTTTCACTTTCCATGGTTTCAGTTACCTGTGGGCTCAGTTTCCCACAGTCAGCTGCAGTCCAGAAATATTAACTGGGAAATTCCAGAAATAAACAATTCACAAGTTTTAAATTCTGCACCATTCTGAGTAGCGTGATGAGATCTCGCTCTTTCCCGCCTGGGAGGTGAAACGTGCCTTTGTCCGGAGTACCCAGGCTGTGTATACTCTCTGCCCATGAGTCCCTTGGCCGCCTCGGTTATCGAGTAACTGACAGCATTGCGGTGCTTCTGTGCAAGGAGCCCTTATTTGACTTAATAATGAATGCTGAGTGCAAGAGCAGTGATGTTGGCAGTTCAGATACGCCAAAGAGAAGCAGTAAAAGGCATTCCTTAAGTGAAAAGGTGAAAGTTCTCAACCTAATAGGAAAGAAAAAAAAACCATATGCTGATGTTGCTAAGATCTACAGTAAGAACCAGTTTTTTTACCTGTGAAATTGTGGGTAGAAAAAAGAAATTTGTGTTAACTTTGCTGTTGTACCTTAAGCTGCGAACGTTATGGCCACAGTGCGAGGTAAGTGCTTAGATATGATGGAAAAGGCATTAAACTTGTGGGTGGAAGACATGAGCAGAAAGTGTGTTTCAATTGATGGCAGTGTGTTGCACCAGAAAGCGCTGAGCCAACACGCAGACTTCAGTAAGGGATCTCCTGAAATGACTGACACCAGCCACTTACTGCAAGTAAGGGATGGTCATACAGATTGAGGACTAGGTTTAGGCTGAAAAATATACAAATTACTGGGGAGGGAGGGAAGGAGGGAGGAGAAAGAGACCACATTCACATAACCGTTATTACAGTCTGTTGTTATACTTGTTCTTTTTTAATAGTACTTGTTGTTAATCTCTTACTGTGCCTGATTTATAAGTTAGACTTTATAATAGGTATGTATGTGTAGGAAAAACACAGCACATACAGGATTCAGTGCTATCTGGTTTCAGGCACCTGCTGGGGGTCTTGGGATGTGTTCCCTGTGAACAGGGTGGGGCTGCTGTACTTTCTTAGGGCCCAGTCAGTAGCAGAGGAGATATTTTGAAGTCTGGTGGCACCTTCCTTGTTTTCTTGGGTAGGAGATAGGGCTCGGTGCTCCTAGCCATCCATTATTGGATTTCAAGGTAAAGCAAATAAGCTATGTTTGACTACCCTAAATATCTATCATCAAGTAAGATCTGTTTGTATTGGAACAGTCCGTCATTTACACCAAAGCCACAGTTACCCTTTAAAAACATAAATCCCTTTTTTGCTTACATCTCTCCAATGGCTGTCTACTATACTTAGAATAAAATCTACACTTTTCCCTTAGGGATCTAAAACCCTGCATGATCTGACACTGGGTGGCGTCTCTGACCTCATCTGCTACCACAACTCTTGTTGTGTCTCACCTACATGGACCAATTTTCTGTTCCTGGAACAGGCCAAACTCACTTGTGCCTCCGCATCAGTTATCTCTACCTAGATCTCACCATAGTCACTTGGTTTCCTCTGACTCCACTGCCTCCCTTTCTAAAAGGAACACCCTTACCCCCAAATCATTTAGGCTCATTCTCATGGTTTGCTTAGTTTGTTTTCCTACCACCTCCCAGTATCTGGAACTACTATATATTTGTTTTAAATTTATTATCAGTCTGCACCATTAAATGTGAATAGAGCTTTTATCTGTCTATCCAGCATATCTTAATACTGAATTTAGAAGAGTGACTTACACTTGATAGGCATTTAATAAAATCTGTTAGATGAAATGATGAGTAGCTATGGATAAGCATCTTTGACTTCTAAAATCTTTAACCTAAACCAACACCTACCTGCTGCCTCTGCTTAGGATCGAACCTGCCATCAGGCCTGTGCCCTGACCAGGAGCCCCCCCGGCACCCTTTGGTGCACGGGACGATGCTCAACCCCCTGAGCCACACCTGCCAGGGCTGAGCTTCCTTTAGTAGCTTGGAGTATTAGGTTAGAGCGTTAGATGTGGCCCTTCTCTTCCTTTAGAAATAGTCCACTAGCGATGATGGAATTAGAGTTCCGTATGGTTGGTTGGTTGATTTACTGCAGTTCACAAAGCTCTTTGAATAGTTCTGAATTTAGAATTAAGATAATCAGCCCAGCCAGCATGACTTAGTGGTTGAGTGTCAACCTATGAACCAGGAGGTTATGGTTCGATTCCGGTCAGGGCACATGCCCGGGTTGTGGGCTCCATCCATCCCCAGTGTGGGGCATGCAGGAGGCAGCTGATCAGTGATTCTCTCTCATCATTTATTTTTTTTATCTTTCTCTCCCTCTCTCTTCCTCTCTGAAATCAATAAAAATATATTTTAGAATGAAGATAATCAGTGTTTCCTTTACTGTGAATAATAGTCCTATCCTTTTCTAGATAAAACATGTGACTAACCAGTCCCAAGCTTCTTTAAATGCTCTTACAGACACTAAACTCTTGATTTTGTTTCCCAGAAATAAATATGGACTTTAGCTTTGAATTTAGAACGGTAGTTTACTTTTTTGTTGTTGTTTTTTATTATTAAATATATTTTTATTGATTTCAGAGAAGAAGGGAGAGGGAAGAGAGAGAAAAACATCAATGAAGAGAGAGAATCATTGATTGGCTGCCTCCTGCATGCCCCCAACTGGGGATCGAGCCCCCAACTCGGGCATGTGCCCTTGACCAAAATTGAATCGAGGACCCTTCAGTCTGCAGGCGTGGTGATGCTCTATCCACTGAGCGAAACTGGCTAGTGCTATTGGTTTGTTTTTAATTTTTTTTTTTACTTAGTTTTTTTAAAAGCATTCATGTGCGGTAGATATCAATATCTCTTCATTGTGTGTGTGTGTTGTATATATGTGTGTATACCTACATGCACATATAGTGTAACTAAAGGCCTGGTGCACAAATTTGTGCACTAGTGGGGTCCCTTGGTCTGGCCTGCAGGATTGGGCCGAAACCTGCTCTCCGATATCCCCCAAGGGGTCCTGGATTGTGAGAGGGCACAGGCCAGGCTGAGGGACCCCACTAGTGCACGATCGGGGCTGGGGAAGAATGTGGGAGGTTGGCCAGCTGAGGAGGGACCGCGGGAGGGCTCCAGAACGTGTCCGGCCGTCTCACTCAGTTCCGATCAGCTGGACCCCAGCAGCAAGGTAACCTATCGGTCAGAGCATCTACCCCCTGGTGGTCAGTGCATGTCATAGCGACTGACCAACCGGTCAACTGTTTGCCTCCTGGTGGTCAGTGTACATCATAGTGAGCAGTTGAGCGGCCTTATATCATTAGCATACTACAGGCCTGATGCACGAAATTCATGCAAGGGGCTCGGCCCTCGCAGCCCCAGCTTCATCCAGAAGGTTGTTTGGCTGTCCGGTCTAATTAGCATAGTATGCTTTTATTATTATAGATTATGCTTTGATTGGTTGAACGGACGACCGGACACTTAGCCTAGTGGTCAGCAAACTGCGGCCCCTTGAGTGTGCCTCTTCCACAAAATACCACATGTGGGCGCGCACGTACAGTGCAATTGAAACTTCGTGGCCACACTGAAGGGGCCAAAGAGCTGCATGTGGCTCGCGAGCCGCGGTTTGCCGACCACGGACTTAGCATATTAGGCTTTTATTACATAGGATTCTTTTCGAAATATACAATGTTGGCATAAGTCGTTGCCTACATTTTTCTGTGTACTCTAAGTGAAATTAGAGGTGCTAGAACTGTTCGTTTGGTTTGGGAAGCTGAGGCTGAGGTAGTAGTACTGGCTGTATAGGGTCACTACTACTCCCCTAAGACTTTCCCACGTATTAGTGCTTTGTTTGTGTCTCCCTTTTGTGTGGCTGCTGAGGAGGGGGAGAATTTCTGGCATGAGAAGAGATTAGGGAAAGTTCTATTGAGGAGATATCATTTGAGCTGGGTTGAAAAAGAAGGGTAGGATTTCAGAGGGTAGGAATGTGGGTTGGAGGTGGAGGGGCATTACAAAGATAGACTAACATGGGCAAAGACAGAGAGGTAAGAAAATACTGTGAGTGTTTAGAGAACATTGAGACCAGTTTGTCCAGAATATATGACTGACACAAAGGACTTTGTAAGTAAAACTAGATTTTAGAATTCTCTTAACATACTTAATTTTATTTCATTTGAATATCTCTTTTGGGATTCTTAGCTTCCTGATTCTCTATTTAACAAAAGTAATAAAAAGATAAGCTTAGTTTGTTGTAAAATACAACAGAGTCCTAATTATTGGGCCCAAATTAATGACAATTTTTTTGTCTTTTCATCTTTATTTTTCCAAAGTCCTTGACAGTGACGAATGAGCATACATGCCAAGTTGCTGACTTATTTTCATTTTAAAATTATAATTTTTACAGTGAACAAAAAGAAATGTAATGCCCAGTGGATAAAATAGAAATGACATCATAATAGACACGTAAGGGAAAGAAAAACATGTTCTTCCGTGCCGTTACCAGCACATTACGATACACCAGTGAACTACGCCAGTGCTGTGTTCAGGCTCAGGCAGATGCTTTCTTGTTGCTGAATGCTTTCTGTTCCTGATCTCTTCGTGAAGGGCTGAGTGGGATGAAGTTTTTAAATCCTTGTCTGATTTCTCCCATTATGTTCTAGGTTCTTCCCCTTGAGGATAGTTAGCTGTTTGGTTGTTGCTGTTGGTGGTGTTGATGGTCGGTGTGCATGTTGTGAAAGTATAATTGCTAGAAGGCATGAGGAGACCCCGAGGAAGACGCCTGCTCATGGGGAACCTGAGGGGAACCCTGACTTGGAGTGAGGCCTCTACGGGAGGCTCCTCCTCCTCCTCCCTCTGTCAGCGAGCGAGGTCTGGCCATGCTTCTCCTGCCCAGGCTACAGGAACAGCTGCCCACCCGGGGTGGCTGCCCTGTGTGTGAGTCCTCTTTCAGCTGACATGAACATGGGTCAGAGACCCCAAATCTAGCTCTGGGGCCATGGTAGCATAGCTACTTTGTTACTGAATCTGTTACGTGCCTGTCCCTCTAGGCCAGTGATGGTGAACCTTTTGAGCTCGGCGTGTCAGCATTTTGAAAAACCCTAACTTAACTCTGGTGCCATGTCACATAGAGAAATTTTTTGATCTTTGCAACCATAGTAAAACAAAGATTTATATTTTTGATATTTATTTTCTATATTTAAATGCCATTTAACAAAGAAAAATCAACCCAAAACATGAGTTCGCGTGTCACCTCTGACACGCGTGTCATAGGTTTGCCATCACTGCTCTAGGCATTTGAAATTCATTGTCACAAGCCTTCTTGTCTACCCTCTAGGAGGCTTTGTGATTTCCACTTTACAGCCAGGAGAGGCCCAGAAAGGCTCAGGAACTTGCCCAAGTTGCCCCATTGCTGCCTGGTGGCAGAGCCAGGCCTTCCCAATCTAGGTCTGACTCCTAAACTTCAGAGCAGAGGCCATTCACAAAGCACCTTCGGTGTGAAAAACACTACGTACTGGAATTATACTTCCCACTAGTGCGCCATGGAGGGTGGAGTGCGCAGAGAAGAGCGGCAGCTACCATTTCCTTATCCAAGGAAGCTTCTCTGGGAAACAATGATAGGGTTTGAGGAGAAAACTTCATGTAAATTACAACACAAATAATACAAACTTAGCCTAAATTATAAACACTTAATATAAATATAAGGCATTACCATTTGACACACTAATTGTTTCGAGTGAGGAAAAACTGTGTTGGGAAGATAAATAGTAAATAAAAAATTAGCTTGATTTGTTTATATCGTACCTATGACGGAAAGGATTGAAGACAGCTTGACAACTAGCAAAGGAGATGAAACATCAAGAGGCCAAGGCCCTGGCACTCTTGTCTCCACCTCATTTTTTTTGAAACATTAGTTAAAAGTGGATTCAGTTGCTAACCTTTTTCATAAAGAACGTGTTGCACTCCATGAACAAACCCTGTCATGCCTCCAGTGTTACAAGTGATGTCTTAGGAGGAGGGAAGAAGATGTAAAAGCCAGTCTCGCCTGGCGTGGTGGCTGACTCCATGGGCTGTTACTGTTCAGAGCTCAGCTGTGAGTTTTCTTGTTTCACTGAAATGGCTGGAGACGGGGCAGAGCTGGGAGGTACCGCATTCTTGATCCTGTGTGGGCTGGGAGTGCAGAGCAATCAGAGAGGAGTGGATGAGAGAAGTGAAGTTTGTTAATCGAGGCCAGAAAGTCAGAGAATTGGGGCTTAAAGAAGAAAGACTCAGGAAACATCTGCCACAGCTCCCGTGGGCGGGGGAGGGAGCCGCGGGAGGGGGAGAGGATCAGAACCCACCTACGCTGTCACTAAGCCTGTTGAAGAGGAAGCTGGTCTAATTTGATGTCGATTCTTCCCCTCTGGATCAGAAAACAGAAGCCTTACAATCTTGCCGGAAGCCGGTCCATCCTTGCTGCTTGACACAGTCGCTGCAGGAAAGAAACATCTGCACAGCATATGTTTCAAGGGACCTGGCATATATAGCATATTGTTCTTAATATGTTTGCTCTCCTTAAGCGCCATGTGTTTTAACCAAGGTCACCTCTCCGAGAAAGGTTGTTTCCCCAGGTGGGGATTTTTCCCCGAGGTTAGGGAGGGGATACAACCCCTTAATTAAGTGCCAGGCGGGTAGTTAAGCTACATAATCTTTACTCCCTGGAATGGAGATAAGAAACGCCCTAACCTTTGTAATAGAAATTGACAGGATTAAAATCGGCTGGTATAAATATAGATGTAACAAGACAATAAACATCAGATCCTCATCAGATCCTGATCAGTTCCTAACCAGAACTCCGACCAGAACTTTGGCTGGAGATCCTGGCTAGAGGTCCTTCTAGGCTGCTGATCAACTGAAGGCTGTCTCCGTGTCCTTCCTTCTTCGCCAACTCCATCCACACCTTTGGGGATCCCTGGACCTGTTGGGGTTGGTCCCCAACACAATCTGCTATTCATATAGAAAGTGTGAGTAGAAAAAAGGAAAATGCACGTGTGAGGCTGAGAACATCTGCTGGGTGAGTCAGTTAAAGACGGCTCAGCAGTACATGAAGGCAGCTTGCTAGTGTTCGGTGGGAAGGTTGAGGGGTGGGGGTGAGGGTAATGAGGTCACAAACAGCACCCCACCCTGCATCTCCTGTTTTCTCAGTGCTCAGACGCAGAGCCTCGCCACTGAGGGCACGCTGTGATTAATGGCAGCAGCCAGGAATAGGACATGAAGATAAATGGCTCATAGCATGGTACTTCTGGTTTCCTGGGAAAAAGCTGGAGAGACAGAACAAAAGTCCTGCCCCACACATAATGCGAAGAGCCCAGCTTCTGGGGAACGGTCTCCCTTTTATTTCTGAGTCATTCCTTTTTGGGTCCTTTTGGGTCCCTGGGACCACCTTTATACGTCATGAGTGACAGCTCCTCCACCCTGTAGTTTTCCCACCACAGTGAACTGACTGCCAGAGGCTGTGGGACACCATCAGAAGGCCCGACTGCTGGGCTCAGGGGTTATTCATCTTTATTTTCATGAGGAAACGAAGGTTCAGGAACCTAAGTGGTGGGCCTGGAACACCGACCAGGTCTTTCTAATCCAAAGCTCCATTGCCTGGCAGTGAAGGTCCAGGGAAATCACACGCGACGTGGAAGAGTCCCTCAGAAATTCAGATGGAGACTGTTGGGTAGCACCTTAAAGAAAGTTTACTTTGGATCTTTACCACATTACATTTAACAAAATAAATTCCTGGTGGGTTAGAGATTAAATAAACACACACACACACATAAAGGCTTAGAAAAACTAGAGGGTAGATGTGAATACTTATCAAATCTCTAAAGCAGAATCCTTTTCTAAACTTAATAGCAACAGAAGAAATCACAAAATAAAACACAATTATATGCAACTACAGTATATAAAACTTACATTTTTGAATATCAAAACAAAAATAAATTGGCACAAACTGAGAAAGCAACACCACCCAGTGCTGGCCAGAACTGTCAGATATTGCTTACTAGAGGCCCCATGCATGGAATTTGTGCAAGAGTAGGCCTTCCTTCCCCCGGCTGCTGGCACCGGCTTCCCTCCAGCACCCGGGACCCAGGCTTTCCTCACAGAGGGAGGCCCCGCCCGGTTAGAGATTAAATAAACACACACACACACATAAAGGCTTAGAAAAACTAGAGGGTAGATGTGAATACTTATCAAATCTCTAAAGCAGAATCCTTTTCTAAACTTAATAGCAACAGAAGAAATCACAAAATAAAACACAATTATATGCAACTACAGTATATAAAACTTACATTTTTGAATATCAAAACAAAAATAAATTGGCACAAACTGAGAAAGCAACACCACCCAGTGCTGGCCAGAACTGTCAGATATTGCTTACTAGAGGCCCCATGCATGGAATTTGTGCAAGAGTAGGCCTTCCTTCCCCCGGCTGCTGGCACCGGCTTCCCTCCAGCACCCGGGACCCAGGCTTTCCTCACAGAGGGAGGCCCCGCCCACCCACCACAGCCCGCCAATCAGTCGCAGCCACAGCGGCTTGCCTCTACCCTCACAGTCCCGGCTTCGTCCAGAAGGTCGTTCAGCTGTCCGGTCTACTTAGCATATTACACTTTTATTATAGACTAGAGGCCTGGTGCACGAAATTTGTGCATGGGGGGGGGTGTGTTCCTCAGCCTGGCCTGCACCCTCTCCAATCTGGGACCCCTCGGGGATGTCTGACTGCCGGTGCCTGCAGGATCGGGCCTAAACCGGCAGTCGGACATCCCTCTCACAATCTGGGACTGCTGGCTCCTAACCACTTGCCTGCCTGCCTGATTGCCCCTAACTGTTTCTGCCTGCCAGCCTGATCGCCCCCTAACCACTCCCCTGTTGGCCTGATTGACACCTAACTGCTCCCCTGCTGGCCTGATTGCCCACAGCTGCCCTCCCCTGCCAGCCTGATGGCTCACAACTGCCCTCCCCTGCCGGCCTGATCACTCCTAACTGCCCTCCCCTGCCGGCCTGATCGCCCACACTGCCCTCCCCTGCCGCGACCCACCTCCTCCATGCCACACGGAGCCGCGGGAGCCCCAGGCCTCACCGCGCAGAGCGGCCACCGGGCCCCGTCTCCGCTGTGCGTGCAGTCATCTTGTGGCAGGATCGCACGCAAGGGCACTAGGACCACCTAGGCTTTTATTAGTATAGATGATATGGCAAACCAGTGAAAGGCCCTTGTAGGAAGTATGTGGAAAACATAAAAATGCTCATCTCTCTGCAGTAATTCTACTTCTGGGAATCTCTGAACTATGTGAAATGCTATTTCCATGGAAATATTTTTGCAGTGTTTTTCAAACCAAAAATAAGGAAAATAATATAAATGTCCAATATGGGGATAGTGGTTAAGTAAGCAAATCACTAGATGAAAAGTTATATGAAATGTTATTATCATTGATCATGAATTCTGCCTTCCAATGTAAAATAGTATGGATGTATAAATCTTTTTATCTTTTTCATTTATGTTTTTATTGAGGTTACAACTCTAGAATAAGGTAGTTGTACCATAAAAGACAGAAATGAAACACTGTACATTGAAATCTTACTTAAGATGGTTGTCTTTGCTTTATTTTCTGAACTTTAGATCATATGTTTATTTATTTAGAAATTCTAAGTAAAAAAGGACTTATTCTTCGATCTACAGGATGGGTTTCCAGATTTCCAGGACTCTGTGCAAACCCTCTTCCAGCAGGCTAAAGCTAAGAGCGAAGAACTCGCTGCTCTCAGTTCCCAGGTAACGTAAACCACCAGTTCATAGCTTATAAGAATATCTGTAGGTTGAAAAGTAAATGGCTGCGTCAACTGGCTCCAGTTTTAAGCATCCAAGGACTGAATTAATTTCTGGTTCTTAAAATGTCATCCAATCACAGCTGTGTCAACAAGATAGCAATAACAACTTGGTTTGCTTTGGTTTATGAGCAGAATCTTTTTGAGCAGAATGTGATACGGTGATACTTATTTATTCTTTGTAGTTTTGTAGGGAAGTAAAATAGATTCTCTCCCTAAGAAAACCCAAAAGAAATAATTTGATACCAGTAAATCAGCCATGCTGACTATGTCTGTGTGAAATACAATTCTGAGATAAAATAGTACTAGTTTTCAATAAAATATTAATAGTCGACTTTGTAGCTTTTGTTAATCATTTCAATTAATGTGTAATAACAAGTGTTAAATTAATACGCAGCTTCAGGTACTTTTGCTATTATTTCATTATGTACACTGAAATTAACATTTTAAGAAGTCATTTCTGCAAACAGCACCTTTTGGAAAGTACTGTAAGTTTTATTCCTGCTGATCTTCTCCCTAGTGGATTAGTGGTGCCAAGTTTTGTTTTTCATGTTAAAAGGATGAAAAATACATTTCCCACTCAGAATTCTTACTGAAATTTTATCAGTTAATTCAAATGAATTGAAGTTACAATTTCTTTTGATCTGATTTATGAGCATTCAGAAAAATAGTAAAAAACTTGTATCCTATTTACTGAATTAATATATTTCCTATTGATTTTTACCATTGTGAATCAGGTTTGTAAATGATTTTATATAGCAGTTTCCTTTTATTACTCTTTTATATAGAATGGTAATGATTCATGTCTATAATTTTTAACATCTTTTTATTGATTTCAGAGAGGGAGGGAGGGAGGGAGGGAGAGAGAGAGAGAGAGAGAGAGAGAAAGAAACATCAATGATGAGAGAGAATCATTGATCAGC
>NW_005364633.1:288745-334849 GCF_000412655.1 Myotis brandtii
ATACGTAGAGAAGGAACTTATAAAACACACAGAGATAAACTTATATTTTAGCCAGCTAACTGTGTCTTTTAAAACATGGCTTTTCGCCCTAACCGGTTTGGCTCAGTGGATAGAGCATCGGTCTGCGGACTGAAGGGTCCCAGGTTCGATTCCAGTCAGGGGCATGTACTTTGATTGTGGGCACATCCCCAGTAGGTGGTGTGCAGGAGGCAGCTGATCGATGTTTCTCTCTCATCGATGTTTCTAACTCTCTATCCCTCTCTGTAAAAAAATCAATAAAACATGGCTTTTCATGATGGTTGGGAAACACTGCCATTTCGTTCCGTGATGAAGGTGAAGACCCTAGCTGGCACTGATGTGTTCTGCATAGTCTGCGTTGTTTAATTTTAGGGGAAGTGTGTCTTCTTTCTCTAGACAACCATTTTACACTTTCTCCCCAAACACTGTCGTCATACCAGAGTCTGTGTAGTGCCAGATCCTAAAATAAAAATGCCGAGATGTCACCGTTAGAAGCAGCTTACAGCAGATGCTGCTGCTGCACTGAGGTTCCTTTTTCAAAAAACCTCCCAAAGGACTCGGCACCTTAGAAGCCAGAACTGAGGCTATTTTGCTTTTGAGCTGAACTGGAATTCTCTCGTTGGATTGAGCAAGATTTTCTCCCTTTGCATACTTATGGGACGTGTATGCCACATGAAGTGTGAACTAATTTTAATGAATTCTAAATATATCTGTGCGAGTCTGAAATTGGCATCTTTATACCATTAAAAAAATCTGGAATGTTTTGGTTACTGATTTTATTTTTGCTTTCTTCCTAGCAGCCTGAGAAGGGAGTGACGAAGCAGATGGAGTTCCTATGCACCCAGGCCGGCTACGAGCGGCTGCAGCAGGCCGAGAGGCGGCTGTCCACGGGGCTCTACAGGCAGAGCTCCGAGGAGCACAGCCCCAACGGCCTGGCCTCCGACAGCTCGGACGGACAAGGTGCCTCCTTAGACCGACCGCCCCTGCAGACCCTGCTATTGGTGCACTTCAAAGAGACAAAACCTTGCTGGTTTTTAAATCTTAATATTTTTAAGAGATTATCTTACAGATTCTCTACCAAAATTAATTGTCCAATTACAAATTGTCCTGTTTCAAAAAGGGAAGGAATTCACTCTGCAAATTTAATTTTTAAAGTTGTGTGGGTTTTTTTAACCTTATCATCCCTAAATAACAGCTGCACATACAGTTGATCTGTATTTTGTAAAGGGTGGTGGGATGGGAGAGGTAAATAGTGCAGTGTTCTGGGTACCCACAGGGGGATTGGTTTCAGGTCTCCCTGCAGATACCAAAGTCTGGATGCTCTAGTCCCTTAGATCAAACAGTGTGGTATTTGCAGATAACCTATGTCCACCCTCCCTCCTGTCTACTTCAAATCATCTCTAGGTTACTTATAATACCTAATATAATGGAAATGCTATATAAATAGTTGTCACACTCTACTGTTTAGGGAATGATGACAAGATAAAAAGGCTTCACATGCCCAGTACAGATGCATCCATGTAAGCCGAACTACATACTACATGTCAGCAACAGCATCACCTTTCCCCCCCACATATCTGTGATGTGCCATTGGTCCGCAGATGCGGAACCCCTGGATACAGAGGACTGACTGTACTGACCATTGTTCTCAAAGAAGTGGATTCCCTGGGAGATCTTTATCACTTTTTAAAAGATGACAACTTCCTATTTTTTATGGGTTAAGAACAGATTTGTCTGTGGAATGTGTGACATTTGGATCCTAAGAGAATATGCTGAATGCTTCCTAAAGTGTGACAGCACAGAGCGTTGAGGACACGGGATAAGAATGGAGAGACCTGAAGACGTTCTGTCCACTTTCAGCTTGACACTCCCGCAGGCCCTCTGGAACCTTCTGTGTGGTGTGCCCGTTGGGAAGTGGCCTCTTAAACGCTTAGGTTTAGAAAGCTGTGGTTTATGAGTATTTTTACCATTGTAAAAACTACTTCATTTTTTTTCTTATGGGCACATGAAGAAAATCTCAGGTCATTGTCGTTCACTCATTCAACAGATGTGTGTTAGTGCCTCCTCTGCGCCAGGCACGCTCCTAGGCACCGAGCTGCAGCAGCGAGCAAGGAGGCCCTGCTGCTTGGAGCTCACACCAGTGGAGGGAGATCACAGGAAGCAAGTGCGGGAATCGGGCCCCTACTTTCAATGGCGATAAGTGCTTGAGCAGAAACAGTAATTTTCTAGGGCCTTTTTTAAAAATCCTCACCCGAGGATATTTTTCCATTGATTTTTAGAGAGAGTGGAAAAGAGAGGGAAAGACAGAGAGAAATATCTATGTGAGAGAAACACATCGATTTGTTGCCTCCTGCAGGAGCCCCAAACAGGGTCTGGGCCGGGGAGGAGCCTGCAACGCAGGTACGTGCCCTTGACCGGAATCAAACCCGGGACCCTTCGGTTTTCAGGCCGACGCTCTATCCACTGAGCCAAACTGGCTAGGGCGAGGACCTTCTTTTTATGTTACTATTACGCTTTTCTAGAGATTGGTTACTATTGTCAAAAAGATAAGATTTCTTTCTGAGTGGGAAAGCCATGAGAAGCATCATCTAACTGTTGAATAAAATATTATGTCAGCAGGTCAGAGTGGTGGAGGAGAACGCTCTTCCTCTTTTAAATGTTAGGGAAACTTTCTAGTTGAGGTCTTGTTTAACCTCTCCAGTCATCCTTGACAGTGATGACTTCAGAGTTAAGAAGCAAAAGCATTCGTGAAAGATTTTGATGACTAATTTGTCATGCCAGGATAAATCAGTGGGGGTGGCAGTTTGTTAAGTGTGATAGGTTTAGGTTTATGACAGGACTAGAGGCCCGGTGCATGACATTCATGCACTGGGGGGTGGGGTCCCCTCAGCCTGGCCTGCACCCTCTTGCAGTCCAGGACCCCTCGGGGGATGTCCGACTGCTGGCTTAGGCCCTCTCCCCGTGACCCCAAGGGGGATTGTCCGACTCCCATGGGGAGCAGGCCTAAGCTGGCAGTCGGACAATCCTCCAAGGGGTCCTTAGCACTGCCACAGAGGCGGGAGAGGCTCCTGCCACCATCACTGTGCTCACCAGCCATGAATCCAGCTTCTGGCTGAGCGGTGCTCCCCCTGTAGGAGCACACTGACCACCAGGGGGCAGCTCCTGCGTTGAGCATCTGCCCCCTGGTGGTCATCGCATGTCACAACAACCGGTCGTTCCACTGTTCAGTCGATTTGCATATTAGGGTTTTATTATATAGGGTATGCTTTGGTATATAAGGCATTTTCACCATATCTGTGATAATTCTGTTTTTTCACAGATTTGAAATAGGTTTTGCTGTTATTGTTTTTAATAATAAGCAGTTGGCTTGAGCCATCTCTGTCCCTCTAGTCTTTATTATGTAGTTCATGATAGGCCTTGGCAAATGGTCGCACTAGTAAGAAAATGCCTGACAGAGGGGATGTATTATATACCAGAGGTGAGCACTTACTCAGAATCTCAGTCTTTTGTTTAGTTCGTGATTAGCTCTTAAAAATATCTGGCAGAATTGTAAACCTTGGGACTAGCAAGAATGACCATTTTCCTCCTCTATTCTTCCACAAACTATATCTCTGACTGTTACTAGATTCTTCTGTGCCTGTGGACTTTTCCTTGCTCCTTTCCGAAGGAGTGTTGAGGCAGTTTGTGGAAATTATTTTTAAGAAAAACCATGGTGTGTTTTTAATATTACTCACACTGCTTTCTTTTTCTTTCCATTAGGAGAAAGACCCTTGAATCTCCGAATACCTAACCTACAGAACAGACAGCCCCACCATTTTGTGGTGGACGGGGAGCTGAGTAGACTTTACCCCAGTGAGGCCAAGTCCCACTCATCAGGTGAGAACGGGAGATGATCAGAGAGAAACACTGAATAGAGCATCTTTAAATTCTATTCTTCACCTCCCACTGTCCCTCCCCCTGAAAAGGTCATTCCTAACAACGTGACTAGTCAGTTTTTCTCCCCTTGGAAGTGAGAGATGACCATAATAATGGCCAGTCTTCTTGAGACCATGGTCTTCCAAAGAGTTGACAGGGAACAACTCAGGAAGGTTGAGATGATTTTGATTAGCTATTACATGAGTGGTGACTTTAATACAAAATTTTATACCAAATTATAAATGGCTGGTTTGAGTTGTGTAACTGTCTTTTTTCTGGCCTTTCACAATATGAAATGGATGGACTCCATGTTTGCTCTCTGCTGAGAAAACCTTGTGTATCAGAAGCTAAACTTGCCATGCAGATACGTCGTGGAGATGACATTCGTAGTTCAGATGTAAACTGAACTCCATAAAAGGATGTGCTGTTCCTTATTATAGTTAGATGTTTACATATTTTTGCCCAAGTAAAGTGAGTGAGGCAGAGTTAAATTGCTAGAAACGACACCATGCAAAGGAATCATTCAGTCTCTGAGTTAAAGTAACATTAGGAGTCACTTGAAGTCAGGTGCGTCATCTGTAAAACAGAAATTCTTTCCCCTCATAGAGTGGTTATAAGGATAGATAGACAAGACAGTGTACATGAACTGCCTGGCTGATAGGAATTCAACAAATGGTAGCTACTATTTTTATTATTCTTCTTTGCTGAATTTAAAATCCACTTCTGTATAGGGAGGGTAAGTTCATAAATGGAACCACCTAATTTCAGATAAGCTATGAGTATTGGTTACCTTTCCATCATTCTGTAGTGTTTGTGTGAGATTCAAATAACTATACACACTTAACTCCAAGGAATTATTCCTTATGAGTGAGTTTTCATTCTTTTACTCCTGTTTCTCCCACTTAAATGTCTCATGGTTAGAGAAACTTTTAAAAATAGTGCCATGTTTAAACACAAAAGATGTTTTTCTGTTTCATTTTTTTCATTGATAGTAAATATTTTGGCTAGTAACTTAGTTGTGTATGGGTGACTGGTTTTATTTTATATATTTTACTTAACCACATTGGACCAAGCATTAAAGGAAAGTCAATATGTTCTGTATGATAAATGCTTCACGTGCATTTGATGACTTAACTCTCACATCACCCAATAGAGATATTATCCCCAGTTTATAGATGAAGACAGTAGGGCCTTAGAGAGAGATGTAATGCCCTGAAATGGATACAGCTTAGTAATTGGCAGAGATGGAATTTATATATAGAATCCAAGCTCTTCACAACTCTCCATAAACATTAGTTTTATATGGAATTGCAGCATTATGAATAATTGATACTGTTTGCTGTGGACTTTGGGGGTTTGTTTTGCAAGTTTGTTTGCGTTTGTTTTGTGATCCACTGATTTAAAGTATCGTACACTTGGTGTTTCCCTCTTTGTGCAGAGAGCCTGGGGATTTTAAAAGACTACCCTCACTCCGCTTTTACTTTAGAGAAGAAAGTCATCAAAACAGAGCCTGAAGATTCAAGATAGCTGTGATTTTCCCACTATTCTCTGGAAACGGCATCAGTTTTAAGGATAATGCTCCATCATAGAAATAAGCCTTAATAACCAATGTTGCCTCATTCAGCTCCAACAGATTTCATAGCCAAAGCGTAAGGACTGACACAGTGGTCTGGAAGCCAGGAAGACAAAGCAACAGCCACAAGAGAGAAAATAGAGAGAATGTTGTAATAGAAATATTGATCCATTCACATTCCTGTGTGAGTCGGTTTATGTGGAAAGGCTTACAAAGTAATACTGTAAGCATTTATTTAAGAATGTACAATGTATTTGTGTAATTTATAGAAGTAAAATGTAGATGTTGAGACCTGTTCGGTCCAGTAGATATGGATACAGTTTATTTTACTTGAAATTTCATTGTCTACTTTAAGCGTATTTAGCGTAAATATTATATGTCAGAGTTTAGAATCTTTGCAGTCATAAAGAAAGTTTAAGTAATGTAGTTATTGGCAGGGTAGCAGTGACTTTGGAGAAATGGAATTTAGCAAATACCCGGTTTAAACCAAGGAAAATATTGTGGATTTAATATCTGATGAAACTGATTTTGTTTAGTAGGAACTGTGTCATTTATAGTTGTAAAGTGTCATTTTTGCTGACTTAATCAGGCACATGTACACAATTAACCAATACTGGAGTAAAGTTAAAAAGATGAGAAGCACAGAAGGCAATCTTTCTTAACCTACTTGCCAGATTGCATCATATGGTCGCTGCTTAAGCTACGGCAGACATAGGGAGCCGTTACTGGGACAGAGACCTTGAAACAAGTGGACCGATGTGGACAAGCCTGGACTTAAACATTGCTGTTTCTGAACGTGTGAAATAGATTAAGACATAGTAAGTTAACCCTAACTGTGACAAGGATGGTGACTGTTAACCAAGGCTGTACTATAATAAAGGAAGTACCGTTTTATGTCCAGAAACTCTTCTCTACGCACTGGAGTCGGAGAAACTAGAGTCTCCCCAGGGGTCTTCCCACCCAGCCCTTCCCAGGAGGGGACAGTCACTACATCACACGTGCAGGCATGTTTCTGTGGCGGTTTAGTTGACATATACTCATTATTTATTTTATAATTTCATTTTTGTACAACTTTCAGATTTGTGAATGCCGGTGTTTTTTTAATTCATTTTCACTTGAAAGTCTGTTTTAATTCCCCCTATTTAATTAATGGGCTGTGTGCATATACGTGGGGGGCTGTGCTTCAGTGTTCATAATGTACTTGCACACGTATGAGAATTTCACATTGGAATTCATACTAAGAAAACAAATACTATTAGAAATTTATATTTTTTTCTGTTGGATTAAGAGGAGACGATATTAGACAGCTTTACCTACTTCCTCCAGATTCGTCTAAACCCCGATATTGCTAAGAGGAGCGTATTGACTTGGAATATGTGTGGTTTTTGTTTCAGTTCTGCTCTAGGTCATAACTACATAAAAATATTAAGTCATAATCTGTTCTACTACAACTCCTCAGCCCAATGTTAGATGAAACATCTGTGCTGGAGTTGTGTTCACTGTCGCATATACAACTGCTTTTTCATTCTGATTTGTAGACTAGCTTTACACAGAAACACCAGAAAGCAGCTTCTATCTATCATAAGCTTCCCCTCCTACATGTTTTAACTGTACCAGAGCATTTCCCCACTGAAGCAGCTTTTTGGACCTTGCAACTCTGTTGCTAGCTTGAGGTTGAGTACTGTGGTTGTCTTGTTCACTGTGTGTAGAAATAGTATGAATACGATTTAAATAGGTTATTCGATTTTTAATATTAGCCATAGAACTGGTTAGTATCTCAGTAGTTTCATGAAACGTTTCCTGTATTCTAATCTATTTTGAGAAATTCTGTAGGTTTTTTTAAAATTGTGTCTTACAGTTGGAGTTTGTACATTTTAATAAGCAACAATTTTTAAAGATGCTGTAATCTTCCAACTAATATTTATCCGTCTTTCATGGCCAAACAAACTGCATCTTTAAATCCATAAATAAGTTTCCTTAAGTATTAGACTTTTCTGGTCTTTCAAGTTTAGTGATAAGAGGGAAGCACAAGAAAAATATCAGTAGAATACAGTTTTTATTTTATAAACACTAATGTATTAAATTTGCTATACATTGAAGCAAATAATATATATTTTTATTTGAATTGTATATATGAATTGGATGTTATAACAGTTTGTGTTGTTTTGTTCATTGTGTTAGAGGTATTTTCACTGAACAAGGTCAATTGGTTACCTCGGTATTACCGCCAATACAGCCCAAGGGGCCATTTCTCCCTCCGTCGGCGTGGTACTTTATCATGTGAAGTCTGCGTTTCTGTGACTCTCAGCTGTTGGTGAGGCGGGGTGAGTGCCCCCGCATCCCGTGGCAATAAAGGTTTTGTGCCTCACACGTGTGTGTTTATAGAACTTTCTGCACAGCACTGTCCCCAGCAGGCGTACTGGCTCCTCTGCCTCCCTCTCTGGGTACTTGGGCTGGGCTTGGGACTCAGGGCCCAGGGGCTGTGTCTTCAGTCAAGACTAAAGGTCCTTCTCCACTGCCCGTCACTGCCAGAGAGTGATGTGGCCAACAGGTGCTCAGTCAACTCCGGCCTATCAGAGAGAATTTGGTTTGTTCTCACAAGAAGTTTACAAAGCCATTAAAAAAACTATAAAAAACAATACTGTATTTAACCAACTAAATGTTTAATAAATGAGAGGAACATCAGGATTTAACATTTATAATATACTACTGTTGAAAGTTACTGTGGCTTGGCTTCAGTATTACAGGCTGCCTCTATGAAATTGAGCTAACCTGTGGTAGAAAATTAGCAAAAGCTTTGCAACGAAGTTTTAATTGATGCGCTTCATAGATTAAAGAAGAGCTGCAGTGTGTCAAGCACTGTGCTAGGCGCTGTGGTGGGGGTGGAGGGGCCACCGGAGAAACCTAAGACATGATGCTTGCCCTTCGGCAACTCCGTACCTGGTAGGATTGTAACTAATACCCCTCAGATGAAACTACCAATGCGTGTGTGCCGTAGACTTGGGATGGATAAGGAGCTGACACGTGAGTGCATTCGATGTTTCTGGGCACGTTTAGTGAGTGAGACTTGCAATAGATGGACCAGGATGGAAACAGTTAACAGAAGGCTGTGGGGTCTGATTTAAAGCCAGAGTGGTTGTGCATTTCACCTTGAGGCCACTTAAAAGAAAATCATTGCTGTTTTATTTTGAAGCTGAATGCCAGTTAGATCTTACCAGGATAGTAGTTCTTTTGGTAGTCTCACTGAACCTGTCACATGACAGGAGAAAAATTGGCTTTTTCCTGTCCTTAGTGAAACCACTTGGGTAAAAGCTTTAGAATGCTAGCACCTAGCAGACCTTTACAATTATAGTTGACTAGAGGCCTGGTGCACAAATTTGTGCACGGGTGGGGTCCGGCTGGCCAGCCCTGATCAGAGCCAATCTGGCCAGGGGGAGGGGCCATGGGTGGTTGGCTGGCCGGCCCCACCCCCTGGTCGAACTCCCAGGTAAGGGAACAATTTGCATATTAGCCTTTATTATATAGGATAGGATGGTACTAAATATTTAAAACCTAAATAAGGGTGCACGGAATTTCCTAGCATATGGCTTGCTGGTTGGCTGCTCAAATGTTTAAGCATTACTGACACAATGCCTATTTTGCTTATGACTACTTAATACTGCACTGAGTCTTCAAGAGAAAATGAACCAGGGTACTAACCTAATGAAACTAGGAGGTCTATCTCTTATGGGAAATGAATGCAGTTAGTAAATAGCTGAAGTTCGAATTGCACAAATGTTCTGTGTTAACAGTTTGAAGCATATGACCAAATATGGCAGCTGCTATTTAACTAAAAAAACCACCTAATGGTCCAGCTGTGTGCATGGGTGGTGGGTGGTTCAGGGAATCCAAGTTTATTTATTCGTTATTATCTTTGGGTGTCTTTGTAAATGAAATTCTCAAGTGGGCCTGCAAAATTAATAAAAGAATGATCTAATGTCCAGAAATTTATTTTTATTGCAAATATGTTTAATCTCAAAAACCTTGCTGTTAAATGTAGGACTCTGTGGTATGACCCTTATTTTACCCAGAAGTCAAAAGCTGAATGGGAGGGCTAGGAATTTTTTAATTCATTATTTTGAATATGCAACAGTTGGAGCTTTAAAACCTCTTTTCTGGCATCTGTTTCTGCTGACCTATTAAAACAAAAAAATAAAAAACACCTCAAAGATGTTTTATTTTTTTGTTTAGAAAAAAGTCAGAAATTTATTCCTCAAGTTCAACTTACAAACCTATAAGTTTAGCAGATTTTATCCACCACTTTTATGGGAACAATGAATAATGATTTGTTCCATTTACAAAATTGGTTAATTAAGCTCCTTTATTCTTTCATATTCTTCCTGTGTTTTAAGGGCCACAAAGTTTGTTATTATTAAAACAATATCCTGTTGAATTCTGGGTCTCCTGGTTGTGTCTGTTTGCTCACAGTTCCCCAGGTTATTCCTCTGATAGCTAAATAATGCCCTCCCAAGGGGTCACTCAGCAATGCCGAAGGTTTCACCCTTACAGTTCATCTCAAAGGAACTCTCCAACAAGGAGCTCTGGAAATGAATCGCATACAGTCCTCATCCTGGTTTGACTTCAGCCTTCATATAAAATGTTCGTTAGGATCCTTTTTTGTTTCATTGCCTGATTCAAGACACTTGAGTGAGGAAGTGCCTCTGTCTAGTTTTTTTATTTACAATTGCTGTCTATAAATTTTTCAATGTTACGTCTTGAATTGACTTCACAATCTGGGAGAAACAGTGAATTGAATGCCGCCATCAAACAGCGTCGCAGAATGCAGGTTAAGTACATATAACACTGCTTCAAGATGGTAGTGTGCACACAACTGTTAAAATCGCCCCCAAATTGCTCTCATCAACAGGTTTTGTGAGTTTCCTGGTAGTCCAAACAATTTGGCATCGACCCAGGCTGGTGTTGCTGTGGGTGAGCACCAATGACGGTAGCAGTTAGACTGCGCTTCATATTTACACATTCTGAAACCTTGTGAGTCATCTTTGCATTGAAAGTTTGCACCTCATACATTTACGTTGAAGTACCAGGCTCACCGCCCACACACAACGCTAAGCAAGCACACGTTCTCTCCTAACTGTCACAGACACCCCTGCTGCCAGGTCACTCGGGCTTTAGTCTGCAGGAAGACATGTAAGTAGCACATACGTGGGCGGAATCTTACCAGTAACTGGCTCAGCAGAGGCGATTTATAATTTTCTGAGACTACCTGCCGCCCTCAGCTGTGAACTGTTAAACCAAGCGTCTGTGGTCTGGCCCATACCCTGCTATCTAGTATCCTTCCCAGAAGACAGAGTGATTTGTTTGGTACCATATTCTCGTACTGGAGGCCCTTCGGATCTCCTCCTCATTTCGTTGTTTCCAAAAAATACAATTGACCCTGAACAACACTAGTTTGAACTATGTGGGTCCACTTATACACAGATTTTTTTTTTCAATAAACACTAAATGTATTATGATTTTCTTAACAGTTTCTTCTCCCTGCCTTTATTGTAAGAATTCAGTATATAATGCATGCAACACAAAATATGTGTTGATCGACTATGTTATCAATAAGATTTCCAGTCAACAGTAGGCTATTATTAGTTAAGTTTCTGAGGAGTCAAAAGTTCTATGTGGGTTTCTGATTATGGGGGTCAGCACCCCTAAACCCCATTTTGTTCAAGGGCCAACTGTACACACGTTCTACCCTCAGGTCCCTGACAACATAATGGAGGGATGTTTTCCATCAACAGTTAAATTGGATTGGATATCCTTTTCCTTTCTGAATTCAGCCGTTTTCCTATCAGAAAGAACATGCCCATATATTGATGGTGTGAATTTCTCTTGCATGCGATGGCTAACTCTCAAATTAGACCACATCTTTCTGACTTGTACTGATGAGAAGACAAGACAGCTCACATAATGGATAGACAGATAGCACTTAACTCGGGGTACTTAAAAAGCAAGTTTTTTTAATTAGCATTTCAAAGTGAAATAATTTTGTGGTTACCTAATTTATTCAAAGATAAGAAAAAATATATTTAAAAGTGAGAAGAAATAAGGATCTCACTTCCCAAGGTTTTAAGAATGATAGTTTATAGGAGAAATAAGTCCCTTTCTTCTATGCTCCCTTGTCAAAAAGACGAGAACTAGTTCTTTGTAAAGCAAATGACCTCAAATGGAGGCTTATCCTCTTACTCTGGGAATGAATGTAGTGGGGCTAACCATCCAACCTCCCCTTCCTCACCTGACCCTACTGCTGACATTTCCTCCTCTGCAACTCCAGGAGGTAATTTCCCCCCTCCGGGGGGTAATTCTCCCTCTCCAGGGGGTAATTTCCCCCCCTCCAGGGGGTAATTCTCCCCCCCTCCAGGGGGTAATTCTCACCCCTCCAGGGGGTAATTCTCCCCCCCTGGGGGGGTAATTGTCCCCCGTTTTGCAGAGGAGAAGACAGGTCTCCGGTTGGGCAGTGAGTCATCACACTGCTGGTAGGTAGTGATGGGCCAGTCCACTTGTTTGATGCCAAGGTCCATGTGCACCCCGTCCTATAAAACTTCCTTTGAACGAGTGGCCTGCACTGTGTGAACATTTTACACTCGAACACAGTGGACACTTTAACAGGCAGATAAAGCCTAACTAGATTCCCACATAGACACCACGAGGCTCTCTGTGAGTCCTGATCAGCCGGTTAGTTGTTAGTGTGTCTAGATTCCAGCCGCCGCTCCCTCAAGGAGGTGAGTGCCACGCCACTGTCAAGGCAGGTCTGTATGCAGGGCAGTGCAAGGATGCAGCGCTGCTTGGGGATGAGCGTGTGAGAAAGGCCCAGGTAAGAGAACAGAAAGGTCACATGTAGGTACCACTGGGAAGTTTAATGGACTAGAGCAGAGAATTCAGGTAAACGAATTAGACATGAAACATCCAGAAAAGAGAATGCCCACTAGATGAAATCCTTTGCAACGCAAAGTTCTCATTTAATTTGGGGAGCAATTAGAAGCTTTTGAGGAGAGGAGTGAAACAGTCCAAAAATGTTTGGAATGTGAGGACCAAGTAATACAAGTTGGATCCTTAACATAAGGGGTTCTCAGCAGCTCCCAAAGGGCTTGATTCTGGCTCTGAAGGAGGAAGAAGCAACGGGAAGATTTAAAAGTGAGAAGCGACTGTTGCAGTGCCCAGTCTTCAGGTGGTCAACCTGAACTTGAGCTGTGAGAATAAGGACCACGGGGAACAAGAATGAAGGCTATTCACTCACTCATTCATTCATTCAGCAAACATTTGCTAAACCACCTGCTTAAAAATATCCAGGCACAACGTACTGGAGATACAAAGATATCGTCCCTGTCCTCAAGGGACACTGTCTAGACAGCGATCGTTGACGTTGAAGCGGCAGGAGTTGATAACAGGTTAAAGTATGTGTCTGGCTCGTGGGAAAGGAACAGACTGACCAATGAGATAAACATCACCCGTGCTGTGACCTTTGGGAAAAGGAGGGAATACTAGCACCACTTTCCAAAAGAGAACGTAGGGAGGAGAGAGCTTGGTATTCAACAATACTGTTTCAGAAAAGTTCGGTTTGGGGGGTTGGTTGATGTGAGTAGAGTTGCCCAGCAAGGAAGACTGAACCAGTGACAGTGTAGAAGGTCTAAGCTGGAATTGGGGTTCTTGCGAATTTGAAATTATCTCCCTAGAGGAGACTCCACCAGCAAAGTTAGTTGCAGATAAATTGATAATCCATGAATAAACCTTAAAGAATCCCCTGATTAAAGGGTGAGGTGAGTTTTGTGTGTGTTTAGAGGAAGGAGGGATTCAGTGAAGGAAACAAATTAGCTCGATTTCAAACCATGGGTCATTTACCTTCATTTACATCTTCAAATTTTACCCACAAATTATTTATTAATTACAGAGGGAAAAGCCTAATTTTACAATCTAGTCTGTTCTCCTTGCCTGAACTGAGTAGAAAATTTCTAGAAAAAGCACCTGTCCTTAAAGCTCTCAAGGCTATCTTCACTGTTACAGTTGCGACCTAATTAATCCTTTTCACAAACCAGCAAATTTGGCGTTATTTTTCTCATTTTAGGAAAGAGAAAAACAGCACTGATATAGGAACCCAGAGAAGGAATCAGTTTGCAGGTGATAATGGTTTCAGCTTTGGTTTCTGTCCTTACTGTGGAAGGAAAAACCAGACTGTACATTTAAAAATATAGGTTGCCGCCAGCTCCTTTGTGTGGGCCATTGTGAGGGCTGCGTGAGACGATTGTGGAAGGTTGAGGAAGAAGCAGCAGGAGCACGGATGGCTGCAGATACATTCAAAAACAAATGTAATTAGTGTACTTTACCTGGTTCTTAAATTGCGGGCCTTTTTAAAGATAGAGAAATCATGTGTTGTTTCGTTAAAACATTTTTTCAATCAAGGGTTTTCTGATACCACAAAAATTATCATCACTAACATTTTTAGGCTCACCTAAAAACAAGGTGATCGTAAGGACAAATTAAGGGCTGATTCCCGCCCTTGAGGCATTTGTGATATAAAACAGCATGATTTTCCGAACAAATGCCAACAACCAGAGAAGGAACTACCCCCTGTGCCGCCCCCAGACCTAGCCTCTGCCTCTCTCGCGGGCGTGCGTGCGGGACATGGTGCCTCCGCAGCCATCCTGGAGCTGTGCTCCACGCGGAGTGGGGACCACGCGCTCTGCTGGCTTGTTGGGGTTATCTCAGGGGGGCTGGAGCTCAGGAAAGCCTGGAGCTCAGGTCAAGCGGGGTCACAGATTTTGGAATTATGGGTGCCTCATAAATTGAAGTTGAAGCCATGGGAGTGAATGAGAACGGTAAAAAATAGAAGACAGTTAAAGACGACCTCCTGGGAAATATTAACTCATGGACCAGGCACGATGACAAGTGCTGCCAAAGATACCGAGAAAGGAAAGTTAGAGGGGAGAGAGAGAGAGACAGAGAGAGAGAGAGAGAGATCCTGGAAGCACTGAGTAGAGGTCGTCAGTAATGTCAGTAAGAGTCCAGTAGGATGGGAGCTGGCTGTTGGGCTGTGACACTAAGGAGGTCATTGTTAACCTTTAAGAGAGTGCTACCAAACACTTTAATTGGGAAGAATAGTTCATGCGCTTTTTAAATGCAATTTGCTGATAAAAGTAAACAGAAAGAGTATGAAATTAGTAATGGATCTGCACCTCATATTCAGATCATAGGAGTGCCTGTTCCTTGCTAAATACCACATCCCTGTTCATCACAGAAGGTTAGTCAGATTTGCTGAGAGCGGGTTGGCACACCCACGCTCACTAGGAAAGCAGGATTCAATGCACCTAGGAGCCTTCAGTGCCTCCTCCCATCCCTCTCACATCTGTGTCTCCAAAGGCTGGAGTAGACTCCATAACGGACCACAGCGGAGCAGATCTGTGTAAGACAAAACATTTGTGGGGTTTTTCTTTTCTTTTCTTTGTTTCTCTACACATTTCAGTTAGAAAATACTGATGATTCTTAACCCATGCCGGCCGACCACCATGATAAACATCTGGCTGTTTATAACTTTGTTTTCTTTGTTTTAAAACACTACATTTACTTGATCATTGCTAATTTACAGTTTTTATGGCTTCAAAAATAGGTAGCAAAAATCAAGAATGAAAAGAGTGTTTAAAAGAAAACAATAAGAATTTACCAATGAATATATTTTTTAAAGATTTGAAGTATGTTTTAACCTCTAAAATGTATCTGTTTTCTTCATGCTGTGTTAAGGGTGCCTTTGAGGTATGATTAGAACACCCTACCTAGTAGCTGTAGTTCAGCCTAAACATATTCTCCCTCATCTCACAGAAATGATGAACTTCGATGACTTTAATTCCATGAAAGTAAACTTGATATATCTATTCTTTGCTTCTGCCCCCAAAAGAGTGTCTAAAAGGAATATGTACAGTTTGGGAGGATAGGATCTGCCCAAACTCAAAGAACATAGGAATTAGAAGTAAAGAGCTACAAAAATTAAAATTCTAGTAGCCGATAATTCCTGAGCTAAATAAAGTACAAGGTAATTAACTTATTTTTAAAAACTTCAGTAAATTAGGCTAATTAGCTGTATTCTTTGTAATGTGCTGTTTTTAACTTAGTAAAAGTAGCTTTCAAAATTAACTTCATTCTCTCCAAGGCTCGCACAAGATGTCCATTTCTTGCCTGTCTGTCTGCAGTCGGGGTACCAGAATCCCATGAGGTAATGTCACCACCTGGGCTGTGGTACACATACTGATGGAAGAATCGGAGGAACCTTTTCTACTGAAAGAGTGTAGGATGTTGAGATCACCTGCTCAAATCTCAAAAGGAACCCTGGCCCCCCGTGTTAGAGAAAATGGCATCATGGAGGGAATAGTGTGGGTAAGGAATGCAGCTAGTAATTTCTAACTGTATTCTATAAGCAACAGAAATGCTTTCCCGCCCTAGCTGGTTTGGCTCAGTGGATAGAGCGTCGGTCTGCAGACTCAAGGGTCCCGGGTTCGATTCCCGGTCAGGGCACATGCCCAGGTTTCAGGCTCGATCCCCAGTAGGGGGCGTGCAGAAGGCAGCCAATCAGTGATTCCCTCTCATCATTGATGTTTCTATCTCTCTCTTTCTCTCCCTTCCTCTCTGAAATCAATAAAAATATATTTAAAAAAAGAGAAAAAAATGCTTTCCCGTTTTGAGAAGAGTACCCTCATCTAACTTTTGATAAAGAAATAGAACTCTATTCCAATGAGAGGCTGGATTAGAAAGATACATATCAAGCACCGGAGAGGAGGGTGAGCTGTGCTTGGACAGATCATGCTTTTTCATTCCATCTGCGTCTCAGAGAATCCAGTCCTATCATTCCTTATGCCTTACAAGGTCTTCCTGTGGCCAAGGCCTGCGTCTCCCAGCTGTGCCACTGACCTTGATTACTCCTAGTAATCTATGCAGAGGGTCGAAGCCCCGCTTGGTATTGTGTAACACTAGAAATACCCTTGGAAATATACAGTAGATACATGGGTAACTGTGTTTAGCTAGAAAAATGTAAAATGTGCTACTACCACTTTAATATTTAACTGTATTATTCATGATGGTTACTATGCATGTTTGAAGATCCATAAAATTGATTTTCTACCCACTGGGTAAAAAGTGGGATTTTAGAACCATCGGCCCACAAACAGATCTCCTGAGGGGCATGAGCGCACACTTCCCTCCTGATAATCGCCCACAATTAGTGCAGATCCTTTCAGATACATAAATTAAGCCAATGAAATTAGATAACTATAAATAGCAGTGCTTGTTCAAACTGAAGGAACTGAGCTGTAAACGACAAACCCTTGCCCAAAATAACTTTGTTCTGTCGTTGCAAAAACTGATAAGAAAAGGTTAGAGAATCACCAGATGGGAATAAATCTTGGTCTAGTGCAAATTTTTTTTTCCAAACTCGATTGGATCCAGCCTTCCAGAGGGACAAGAATCTGTCTTGCGTTCATCAGCCATGTCAAGGAGTCTCCCTGGAATAGACTGAAAAAGAACTGGGAGTGCCTGTGGGTGTCCCTTCCCTACTGATCACACCTGTGCAGTGTCCCTTCCCTAGGAGGTGAGAAATGGGCAAAGGCTGGCAGGTCCCACAGGCTGTGGCCGTGCTCAGGGCAAAGTATGTCTTCTTCCCTGTGGCTGGGATAGTGGAGGCCAGATGGCAGTACCAGAGAACTTATTCTGAAGAGGCTTCTGAGATGTTAAACCTGAAATTGGGATGCCAGTCTGTGGGGAGACCAAGGGTGAAGGTATGGAACCAAAATAGAACAGAATCAAAAACCAAGGATCCAGAAGAGTCTGGGTGGATGGGTTGGGTCTCTTCAAAAGAATTTTTTTTTCTGTGACTATGAGGTGTGTGTTTTTAATTAATCTACCCCTCTACCCTCCTCCCCTCACCAATAAAATATAGGTAATAATATATAGGGCTTTAAGGCTCACATGAGATCATATATATGACGGCGCGAATATAATGTCTGGTATTGGGTAACGACAACACAATGTTCTGGGAATCCAATGTGGAGGACAAAGTGTCAAGGACCAAACAATAAATGATACATGAGCAGGGATCAGACATCCCTCTCAGGACTTATCAAGAAGTGGCTTGAACTGGCTCTGCCTCCCCAATCTTCATCTCTGTCACCGGCTCCCAGTCCCTAGAAGCAGACAAGAGCCAGGAGGGAAGAATCCTGGGGAGTCGCCTGTACCCTTAAGGTGCCACATTGTGAAGGATGCTTTTCCTGCCCCTTCTCTCTCACGAATTGGGTGTTTCCTTATCCCACAGAGAGGCTGGCCTCCCTCTGTCCAATCTGATAGGGGAGGACAAGTAGGAGGAGGAGGCAGAGCAAAGAGAAGTAGGAGAGTGCAGCTTCCATCCCAGCAGTTAGCGTTGGGTCATGGCCACGTGATTTTTCTCCCTGGGATCAGAGGAACACGGTGGAAGGCGGCCAAGCCTCAGGCTCTCACCGGTATCCCACCCAAGAGAACTGCTGCCAGGAACAGGAATTCTGATAACAAGAAACACTGGCGTGAATCACCAAGAGTAGGAGCAGATGGTGGAAATGGTGGTGTGGGAGGCCCCCATGGGGGCTTTGGGAAATTCACCAAATGAGGGAGCCAGATTTGGATGCCTGCCACAAAGAGGGAGCCAGCAGCCAGCCATCACTGGCCACGGGGCCTTTACCACCCCAGGTACGAACGTGTCTGTCTCTCCTGTCTGTCGATCCTAGCTCTACACAGAGAGGAAGCTAGCAGGTAGGAGAGGAGGGTGCCCGTGGAGCAAGGAAGCCCTGAGGCACTCCAAGCCCCTCCGTGGGGGAACCGGCCAGGCCTGGGATGGGGGGCATACTCAGTGTATTACAGTAAGACTGAAGATTGATTATTTATCTATTTTAAAGGAGAGGCAGAGAGAGATTGAAACAGCAATGATGAGAGAGAATCATTGACTGGCTGCCTCCTGTACACCCCACATTGGGGATTGAGCCCACAACCCAGGCATGTGCCCTGACCAGAATCGAACCATGACCTCCTGGTTCATAGGTCGATGCTCAGCCTCTGAGCCACGCTGGCTGGGCACGATTGAAGTTTTAAATTAGTCTAGACTGGATTAGGTTTTTTTACCCCCCAACGTGACGGTGACTTTAGAGATCTGCCCAAGATGTTGTCAGAGGACACACAGGGAGACTGTGAACACTGCAGAGTTGCGGGCAGTGACTGTAGGAAAAGAAAAGCATTCCGTAGTTGACCCTTCTATGAACTGGGCTTGTTTGATAAACCAGATGCGGTAGCTACTGTTTTCATTAACAACCAAGTAGCAAGAGGCAAGACTGAATGATGGAGCTTTGGGGGAATGCACTGGTCATGAATCACTGTGATTATGCGGGTGGGGTTTCCCCTGAAGAACGGGAAGGCTCCCTGCCCGCTGTCCTCAGCAGAGGTCAGTGCTGGGGCAGGAAATGAGCATTCTGGGACCTGGAGTCCGACTTCCTAGATCTCCCAGGAAGGGGGCACCCTGAGGCCCCGAGGTGCCCCCTGGGGCCGTGAGCTGCCAGGAATAGCAGGCTTCCTGCTGCAGGGGAGGGAGCCTGTCCCAGGCACTGACTCATGTTGGGTTCTTTCCCATTCACTGTTGCTCTGCTTTCACTGAGATTTAATCAACGTCTCACAAATTTTGACTCCTACTGCCCTGAGGGATTGTGGGAAAAAGTCCTCAACCACACTCCGGCAAAGCAGTACAGAGGAGGGTGTGATTCCTGTCCTAAGGCCGCAGTGGTGGGGGCAGCAGCTCTAGTGAAATGAGCTTTGCCCAGGAGTGACCCTCCCACAACAGCCAGATACTCGAGGGACTGACCTCTGATACATATGACAGGGGACCCCGAGAGATCCCCAAGATTCCCCAGCATAGCAGAGGACATTGAGGGGGGTGGGGTGTAATTTATGTCAATAAAACTAGTGGGAGTCGCACCATATAGTTAGAGTTAAACTATAATTAGAGTTATTCAACAATGGAAGGAGCGCCTTGTCACTACAAGTGCTTAAAGGATAAATATTTTCCATTTAGGGAGTCTTCTAAGGGTGTTCCTGTGACATTTATTTATTCAACTTGTATTTATTTTGCATTTACTGCATAGAAAGAATTACGCTAAGTGCTTTACAATCTACATTAATAGCTTAACAGCTACTAAGCAGTAGAGATAGATTGTCTAACTCTAAACACTACCTGTACTCCTCCAAAGGTGAGTAGACTAGGTAGAGCACACTAATCCAGTGGGGAAGGCTGAGAAATTACAGAATAATTCACTGATGCAGATATGCACAGACTGTTATGGGCACATGACTTAGCATAATGGAAGGAGAAGAGTGGAATGGAGGGGACGATCAGGAGACAGGTGGCTGAGAGGAGGCTCACAGCAGGGCACGTCAATGTTTGTCTAGTAGTTGAATGACAGCATGGACGAAGTCCCCAAAGACACAGTAGGTGGGAGACTGCAGGCATGCCAGCATGGGATGCAAAAGGAAAGGTAAGGTGTGCCAGTGAGGCTGCAGATATCACGGAAGGTCATGAGCCAAATGGTTAAAAAAATACAAATAAAAAGCCGCAGCAGCTGTGGAGAGAGAGGAACTGTTTGGAGGTTGTTTTCTAAGAGTAGACGTGGAAGCTGAGAGTTCTGCTGTGGAGCACTTCCACATGATGAGAAGAGGAATGGGGTCACCGAGGAGGCTGGCTGAACGAGCAGGTGGTGAAGATCACTGGAGTTCAAAGAATGTCCCAACACCTGAGGCCAAGTAGATTCCTCACAACCCTAAGCACCTCTAATTCTCATAATTACTTGGCCTTTCTTGAAATGAATGAGTTTGTGAAATGCTTTAGTATTATTATAGCAAAGCTGGTTGCCTCATTAAAAGTTGCTATTTCACTCAGCTCTCACAAATGCACGGCCAGGGGCTTACCATCAAAGCCTCTATTTTTGCAATTAAGCATTTCGGTTTTGTGCTGTGTGGACAGTGTTTGTTTGTGACCCTAACACCCCAGAAATTGGTGCAATGAAACCATGCATCCAGTTCACTGGTGTGCATGCAACTGATCCAGCTCACATATGTGTCACCATAGGAAACGGATGGTCTACTTGGCTTTCAGGATGCTGGCGAGCAGCTTAGCTGGAGGACTCTGAAAGCCCCACCAGCACGAGAGGCATCTTTGGTGTCTGCAGAAACCTTGAGAAGCTTCCCCCGTTCTATGCATCCTCTCCTAGACACCTTCCTGGTGCATGAGGCCCAGGAAACAACTCCCACCACAAGTCACCTGAACAAGGTTATGCAGACAAAGCACACCGGAGCACTGCAGTTACCTTTTCACCTTTGAACAGCCGGCCTTGTGGAGGCCGTGACTTCTTGCCACATTAACCCGTTACAGATTGCTGTTCTGTGAAAAAAAGCCAAGATCCCAACTATGTCTAAGAAACTGTTCAAAAGGGTTCACTGCCGCATGTAATCATTACAGCTTGAACTTTTGCCTTCTCCCCAAAAAGAAGATAGCGTAGAAACACAGATAGGTAATGAGTCACACTGAGAAAGCCAACGTTGATCATCCGCAAGGGCCGTGTGACAGAAATCGGGGAGTCTCTGACAACTAAATCCAGGACTGTTGTGCCTGCTACCTGCTTCTACCCGGTTCCAGGCCCTCAGGGGAAAAATGTTCTGGGCTCTACAGAATCCCCATAATTTTCTGTATCTTCTGGGTGAAACTCAAAAAGATGGTCCCTAAGGGACACCATCCCTACCCAGTTTCAGTCTTGGAAACAGAACCCTTTATTGTGTTGTGTATCTCAGAGCCACACCCCTTCTCTGCTGCTCACTGGGAAAGGTCACGTTGGTCTGAACTCTATCATTTGAAAAAATACATGTTTTCAGCCTTTAAAGAAATGGCCTCAAATTGCTCCTTGTGGTGAGTGTTCATGGTTGACTTACAAAGGGCTGGAGACTGAGGGGACCTGAGAGGCTGGGAGTGGAAATGCTGACAAGCATCTGCTCACTCACATCTCGCAGATGCAAACACGAACCTTGCACTTCTGAGTTTCTGTGGGCTTATCGATGAGGAGACAACAGATGTGCTGACCTCACTGGAAATTCCCTGGTGAAAGGACCCTTCCTAACGTTTTGGGTCTCCAGGCTCTGATAACTCTCACCGACCATCAAAGTAGGGCTTCCTGACCGGTGTAGCCCATGAGAACAAGAGAAACCAGTCTTCTCCCTTAGCCACATGCTCACCCAGGAGGAAGAGGCCGCTGTCAGTGAGCAGGTAAATGCTTGCCGGTGTTCAAGAGGAAGGGTCCAACCCTGACCAAGCACAGCAAAGGCCTCTATGCATGGCTGGGCGTCCTCTAGTCTCTTCTGTCTTCAGACTACACTTCCTAGAAACTTGAGATGAAAAACTCCCACAATTGTGCTTCCTCACGGTATTTCCAAAACCAACAGCATCTCTCTCAATCAGCAGGATATGTGAATTCCCAAAGCAGGAATAGGTCCTGGCAGACTTCCACCATCTCCTGGCTCATTACGTTTGTGTCTATTTAGTCTCTAATTTGCTAGTGATTCTGGCACTTTGGCCCCAAATAAAACAAAATGGAATGTTTCAATGTTAATTTTTTAACACTGAAACTTTTCCAATCTCAGGCTTTGGTTCTGTCTTCTAAGAGAGGGATCTGACAGTGATGCAGACGAGACATGTGGGGAAGTGGCAAGAATCCCGGAAATCAGGCTCATCAGCGCTCAGGCCCCCATCTGCTACTTACTGGCAGTGGAACTCTGGCTCATCCCGTAACCCCGAAGCCCCAATTTCCTCAGTTATAAGAACTGTAACTTGGCCTGCCAAAGTTTCCATGAGATCAGAAGACCTAATAATTGTAGAGAGATTTGAAAGACATCAAGCAAAATAATGTCGAAAACCATTGAGTGGACTAATTTGGAAACTGGACACTTGTATTTAATGGACAGGACGCTTTTGTCTGCTACTGGGTCAGATTCCTTGCTCCTGGACAAAGCATTTCAATGCAGAATTTCTCTAAGTGCCTGGTGGGGTTGGTAATAGGGTTTAGTCAGGGTGAGTGGCTGATCAATAAAGTTCGCCATATGGTCTTCTGGAGAAGAGTTAGGACTGTTCTGAGGGCCTTTAGGTGCCAAGATGTTTTAGAAATATCCTGTCCTATATATCCTATATACCCACATAGCTTGTCTTATATACCTACTAGAGACCCAGTGCACAAATTCATGCACGGGTGGGGTCGGGCCAGGCTGGTCGAGGGGAGTGGCTACAGGCATTTGGCCAGCAGCCCTGCCCCTGGTTGGGGTTGGGGGGGCACCTATCGAGGGTAGGGCCAGCCAAGGGAGGGGCCGAGGGCGGTTGGCCAGCCAGCCCTGCCCCCTGGTCAAACTCCCCGTCGAATTCTCGGTTGAGGGAACAATTTGCATATTAGCCTTTTATTATATAGGATACACCCTCAATGCTGGAAATCAAATTTCTGCTATCATTCCAACATCCTCAAAGTGGTTGGATCCCAATAGCAAAGAAGCAATGGTGCCTTTTATACAACTAACAGCACTCAGTTCATCATGCCCCTGAGGTGGGTGCTAGGGCATGCCAATCGCAGGACTGAAACACGCATTGGCCCGCTTCCTGGGAGGCTGCCCACGCAGGGCTCGATTCCTTCCTTCTCTTAGGATTGCTCTCAGCTGGAGGGAGCTCACAATGCCTGGTCTGTGTGAGTAGGAGGGTATGGCCCCTGGGCTTGATGTAGAACATCTGTGAAGAGCATCCATTTCCATAGCTCGCAAAGGGCCCTTGACCCATCTTCTCTCATCAAAATTCTATCACCATTTTTCAATGCCAGTCTTCTTTTGAGAAGCCTCTTCCATAAAACCTTTCCAATCTGCCTTCTCAAGGTAAAATTCATCTTGTCCACTGCTCTTCTACAGCAAAAACAGATTACTATATCTCCTACCCCCTGTGATGTGTGTCTCTGAAAGTATTAACAAAGCTTCCCCTTATTATAGATTTGGCTAGACAAGAGCAAGAGGAAATTCTTGAGCAAGAGTTTTTATTCCTGCTCTCTTCCTGTCTCTCGTCATGGCGGATCAAGGGGAAAAGGAGAACCCCATGCGGGAGCTGCGCATCCGCAAGCTCTGCCTCAACATCTGTGTGGGGGAGAACGGGGACCAACTGACGCGGGCAGCCAAGGTCCTGGAGCAGCTCACGGGCCAGACCCCGGTCTTCTCCAAAGCCAGATACACCATCAGGTCCTTTGGCATCAGGAGAAATGAAAAGATTGCTGTCCACTGCACAGTCCGTGGAGCCAAGGCAGAAGAAATCTTGGAGAAAGGTCTAAAAGTGCGAGAGTATGAATTACGAAAAAATAACTTCTCAGATACTGGAAACTTTGGTTTTGGGATCTAGGAACACATCGATCTGGGGATCAAATATGACCCAAGCATTGGTATCTACGGCCTGGACTTCTATGTGGTGCTGGGTAGGCCAGGTTTCAGCATCGCAGACAAGAAACGCAGGACAGGCTGCATTGGGGCCAAACACAGAATCAGCTAAGAGGAGGCCATGCGCTGGCTCCAGCAGAAGTATGATGGCATCATCCTTCCTGGCAAATAAATTCCCATTTCTATCCAAAAGGCCAATAAAATGTGTTCAGTGAAGAAAAAAAAGAGTTTTTATTCTTTATGAGGTAAAAACAACCCATAATTTATAAACTGTAATCCGGACCAGTGGTCTCCAAATATTCTGGATTATGTACCTTCAACTTGATATGTACTTGTTTATATGGTATATACATGTACATTATACTGACATTTTCTGTACATGACAGATCACACACATAAATAGTAATATTCAAAGGATGAGATAAAAAACAGATACAGAACATTCTGATATTTTCATGCCATGCCCCAGTGAATCTGCTCACACTGAGGTGTGTGCACTCCCATGCAGAGAGCCCTGGGTCCCACCCCAGGATGGTGTGCTTAGCTTTCCCTTGTGACTGCCCTTCCTTGAGTCAAAGTTGTGCCATGAGCGAAGCTGGGAAATACTAACTTCTTTGTGTGGCCAGAGAGGAAAAAGGTTGACTTTCTCAAAGGAAAGGTGACTTTAATGAACAGTGCAAGGTGCTGGTGGCTTGGCTGCCTCTGTATAGCCAGAGGCTGTCTAAAGGGAATCAGTCTTATTTTCATTAAAGCAGGCAGTATATTCAGACAGGCCCTGAGGATTTCTGTTCTTGTTGTTGCTCTGGGGTTTGTTCAAACCACACCTTCTGATAGGCTCTATGATTAGGAACACTTTTCAGAGTCTGTGCTGGACTGAAGGCATATGGAGGCAAACATCTCCCCCCTACACCCTCCAGTAATGACAAATCCAAACTGACAGAGCAGCGTCTCAATAGCAGTGACCTTGACTATGTAAAGGTCTAAGCTCACGTCTGCTGTCACTACAGACTCTTAGGCAATTCGAGCAGAAAAAACAGGGGCACAGGAAATGTAAAGGGAGGAGGCGTGCATAAAAATAACTATAGAAAGGTTTCCAGAAATTATAGTCAAATGCATATTAGCATCAGGCATAAACTTGATGACAGTGAGGCTCAGAAAGAAAGCATATTTCAAAAGAACATTTATAAAACCTTGGATTAAATAATGAGATCTTTGGATTTGAATTATTAAGGGAAGAGAACCCAGAGATGGAAATGGCTGTTGTACAGTCAATTTGGGCTAGTATTCTGGAACACTTTCCCCACATAACGGTCATGTGATTGCATTAAGATTAACATGACTTGAGACCTTTGTGTTTACGAGTGGACTCTCTTCCCACTTCGGCAAACAAGGCTTCCTGGAAACCACTGTATGGAAACTCATTGAAACGTATAGATACCACAATGACTCCCAAGGCAAGCTGAGCATCACCAATTGCCACTTCACACCCCCCCACACACACACACCCCACACACAGAGGTAGAGATGGCTGCAGTTCACACTCTGGCTCTGAGTATAATGTGTCAAATCCGATCACCAGCCCTCTACTAGGAGGGGACAGTTTGGGTTTAAAGCAAAATGCACATTTACCTGGGGAAATTTCATTTCAACGAAGGTCAAAATAAATGGGGCAGAAAGGGCATATAATAAATTGCTTTCTTCTCAACTGTGCTGGTATATTCTATGTCTACCTGGGTTCTCAAGACATAGCCTTTGCCTTGTACACCACTCCATTCTCACGTGGCTGCAGGGTAAGGCAACGAGGAAGCGGGGAAAGCCTGGCAGACTCTTGAACAATCACTCCAGTGCATCATGGTGTACATTCCCAGCCATTTGTTCCCTATGTGTCTGTGTGTGTGTATAAAACACATTTAACACACATACTATACATTTATAACATTTTTTGAAAATAAGATTATATTTGGAAGCTCATTTTTCACTTAATATAAGATGAATATTTTACACGTCATTAAATCTAATTTTCAAATTTTTATGGCTACATAATATTCCATTCCATAGATGGACTATGCTTTACGTATTTAGCTGCTTCTACTGTTTATTACATTCATTCTATTGGTTTTTATATGTTATGACAGTGAGAGAGAAAATGCATAGTTCTTTTCTTGTTATTACTCATGAGTCAAAAGCAGATATAGGGATGACTTAGCTGTGAGAATAAACAAAAGTGGTGACAGTAGAGACTGCTTTTTACTCACTATCACTGCCAGAACATTGATTTTATTGGGGTAGCAATGTTCCCAGCTTTTTAAGAAAAACATCAAACCCCCGTGATTTCCCATATAACTGGGGTGATGTGATCCAGTTCTAAGCAATGAGGTCAGCAGAGTGGTCGGGAGGAGCATACAAGAGGGCACCTTTTTGGGGGCAAAGTCAGTTTGGAGAAGCTTTTTTCCCTTGTTCCTGGCTGAAGAGTACGCAGACCTGATGGTTAGAGCTCCGCAGCTATCTCCAGAGCACGAAGGTGAGGATCTCCGTTTAAGGATGGCATGAAAGCCATTTCCAGTGTCACGATCACCCCAGTGCCGAGGTACGTGGAACAGAATGGAGAGCAGAACCATTCTCACTGTGTAGATTGTTCTTTCTTTACCTCTCTCATGTGTAGCTAAATTTGCACACGTCAAATGTGCATATTATATACCCTCTCTGTATTTCTATCAGTCCTAATCTATCAGACACCACCTCAGAAAGCCAGCAGTTATTACTGGATACCTACATGACCAAAGGCTTCTTTAAAAGGATTAAAAATTCCCAAAGGCCAATGGTAATTTTCATGGTGGACCTATGAATTAAGGACTTTTTTTTTTTTTTTTTTTTTGCATTTTATGTAGTATGTGTGCTTATGTGGGTTGGGTGGTGAAAGATAGGAGGGAGGGAGAGGGGTTTCCTCACTATGGGCCTATCCATCCTTGAGCTCCTTAACTATGGGCTTAGATCCATGAGTTTGCCAGGTTAATCCAACTGTAATCACCTGACCCAGCCACTGGGTGAGCCAGACTATCCAGGTACGTTTCTACTCCAAGGGTACATTTAGGAGGCACAGAAAGTTATATAAGCACTAAAGGCCTGGTGCATGGATTCATGCACCGGTGGGGTCCCTCAGCCTGGCCTGTGCCCTCTCGCAATCCGGGACCTCTTGGGGGATGTCGGCTAGCCGGTTTCAGCCTGATCCCTGCAGGCCCGATCCAGAGAGCAGGGAGCCCGATCCTGTGCGTTGAGTGTCTGTCCCCTGGTGGTCAGTGCGCATCATAGCGACCAGTCATTCAGTCACTTAGGCTTTTATATATATAGACTAGAGGCCTGATGTATGAATTCATGCACAGATGGGGTCCCAAGTGGGGGGTGCGGGATGCGATCGGCCCTCCAGGCGGGCGGTGGGACACCCTTGGAGGCCTGGGATCTGGATCCATCCCGCTGACATTCTCACTGGTTGTTGGGAGCCACCTGGCAGCTGCTTTTATATTGTTTCTTCCTTGCAGAGTGTCTAGGGAGGGAAAGTGGCCATGGTGCCCGAGGCAGACTTCCAGGAGGCCAGCAGCACTGTCAGGATCATGCCAGCGGTGCTGGTCCATTGGTGCCTGGCCTGTTCTCCGGAGATTGGACCTGCAGGACTACTGAGGAAGTGAGTGGCTGCCGCCAGGCTGGTGGGCTGCCGGGATGGGTGGTCAGCTGAGCGGCGTTCCCGCTGTGGGAGCGCACTGACCACCAGGGGGCAGCTCCTGCATTGAGCATCTGCCCCTTGGTGGTCAGTGAGCATCATAGTGACTGGTCATATGAGCAAACAAGGCTTCCTGGAAACCACTGGTCGTTCAGTCATTCGGTCACTTAGCCTCTTACCTATAGACTAGGGGCCCAGTGCACGAATTCGTGCACCTTGAAAGGAACTGTGGGCCGCGAGGCTGTGGTGGGCAGAGGGGCGGGTCTTGGCCCATCCTCCGCATCCCCACCTGACCCCTCCCACCATGGCCCCCGGTCCCCTATCTGCCAGCAGCCCCGCTCCTGCCACCGCCACTCCCACACACTGACAGCGCTGGCCCCACTCGCACCCACTGACAGTGCAGAGCAATTGGGTCCAGCACCAGCAGTAGTGTGAGCGGGGCCGGCACCGTCAGTGGGTACGAGTGGTGGCTGCTGCCCAGATCACCCCTGAGGAGCAGGGGGAGGTGGAGAAGCCCTGAGGGGTGATTGGGGCTGGCAGCCACCGCTCGCACCCATTGACGGCACCGAGTGATCAGGGCCTGTGCTGGGTGCTGGCAGCAGGTGCAAGCGGCGGCTCTGGTGCCAGCAGCAGGTGTGAGCAGGGCTGGCACCAGCAGCAGGTGCAAGTACCCGGTGGGACCACGGCGCGCGGGAACAAAGAATTTTCAGTAACCACCAGAGGCTTGCCCCGATGACAGCAACCAGTGCCCTGCCTTGGTCTGGCGCGCCCGCTCATCTGCTCCACCATCCTGCCACAGCCAATGCCTGCCGTGTTCTGCACTCTGCCACCTGTTGCCGACATACGCCATGTTCTGTGCGCACCCCCTGGTGGTCAGCGCACGTCATAGTGACCGGTTGTTCAATTGCTTGGTTGTTTGGTTGTTCTGCCGTTCAGTCTATTTGCATATTAGGATTTTATATGGATAGATAAGGTGACTATTTGGGTGGGGCAAGGATAGTTTTTTGTGTTTTTTGCGTGTTTTTTTATCTTCAGCTGAGGATATTTTTCCATTTTTAGAGAGAGTTGAAGAGAGAGGGAAAGGCAGAGAGAAATATTGATGTGAGAGAAACACATTGATTGGTTGCCTCCTGCACAAGCCCCGACCAGGCATGTGCCCTTGACTGGAATCAAACCCAGGACCCTTCGGTCTGCGGGCCAATGTTCTATCCACTGGGCAAAACCGGCCAGGACAAGAATGGTGTCTGAAGCAGGAGACTATGAGGAAAGATACGCGAGTCTAAGGGCAAAGTTAGGACAGAGCCACACAACATTAGCATGGAAAGGTGTCCTGGAGAGACAGCATCATCCAGAGGTAAGCAATCTTCACTCGTCAATTCAAGATACATGAGAGCATTTATAGGTCCCCGTGTCCCCCTTCCAAATTGAAAATAGATTTTTTTAGATCTCATGGAGAAATGCAAAGTCTTATAATTTACATTACTCAGTACATTGAATTAAAAAACATTAATGAGAGAGTGACACTGCCTTTTAGCTACTAAAATATTAAATGGGCATATTAAAAATTATTAAAAGGCAACTTTATAATTTTTCATCCTGAAATTATATTTCAAGTTAATTAGTAAAGGTAAATAGTGGTTCCTGGATTGGGACTGATTATCATTGATCACTGTCATTTTACAAGTGGGAAAACTATGAATAAGGTTCAGCGATTTGCCCAAAGTCACAGTGCTGACAGCTCGAGGCCTGAAACCCAAATCCCCTGACTCCCAATTCAAGGCTACCCTGATCCATATTAAGAACTTCAGGAGGTGGCGGTAGGGGAGGTGGAATCATGTGGGTCTTGGGTGACTATTATTTGCATATAAAATGTTTTGTGTTGGACAACTGTTTTTACTTGTTACAGCTAATACTGTTAATTCTCATCTTAAAAATTAAGTTAAAATTAATAAAGTGGGTTTGGGTTTTTTAGGTTTTGATCTTTATAGTGAGTTATTTTTTTTAAAATAACGATTAGTTCTGGATATTTTGGGGAACATACCATCCAATACTATACTCTCCAAATAACATCATTTTGTATTATTTCATCCCTCTCAGTCTAAACTGGCAGTGTTTTAGGGTAGAGATTTTCAACTGGTGTGCCACAAAACTTTTAAAACATGCAATACCTGACTTTTTAGTCAGGGGCACTGATCTCTTTTCCCTTAGATTGTCAAGTAAAAAAATGACAACAGCCAATACAACAATAGCCATCTGGTGTGAATGAATCAAAATTATACCTATTTTTTTTGTGTGTCAAAGTGACAAAAAATACATTCTTTGGTGTGCCACAGAATTTTAGTAATTAGTTTATGTATACCATGAGATGAAAAAGGCTTAAAATCTCCATTTAGGGGATAAGATTCTCTCAAGAACTTTGTGAGCCTCTTGTGAGTCAACTCCATTCGACAAACCCACACCTGCAAGATCCTCTCTGTCCTTGGTGCCGCTGCAGAGCTGCTGAGGCAGAGGAGCTGCCTGGAGGCCCCAGTGCTGGAGGAAGAGGGTATGGGAGGCACACAAAGTGTTTTCAAAGGGCCCTTTGTGTGAGTGGATAGTACTCTGAGGAACCACATTTGACCTTTGAAAAGGTTTTACGGTCACACTTTTGGCCTTGACTTTCGACTTGGAATTGACCTTTACTCACAACCATTTAATTGTATCAACGTGTGCTGTCTGAAGAGGCTGCACATTTTCAAAATCATCCGTTTCACAGTCTTCTCAGTTTATCTCTTTCCTTTCACACCTCGCTATACGCAGGCTGTACCTTCAACACTGTGTGTGGAAAGCTCAGCTAGAACACCAAGTCCGTTAGGCATGCTCTCCACGTGGGCCTGCTCTCCACATAAGGAAGACACCAGTGCTGCTACGATTTCTGCCACTACATCACGGGAACCTCCCTCCTGTGTTCCTACCTTTTGAGTCCTTACCACCAGCATCCTCAGGGCACAGATTTCCACCAACAGTCTATTCAAAGAAACTTGGGTTTTCTCTAACATGCTTCTCAAACTCCTTCTAGCTTCCCCCGCTGCTTGGTTCCAAGCTCACTCGCACATGTTCAGGCATTTGTTACGGTGGCACTCCACTCTCAGCACGAGGTGTCAGCAGAGAAGCAGCACTGGGATGGCTATCTGTGTGCGCAGGATGTGATCTGCCTGCATTGTCGGAGCTGGTGATTGTGGGCGCAGTCTCTGCAGGACTGCTGTGCTCACATCTGAACCTGCAGCGTGAAGTCCGCCAGGCAGGAAGAGTCTGGAAGGGATGCTGGAGATCAAGAACAAGCCCAAACCCACAAGCATGAGGTTTGAGCCCATGAATACAGACTGAAACCCATGCCAACTTTTACTGCCTCTACCTTTGGTGGTGTGAGTATCCTGCAGAAGCCATAGCTCATTGTCACAGAGCTTAACACTCATGCTGGGCTCAGGAGTAAGATGCTGAAGGAAAATCCACGGGAAGATGGGGCAGTTGTTGCCTCACATCAACGAGGAAAATCCTCAGATCAGCAACAAGGTGTGAGAACTACAAAATGGCTGAAGCTCTCTAGATCTCCTACACAAACCTTCTGCGGCCTGCCCTAACTGGAAGCATACAGGAAAGGGAATTCTGGCTAAATTAACACAGTCCAAGTCACCATATCCATCATATCTGTATCCAGCCAGTCAGAAGCAGGAAGGAAATGAAGAAAAGCTCGCCCTCTTCCATTTAAGGACACTGCCTCAAAGGAATAGCTAACCCTATGGGCTAAGACCTAGTCACTTGACGAAGCCACAAGGGAGGTGGGAAATGTAATCTTCATTCCAGTTGGAATGGGCCTAGGAATTCCTTTCCTGGGGAAGGAAAGATAGATATTGAAAATGACTCACAGTTCTGCCACAACACACTTGGCTTTGCCTGGAATATCTTTTCCTCCTTTTCTGCTTGGCAAAACCTAGTTCACTCGTATAGACTCAATTATTATCCTTCACTCTGTTTTCCTATTGGGTTTTATAAATCCCTCCATTTTGGCACTTTCTTGTTTACTCATTTAGAAAATTTTAAATCCATTGTTCTGGGAACTGGGGATCTAGCAATGACCAAAACAAAGCCCTTTTGTTTGCAAAATGTATTGCATCATAATCACATGGTATCCTCTGTACTCCAAGGCTGTCGCCAATTGAGACAAGAAGGGTAAGATTTATGGATAACTTCAAGCATAAATCTGTTATCCAGAACTAATATTAAATAATTGGGTAAGGCTTCAAAAGTATTTCATATTTTTTCCTATTAATCACAAAGGTAATATTTGTGATTTATAAATCATGTCTCTTTTAAGGAGTCATGGGCCTTGAAAGGACCTTGGGGATGATCTAAGTTTAGTAAAGAAGTCTGAGTCTTGGCTCACAAGATTATTTGCTCAGGATTATGTGCCAAGTTACTGTCAAGGCTAAAAAGTAGAATCCAAGAACACTGATTATTAAACAATTACCCTTGATGCATGGCATTTTTGTGACACACACACACACACACACACACAAAAGAAAACTACTGTTTATAAAATCAGTCTTTCTGACAATTATAGCATCAAAATCCAGGTTTAAAAAAACCTGTTATTGAATTAATTTATTAGTTCTAATATTTTTTGGTGGAATCTTTAGGGTTTTCTATATATAGCATGCTGTCACCTGTAAATAGTAAAATTTTACTTCTTTATAATTTGGATACTTTTTTTTTTTTTGTCTGATTGCTGTGGCTGGGACTTCCAATACTATGCCGAATAAGAGTGGTTAGAATGGGCATCCTTGTTGTCTTCCTAATATTAGAGAAAAAGCTTCTAGCTTTTTACCATTGAGTATGATGTTAGCTGTGGGCTTGTCATATATGTCCTTTATTATGTTGAGGTATGCTGCAAGTTTTTATCATAAATGGATGTTGGATTTTGTCAAATGCTTTTTTTACATCTATTGATATAATCACATGAATTTTGTCCTTCATTTTGTTTATGTTGTGTATTATGTTGATTGATTACAGATATCAAACTATCCTTGCATGCCTGGAATAAATCCCACTTAAACATGATGCATAATCTTTTTAATGTATTGATGAATTTGGTTTGCTAATATTTTGTTGGGAATTTTTACGTCTATGTTTATTAGGGATATTGGCTTGTAATTTTTTTTAATAGTCTTTGGTTTTGGAATCAGGGTAATGCTGGACTTAGAATGAGTCTGGAAGCTTTCCTTTCACTTAAATTTTTTTGAATAGTTTGACAAGGATAGGTATTGTTTTTTCTTTGAAAGGTTGATAGAATTGACCTGTGAAGCCATCTGGTCCTGGGGTTTTGTTTGTTGGAAGTCTCTTGATGGCTGATTCAATTTCATTTCTAGTAATCAGTCTGTTCAAATTTTTTGTTTCTTCCTGATTGTCTTGGAAGATTATATGTTTCTAGGAATTTATCCATTTCTTCTAGTTTGTCCAATTTGTTGGCATATAATTGCTCTAGTACTCTCTTAAAACCCTTTGTATTTCTGTGATGGTGATTATCATTTCTACTCTTTCATTTATGATTTTATTTGGGCCTCTCTCTCTTATTTTTTTATTTATTTTTTATGAGCCTGGCTAAAGGTTACTATTTTGTTTCTTCTTTTCAAATAATTAGCTCTTAGTTTCACAGATCTTTTTGTTTCTTTTCTATTATTTTTGAGTCTCTAATTCATTTACGTCTGCTCTGATCTTTATTATTTCCTTCTTTCTACTCATTTAGGATTTTGTTTTTTCTTTTTCTAGTTCCTATAGATGTAAATTTATTTTGAGATTTTACTTATTTCTTGAGGTAGTACCTGTATCTCTATGAATTTCTGTCTTAGAACTACTTTTACTGGGTCCCAAAGATTTGGAATAATTTTGTTTCCATTTTCATTTGTCTCACGATATTTTAAAATTTCCTTCTTGATTTTTTTCACTAACCCATTATTGTACAGTACCATGTTTAATAATGAATAACATCTAAAAATTAAGTCCAATAAAGTTGCAGGTTGCAAAATAAATACTCAGAAATCTGTTACATTTCTATGAACAAATTACCAAATCAGGAAAGAGAAATTAATAAAACAATCCCATTTACAATTGCATCAAAAATAATAAAACACCTTGAAGTAAATTTAACCAAGGAGATAAAAAAACTATACTCTGAAAACTATAAGACATTGATGACAGAAATTAAAGAATACACAAATAAACGGAAGGATATACTATGTCCATGGGTTAGAAGAATGTTATTTAAATGTTCATACTACCCAAAACAATCTATTGATTCAGTGCAATTCCTATACCAATGGCAGTTTTCACAGAAGTAGAACAAATCCTAAAATTTATATGGAATCACAAAAGATCCCAAATACCCAAAGAAACCTTGAGAAAGAAGAAAAATCTGGAGATAGCATGCTCATTGATTTCAAATTATACCACAAATCTATAGTAATCAAAAGTGTGGTATTGGAATGAAAAGAAACACATAGATCAATAGAACAGAATAGAAAACCCAGAAATAAGCCCATGCTTATATGGTCAATTAATCTACAACAAAGGAGGTAAGAATAGGCAATGGGGAAAAGACAGTTTCTTCAATAAATGGTGTTGGGAAAATTGGACAAATACATACAAGAAATATAAAACGAGACCACTGTCTTATACCACATACAAAAATAAACTAAAAATAGATTAAACACTTAAATGCAGGATCTGAAACCATGAAACTCTTAGAAGAAAACAGAGGCAGTAAATTCTTTGACATGTCTTTTAGTAATATCTTTTTGGACATTTCTCCTATGGAAAAGGCAACAAAAAGCAAAAATAAACCATGGGACTACATCAAACTGTAAGGTTTTTGCACAGCAAAGTAACCCATCAACAAGACAAAAAGAAACCTACTAAATGGGGAGATATTTATAAATGATATATTGGATAAGGGTTCATATCCAGAATATATAAAAAACACATACAACTCAACATAAAAAAACACAACAAACAAACAAACAATACAATTAAAAAATAGGCAGAAGACCTGAATAGACATTTCTCCAAAGAAGACACACAGATGACCACAGACACATGAAAAAATGCTCAACATCACTAATCATCAGGGAGTTGCAAATCAAAACTGCCATGAGCTATCACCTCACACTGTTAGAATGACTGTTATCAAAAAAGACAACCAATTACAAGAGTTGACAAGGATGAGGACAAAAGGGAACCTTTGTGCACTGTTGATGGGATTGTAGATTAGCACAGTCATATGGAAAACAGTATGAAGATTCCCCCAAACTTAAAAACAGAACTACCATATGACTCAGCAACTCCACTTCTGAGTATTTATCCAAAGAAAACAAAAACAATAATTAAAAAAGATATATGGGATTCCGAGCAAGATGGCGGCATAGGTAAACACCAGAGACTGCTGCCGCAAACAACCACTTCAAAAATACAACTAAAAGACGGAACGGACATCACCCAGAACCACAGGAAGGCTGGCTGAGGAGAGACTCTTCAACTAGAAGGAAAAATAACAGCACACCGAGGCTCAGAGGAGGCGCAGTGTGGAAAAAACTCAGGTGCGGAGGTGCGCGCGCAAAGCGGGCTGGTGGCTGAGAGCGCGGTTGTCGTTTTCGGTCAGGGGGGAGTCTCAGACTCTGAGCTCCAGATACGGGCGAATCGCTGGGGACTCGGACCCAAACGGGAGAAGCGGGAGTGTCTGGCATCAGTTGGAAGGCAGCTTTCCCTCCGAGGTTTGCAGCGGTTCCGGGGGTTCTGAGCTGTTGATCCCCCGCCCAAGCCCTGCGCAGAGCCATTTGCCGGATCGCCTCAGGCAAAGGCTAGATTAGCACCTCTCCAGAGGACAGAAGAAGTCAGCGGCAGACACAGCTGATTCACACAGCCAGTCGGCCTGGTGGTCAAATCCCTCTAGTATTAACTACAACAATCAAGGCTCAACTAGAACAAGACTGCGCACAAAGACCACTAGGGGGTGCACCAAGAAAGCATAAAAAATGCGGAGACAAAAAAACATGACAGAAATGGAGGATATAGAGCTAAAAATCGCAATTTTGAGGGCTTGCAAAAATGTGCTAGAAGCTGTCAATAAACTTGAGGAGAGAGTCACGAAAACTAATGAGACCCTCGATGCTATGATAAAGAACCAACTAGAAATTAAGCATACACGGACTGAAATAAAGAATATTATACAGACACCCAATAGCAGACCAGAGGAGCGCAAGAATCAAGTCAAAGATTTGAAATGCGAAGAAGCAAAAAACACCCAACCGGAAAAGCAAAATGAAAAAAGAATCCGAAAATATGAAGATAGTGTAAGGAGCCTCTGGGACAGCTTCAAGCGTACCAACATCAGAATAATAGGGGTGCCAGAAGATGAGAGACAGCAAGATATTGAAAACCTATTTGAAGAAATAATGGCAGAAAACTTCCCCCACCTGGTGAAAGAAATGGACTTACAGGTCCAAGAAGCGCAGAGAACCCCAAACAAAAGGAATCCAAAGAGGACCACACCAAGACACATCATAATTAAAATGCCAAGAGCAAAAGACAAAGAGAGAATCTTAAAAGCAGCAAGAGAAAGAGACTCAATTACCTACAAGGGAATACCCATACGACTGTCAGCTGATTTCTCAACAGAAACTTTGCAGGCCAGAAGGGAATGGCAAGAAATATTCAAAGTGCTGAATACCAAGAACCTACAACCAAGAATACTTTATCCAGCAAAGCTATCATTCAGAATTGAAGGTCAGATAAAGAGCTTCACAGATAAGGAAAAGCTAAAGGAGTTCATCACCACTAAACCAGTATTATACGAAATGCTGAAAGGTATCCTTTAAGAAGAGGAAGAAGAAAAAGGTAAAGATACAAATTGTGAACAACAAACATGCATCTATCAACAAGTGAATCTAAGAATCAAGTGAATAAATAATCTGATGTACAGAATGAACTGGTGATTATAATGAATCAGGGACATAGAAAGGGAATGGACTGACTATTCTTGGGGGGGAAAGGGGAATGGGAGATGCGGGAAGAAACTGGACAAAAATCGTGCACCTATGGATGAGGACAGTGGGTGGGGAGTGAGGGCGGAGGGTGGGGCGGGAACTGGGAGGAGGGGAGTTATGGGGGAAAAAAAAAAGAGGAACAAATGTAATCTGAACAATAAAGATTTAATAAAAAATAAATAAAATAAATGAAAACAAATAAGTAAAAAAAAAAAAGATATATGTACTCCTATGTTCACTGAAGCATTGATTACAATAGCCAAGATATGGAAGCAACCTGGTGTCCATCGATAGATGAATGAATAGAGAAGAGGTGATACATCTAATGGAATATTACTCAATCATAAAAAAGTATGAACTCTTGCCATTTGCAACAAGACAGATGGACCTGCAGGCTATTATGTTAAGTAAAATAAGTTTGAAGGAAAAAGACAAATACTGTGTGAGTTTACTTATATGTGGAATTAAAAAACAAAACAATGAACAAACAAAATGAAACAGAAACAAACCCAGTGATACAGAGAACAAACTGGTGGTTGCCAGCAGGGAGTGGGAGTTTTGGCAGAAAAGGGAAAAGGGATTAAGAAGTACAAACTTATGCCCTAGCTGGCTTGGCTCAGTAGATAGAGCATTGGCCTTCGGACTGAAAGGTCCCAGGTTTGATTCCCAGTCAAGGGCAGGTTCCTGGGTTGCGGGCTTGATCCCCAGTGGGGCGTGCAGGAGGCAGCCGATCAATGATCTTCTCTCATCATTGATGTTTCTATCTCTCTTTCCCTCTTCCTTCCTCTTTAAAATCAATAAAAATATATTTTTTTTAAAAAGAAGTACAGCCCTGGCTGGTTTGGCTCAGTGGATAGAGTGTCAGCCTGCAGACCGCGAAGCATCCCGGGTTCGATTCTGGTCAAGGGCACATGCCTGGGTTGCGGGCTAGATCCCCAGTGTGGGGTGTGCGGGAGGCAGCTGACTGGTGATTCTCTCTCATCGTGGATGTTCTATCGCTCTCTCCCTCTCCCTTCCTCTCTGAAATCAATAAAGATATATGTTTTTTTTTAAAAAAAGAAGTACAAACTTCCAGTCATCATTTTTTTCTTAAAAAAACAAAACTGTCACAAGACAGTATGTTGGTGTGTGTGTGTGTGTGTGTGTGTGTGTGTGTGTGTGTGTGTGTGATAGTGTTAGAAACATTTTCTAGTTCCAATATGTGAAAAAAAGGGATATAAGTAATTTGAATATAAACATATTAGAGACTGGTAATATGGAGCTGTAAAATGTCAAGTTAAAATTTAAGGATGACAGATGACTCTTCTCATCAAGGTCTATGAAGCTCTTTCCTAAAATTTCATGTACTAGTATTCCATTGGCGATCTCATTTATGTTAATTTGAGTTCTGTAACAGTACACAGAGACTCAAAAACTGAAAATCAGAGTTATAATCAAAATCATATAAAAAATTAAAGGCGTTATACAGTTTTGAGCAGCCCTAGAATTCTAACACACTTCCTTTCTCTTTGAACCTGTGTTCCCACACACAGACAGATGCAGTCTAAAGCACAGGCCACACGTTCACACCTACACACTCAGCCGCTCACCTGCCCTCTCCACACCTACACACTCAGCCGCTCACCCCCCTCTCCACAGATCTGACACGTGTTCCACCTCTTTCCTCACTATGGGGGATGGTGTGATGGAGGAATGGAAGTCAGGAGCACAGATACAGAGCATAGAAATATGTGTACTACACAAAGCCTGCGGGGGGAAAAAGCTGTCAATGAAATAATACTAATTTATTACAGAAAAATTAGTTTTCAATAGAATCACTGAAAATATAGCCAGCTCCTCAGACCAAGTGCATGAGACTAGAAGGGAAGATTGTGATTCAGAGTTTAATCCAATATATTTTTGAAAACAAGTTATCTGAGCAAATATAATACATTGATGATTTCCTGAGGAAAGGGTTTAAAGCAGTATTATGAAATTAGCTCTCAAAGTCCAAAAAACAAACAAACAAGAAGAATTTAACATTTTTCTGATGGTACAAGAAGACTCCAAATTTAACTCGCTAGAGGTTTTGTCCTGGAGCCTGCAATATTTCTGATTGTGCACTATATTTAGACGGATGGTACCATTAGATCAAATACCAGATTTTTAAAGAACATGAATATAAATCATCATCAATGCTACTGCTAAACATTCACAAGCCAGGAACCATGGCAAATCTAAAATTACCAAGTAAGACAGATGTTAGGAAGTCTCTCTGTGTATTACTGCTACTGACAAAACATTTGCATTTTACATAATAAATTTTTCTTTATCAAGGATCTTGGAGGTTCTGGCAAGCAATAAAATTATGAATATGGGATAGAAAGATGCACACTGTCTCCACTCATGCACAGAAATTCCTTACCTTTGGCACAGGCTAAGACTGTAGGAGTAAGTGGGATTCTTTTGGTTACAAGTGGCAGGAAACCTGACCCAAACAGGCTGAAAAGGAAATTTGTTGTCTCATGTAACTAAAAAGCCCAGGCGTAGGTCCCGGGCTTCGAGCCTCGTTGAATTCAGGCTAAACAAGCCTCTTGTGCTTGGCTGCTCTCTGTTCTCTAACTCTGTGTGGCTTCAGTATCAGGGTCTCCACAGCAGAGCTCCAGTCTTCCCACCCTTCCAGCTTCAACAGCAAAAAGCGAGAGCAGGTGGCTTCCAACCACTGTGGCGTAGGGAACAGGACGCACTGACTGGCTTAGGCCTCAGGTATGTGTCTCACCTCTGAGTGAAGACAGCGGGGCAGTCTTGGTGTGCGTGGACTAACGCGGGGGAGAGTAAGAATAAAACTCAATCTAAAACCTGGGGGCTGCTGTTGGAAGATGGAGTGGGTGGGGTTCTGGAATACAAACCACACATGCCTAGTATGGGGGGAATCTCAGTGGTGGCCACGGAGATAGTGTTTTACTGGCTCTGTCAGGACCAATTAGCAAGTAGCCTTAGTTCAAAGATGATGGTGAAAAGGCCTGGTGAATCCACCGCTGATAAGGCCACTAGAGCATCATTTCTTTAGCTGGACGACAATGATACCACTAACACCTCAGGTGGCTGTTGTTTTCCAGTAAGGATTGATAAGCCAATGCCTGTGAAGACACAGGTGGTTGATAAATGTCGATCATCATCCCATTTCCCTTTGAGTCAACTTTTCCTTTCTTACGTTGGGAGATTTTCAGAATAGAAAGTATGTCTGATTCATTTTTTTTTAATCTCTAGAACCTAGGGCTGAACCTAATATATTATAGACATTTGATGTACGCTGAGCAAACAGATGTTGGGTATATTCGTTAGGTTATAGGATAAGCTGCTGTAACAAAGAAACCCCAATATAGAACAGCTCAGAGGAGATACGTGTTCCTCTCTCTCTCAGCAGTCTGGAGCCGCGGGGCAGTTTTTGGCGGGAAGGCAGCTCTGCTCCAGGAGACCATGCAGCTCCCTCTGTCTGTTCTGCTCCATTCCCCTTGTTTTCCGCATGGGCATGCTTGAAGCTGGCTGACCACCATCACAACTGTGCTCCAGCTCAGGAGAAGCAGGAAAAAGATATGAAGGGCAAAAAGCTCCCTCTTAAGAATGTGATACAGATGTTGTGCTCGGCTCTTCTACTCACATCCCATCAGCAAAACTTAGTCATGTGGCTACAACGAGCTACAGGGTGTTGAGGCAGATGGCCTCTAGCAAGGCAGTCATCTGTCAACTGAAACTCAGGTGGGTCCGTTACCAGTTTTCTCAGTGTCATTGCCAGGGAAAGACAAAGGGAATGCCACATGGAAGGGGCTGTAGAACACAGTTTCAGAGTGTTACCTGAACTAGTAGGTGTGCCTCTCTATGTTAGAGATAAAGACGGACGTCAGACTAATGGGCCTGGATGCTTAGCAGATTAACTAATTATAATGCACTCTAGAAAGAACCTATTTCTTTTAACTCAGCTCATCTGATTTTATTATGTCAGAACCATGAACTTGGATTTTATTTATGGAATTTTACTCTTAAAGAGTTACTTTTCTAGCAATGATTCACCCTCATCTGACCATTTTTTCATATGAAAGTTCTAAGGAATGTAGGAAGCATTATTTGAGCTAAGAATTATATATTCAACTAAAGATATATATAAGAATCTTAATTGGTGAGTATACTTACAGTCTGTTCCATGTTGAAGGGAGTTGTCCTAAATCAAATAGGACATATTTAAGGCAATTAGATGTCCCAGAAAATCTGGGGCAGTCTAATTTTAGATATGTGGTGTTGTCACCAAGGCTATGCAACATTTCTGAGCATGCACCACCAATCTATGTATACTTATACATGTATTCTTTACATATATGTGAACTGAACTGTTATGTACATTGTAAAACATACACCAAAATAGACATGTTTAAAGGATGAGCTAAAATAAATGTACATAGAAGTTCTAATATTCACTTTTCACATCCCATTCTACACCTCCTGCTAACAACAGTGACAAATAACAAAATATACAAGTCCTTTACCAGAAGACTTGAAAAGTGGCAAAAAGAAAGGTGAAGCAGCTGGAAAACTTGGGACTGAGGAGTGACCGGCAGTGAGTTGCCTGGGTGTTTTTCTGGACCTTTATACTGTAGTTCCCCTTATCCAAGGAGATAAGTTCCAAGGCCCCCAGGGATACCTGAAACCAGGGATAGTGACAACCCCTATATATACTATGTTCTTTCCTATAATACATACCTATGATAAAGTTTCATCTATATGTTAGGCACAGTAAGATATTAACAACATTAATAATAAAATAGAATCCTATATAATAAGAGGCTAATATGCAAATTGTCCCCTCGGGAGTTCGACTGCTTGCTATGATGTGTGCTGACCACCAGGCGGCGGTGCAGAATGAAGGAAGGCCCGACCGGTGGCCAGCAGCCGGGGGAAGGAAAGTTCCCATAAGGCTGACACCTGATTTCTCATCAGAAACTCTACAGGCCAGAAGGGAATGGCATGAAGTACTCAAGTTAATGGAAAGCAAGGATCTGAGACCAAGATTACTATATCCAGCAAGGCTGTCATTCAAAATAGATGGTCAAATAAAGAGCTTCCCAGACAAAAAAGGGGCTAAAGGAGTTCATCACCACCAAGTCAGCATTACAAGAAATGCTAAAGGGATTGCTGTAAGGGATTGCTGAGAAGAAGAAACAGAGAGAGAAACCTAGCCATACGGAATTAAAATGGCTATAAGTACCTCTCAAAATAATAACCCTAAATGTAAATGGATTAAATGCTCCAATCAAAAGGTGTAGGGTAGCTGAATGGATATAAAAACATGACCCAACTATATGCTGTCTACAAGAGACTCACCTCAAGGGATGGAAAATAGTTTTCCATGCAAATGGAAAAGAAAAAAAAAGCTGGAATAGCAATACTGATATCCAACAAAATAAACTTTAAAAACATCATGCTAAGCAAAATAAGCCAGTCGGAGAAAGATAAATATCATATAATCTCACTCATTTGTGGAATATAATGAACAACATAAACTGATGAACAAAAAAGAGCCGGGGGTGGGGGGGGGTATGCTAGAATATAATTGAAGTAATCCTGTTATTTGCAGATTTTTGATATTTCCTTCAACTTTTGTGATATCATACTATGTTAGTACAGTTTTGGTAGTATTATTATACTTAAAATCCTTTTATTCTTAAAATATTAATGTTTATTGCATGTAATATTATATGTAAGATCATTTTTCTTGAATAATTGGTGTTTATTGCATGTAACATTATTATCTTTAAAATCATTTTTCTTGAAATAAAACTGAAAAAAATTTAAAAAAACCCACAAGAACTAAGATTTAAAAGCTCATTAGATGGGTGGAGTTTTTTATTTATTTCATTTTATTGTTTAAAGTATTACAAATAGTAGTACATATGTCTCCTTTTTTTCCCCATTGACCTTCCCCCGGCTTCCCCTACCCCCCGGCACATGCCCTCACATCCCCCGCCCCCCCGTGGCTTGGGTCCACTGGTTATGCTTATATGCATGCATACAAGTCTTTTGGTTGATTTCTTACAGCCCCGCCCCCCCCAGCGTTCCTGCTGTAGTTTGACAATCTTTGATGCGTGTTTTGATTGTACCCAGGATTTTAATTGTAGAGATAACTGAGTGAGGACACTGAGAGGCCAACATCATGAAGAGCGTTCACTAAGGGGCAAGCCAGGCCAAGCAGGGATATGTGAGGAAGAGCCTGCCGGCCCAGGCAGGAAGCAGCAGGAGGGAAGGGAAGCCACAGGCACAAGCCTTTCCTGTGGTTTCCGAAAGAGGCAACGGGCAGGCAGGGCAGGCCAGTGTGAGCAAGTTCAGGATTGTGGAATCTGAATCATTTCAGTGGGTGCTGGGCTAGTGTGGGGTCTTTAGTTGTCTAATTCCTGACCCTGGAGTCATTTAGGGCAGGGAAATATTGGCCTGGTTTGTGAAAGATGGATAAAAGAGGTGGTTGGGAGTGTGGGCTCTGGGTTGGTTTGTTTGTATATGGAAAGCATGTGATGGGGGGAGTCATTTGCTATCTCTAGGAATTTGTTAGCTTTGAGAGAGAAGGTCTTTCCCTGGCCAGCAAGGTCACCCCAGATATAAAAGAAATATAGAAAATAAAAAACTAGCCGGTTTGGCTCAGTAGATAGAGAATCAGCCTGCAGACCAAAGGGTCCCAGGTTTGATTCTGGTCAAGGGCACATGCCCGTATTGTGGGCTCGATTATTCCCAGTGTGGGGCACGCAGGAAGCAGCCGACCAATGATTCTCATTATTGATGTTTCTCTCTCTCTCCCGCTCCCTTCCTCTCTGAAATCAATACAAATATATTTAAAAAAAAACAAAACAGCCCTACCCGATTTGACTCAGTGGATAGAGTGTCAGCCTGCAGACTGAAGGGTCCAGTCAAAGGCATATGCCCAGGTTGCGGGCTCGATCCCCATTAGGAGGCATGCAGGAGGCAGCTGATCAATGATTCTCTTTCATCATTTATGTTTCTCGATCTCTCTCTCCCTCTCCCTTCCTCTCTGAAATCAATAAAAAAAATTTTTTTAAGAAAAAAAACATACTTAAAACAATGGCTCATTCTGTGCACAACCCCTCCCAATCTATACACACAAATGTATATTTGCACACTTACACACACACAGGGACACAATTATAGTCACGTAAGTTTCAGTATTTCCCTGTTGTTTTTCTAGTGATCTCATTCCAGCCATCTTAGATTTTTCTGTGCTTAGCATTTAGAAAGATCTCTCAGATCATCCCTCCTTTCCTGTTGGTGGTCTGACCCATTTAACTCCTCTCCCCATTCCCTCAACTCTTAACCTTTTTGAAACCCTTATACTTGTTGCTTTCATAAAATGATAGCCTCTATTTTTAATAATTATGTTGCTAACAGCCTATTTAACATCCTGCATTTACTGCAGCCTGACTAGATACGATGGGGTGAGAGGCACAGACCCTGACTAACACTAATGATGTCAGACAAAAGGAGGCACCACCGAGGTGCCCACAATCTCACTGTCACGTTCCTGGGGCCTACATGTCGTCTGGAGGGCGGTGGGCGGAGAACAGCTCCAGAAAAGTCTGGGGAAACCACGGCAGGTAAGTAGGAAGTTGGAGGAGAGGAAGGGAGTAGTGAGAAGTTATCCCGTTTATGAGAATAGTATCCAGCTCAAGTTCTTTGATAATCATTCAAGCTGGGACTAAGAAAGGACAAGAGAAGTCAAGAGAATGGAAGGAACAGAAAACTTCTTGCAGCCAAGTTCCCATCTTGTTCTGAGGTTAGAGGGAGAGGGACTGCAGAGAGCTCAGTTGGTACGGATGACCCTGAGAATCCAGTCTGTGTAGTGGGAAACCTTGGCGTAGTAGCCAATATCACCCCTCAGAATGCACCCCTCTGCCCAGGAGAGGATCCCTTGGAGCTGGTTTTGGCACAGGATTGGGGCAGCATCTATTTCCTATTAGAAAAAGGAGAGATGGGTCAGACAGAGTAGCCAAAACAAAGATGATCCAGTACCAAGTCCCTATCTGAGGGCCCAGAACAGAAAGGTATGGTAATAAGGACTGGGAGGAATGTGTGGCGGCCATCCTGGGACCATCCCACCCCTCTCCCTAGGCCACGTCAGAGGACGCCATAAAAAATGAGAACACGCCCTGACCGGTTTGGCTCAGTGGATAGAGCGTCGGCCTGCAGACTGAAGGGTCCCAGGTTCGATTCCAGTCAAGGGCATGTACCTTGGTTGCGGGCATATCCCCAGTAGGGGCTGTGCAGGAGGCAGCTGATCGATGTTTCTCTCTCATCAATGTTTCTAACTCTATTCTTCTCCCTTCCTCTCTGTAAAAAATCAATAAAATATATTTTTAAAAAAACCAAAAACAAAAAACAAAAAAAAATATTAAAAAAAAAAATGAGAACACCCTGAGAAAATAAAAAACTAGCTGGTTTGGCTCAGTAGATAAGAGAATCAGCCTGCAGACCGAAGGGTCCCAGGTCCCACCCTGGCACCTAAGTTCACTCCTGATTGGAAGGGGGACACTTATTCCTTCCTGCACCCCATTTACCTTGATCTGCTCTTGAATGTAGAGACAAGACATTGGATTGGGTTACGGGAGATATGGATCCCAAAACAGTGTCTCAGAGGGAAAAGAGTTACCTTACAGGAGTGTGTGCTCTCCAGAGATGACCCCGCACAGAACATGTTCTCTGTGATTTTGACAGGAAATTTCCTTATTGGGGACTCTTGGCAGTTTTCATTAGAGAACCAAAAGACAGTCTGGTTTACCTCAATATCAGGATCTGTCTCTGAGCACACGCACGTGCGCACGCAGAGAGAGAGAGAGAGAGAGAGAGAGAGAGACTTTGTTTCTCTTTGATCCTTCACATATTCATCTACTTTTCTTCTCTCCTTTCTTCCCTCTTTTCTGTTATTAACTTCTCCATTATTCAATGAAAGAAAAAGCCAAAATAAAAAGGACCCAGAACCCTAGCCAGTTTGGCTCAGTGGATAGAGTGTCGGCCTATGGACTAAAGGGTCCCGGATTCGATTCCAGTCAAGGGCATGTGTCTTGGTTGCAGGTTCCTCCCTGGTCTAGACCCTGGTCAAGGCTCATGGAGGAGGCAACAAATCAATGTGTTTCTCTCACATCTAGCCCTCTGTCTTCCACTCTCCTTAAAAATCAATGGAAAAATATCCTTAGGTGATAATTAATGAAGAAGGAGAAGGAGGAGGAGGAGGAGGAGGA
>NW_005364633.1:335377-337928 GCF_000412655.1 Myotis brandtii
AGGAAGAAGGAAGAAGGAAGAAGGAAGAAGGAAGAAGGAAGAAGGAAGAAGGAAGAAGGAAGAAGGAAGAAGGAAGAAGGAAGAAGGAAGAAGGAAGAAGGAAGAAGGAAGAAGGAAGAAGGAAGAAGGAAGAAGGAAGAAGGAAGAAGGAAGAAGGAAGAAGGAAGAAGGAAGAAGGAAGAAGGAAGAAGGAAGAAGGAAGAAGGAAGAAGGAAGAAGGAAGAAGGAAGAAGGAAGAAGGAAGAAGGAAGAAGGAAGAAGGAAGAAGGAAGAAGGAAGAAGGAAGAAGGAAGAAGGAAGAAGGAAGAAGGAAGAAGGAAGAAGGAAGAAGGAAGAAGGAAGAAGGAAGAAGGAAGAAGGAAGAAGGAAGAAGGAAGAAGGAAGAAGGAAGAAGGAAGAAGGAAGAAGGAAGAAGGAAGAAGGAAGAAGGAAGAAGGAAGAAGGAAGAAGGAAGAAGGAAGAAGGAAGAAGGAAGAAGGAAGAAGGAAGAAGGAAGAAGGAAGAAGGAAGAAGGAAGAAGGAAGAAGGAAGAAGGAAGAAGGAAGAAGGAAGAAGGAAGAAGGAAGAAGAAGAAGAAGAAGAAGAAGAAGAAGAAGAAGAAGAGGAACCAGAGAAGAAAACGGATAATGAAATGAGAAAACCAGGGTCTGGTTCCAGTATTGTAAACTGCATGCCTTGGGCCTGCACATGCATGTTTAAAAAAAATTAAAAGAAATTATTTTTATTTGTGAGTGTTTGTAAGTTTTTAACAAATGAACCACACTGAGCATTTACCAGCGAGATTGCCCTCCAACCCCTTCCTCACCCAGACACCCTTTCACCTGGTTGGTGAATGAGGCAAGAACACTGGATTCTAGAGACCTCTAGCCATAAATAGCCATGTTAACCCTGGGTATATCTGTCAACAATTTGAACCTCAATTCTCACATTAATAAAATTAGAGGTTAAATATGCAAGTTCTCAGGCCCCATCCAGCTTTCAGGATCCTATATAATAAAAGCCTAATATACTAAGTGTCTGATCGACTGGTCGGCCGTTCAACCAATCAAAGTGTAGTATGCTAATGATATGCTAAGGCTGCTCAACCGCTTGCTATTATGTGCACTGACCACCAGGGTGGAGCAGACGCTCCAACCAGTAGGTTAGCTTGCTGCTGGAGTCTGGCTGATTAGGACTGAATGAGAAGGGCCGGACATGACCTGGAGCCCTCCTGCAGTCCCTCCCCGAATGGCCAACCTCCCGTGTCCCTCCCCAGCCCCGATCATGCACTGGTGGGGTTAATCAGCCTGGTCTTCGCCCTCTCGCAATCTGGAACCCTTGGGGGATGTCGGAGAGCTGGTTTTGGCCCGATCCCACAGGCCAGGCCAAGGGACCCCACTGGTACACAAATTCATGCACCAGGCGTTTAGTCTATAATAAAAGTTTTATGTTAATCCTCATTGATTGGTTACTCAAAGAACACTAAAGGTCTGTCTTGAGGGTCACTCACCGAAATTCTTCCAGGCCCACCCCCAGCCAGAAACAGTGCACGTGTCCTCTCCTCCGTCCTCCATGGTACTGGGCAGATCGACCAGCTTCACCTCATCATTGGGCTTTAGGGGCTGTGTCAACTTGACAAGCATGAGGTCATGCTCAGAAGAATCCCGGGTGAAATTTGGGTGTTGGACAGTAAGCATGGCTCTTAAGTTCCCCCCAGTTTTTAAGAAACCCTCATCACTTGAAGCAGCAATATCTATCTCAAGAAATCTGGAACAGGCCATGAAAAATTGGTAGAGAAAGGAGACATTATTCTATTACTCATCTTGCATCCCATCTCCCCCTAACTTGCTTTGTGACTTGGCATGAGTTCTATCACTTGCCAAGACCCCTATCTTCTTGTCTGGAAAATGAGCAATTTCCATTGCAGTTCCATAATTCTTTGATTTGTATCATACTATATGTGGGCTTGTATTCCCTATTGGTTCACCCCTTGGTCCTTGGCTTCCCCAGTTCCCTGTGTCTACATCATCCCATTCAAGATTCTAACTTATAACCACACAGATCTACTTCCTGCCTTCTTCCAACCACGTCTCAGGTTTGAGAGTCCCCTGTCCCCGTCTCTTAAAGGCTGAGCCTCGGTACCCCCTGAGCAATCCCAGTGACTAAGGGGGAAGTCCTTTCCCTCCAGGACCCCCATCACTCACGGCAAGAAGCAGTGGGCTGCAGTGAGAGCCCATTGATGGTGGATCAGGGTCCCCAAACAAGACTCATGTTCTGACTTCAGGAAAATAAAAAAGGTTGGTGCAGTGTTGATGCTCAACTGATTGAATTGCTGAGCTAATTTTTCTTGTGCTGACATTGGTGTTACGTTTGTTGCTGTTATTGCTGCCAGATTGGAGAAAGAAGGGGAGAATATTAGAGACAGGGACAAGTATTCCAGAGGACAGATCTGAGATATTTTATGTGGAAGTGCTTTGAAATTGTCAATGTGTTATTGATGCTTAAGGTATTACTAAGCCTCTTCAAAATCCTTCTGTTAATTTTCCCTTGTTCCTGCTGTATTAGTGTCCTC
>NW_005364633.1:337980-358450 GCF_000412655.1 Myotis brandtii
TTCCTCTTGGTTCTTCTCTTTTCTTCAAGCTTCCTTCTTAGCTATACAGCAAAATCACACTTTTGCTAACACCTACCATCCATTGTATAAAGTCTTGTTATCTCAGTTCAAATTCTCTTGTACCTGGGATTCAGGAGCCAGAGGAAAATCAATGGGCTCTAGACGTCTGAGCGTTCCAGGAGACTGCAATCACTGGAGTCCTGCATTCTTTTTCTTTCTCACTGATGACCTCCCCGCCCCTCGGATCTAGACCCACGTCCTCTGGGTTTTTTCTATGTGGCCTTTTCTGAATTGTAAGCCAAAGCAGGAGCCTGCACTCACCTGCCAATGCCAGAAAGGTGAAGACTAGAAAGAGGTGGTTCCTGTCTGCTGTCTCCATAGCCTCTTCCAGTTAGAAGACCTGGGAAGGGAGGGAACTGCTCAACCGGCCTGACCACCTGGAAGCTTTGCAAAGGGAGAAATTACAAGGAGGGATGGGGAGGCTCAAGGGGGCAAGGTGTGCTCAACTAGGTGCAAGGTGTGCTCAGCATCAGAGGGAGGAAAAACAGCCAGACCGTATCTCTCTAGTGTCTGCCCTCCCATTGTCAGCTGGGAGATTTCTCCAAAGGGAGAGTTCTGATCCCTCCCCACAGAGGGATATATCGTAAGCCATAAATTAGCTCCTTTATTAGCTAAGAGAACTCCCCACCGGCTAATCCTGTCTGCCTGAGTCCACGGACTGCAGTAATAATCCAGGCCCCTGGTCCCCTAAGGCTTACTCACCTGTCCTCACTTAGTGCAGCGATCTCCACCTCTCTGACAGGTACCAGCCCTCAAGTGAAAAATAACCTCCCTCCTCTATGAACTACAGGACCCCTCACCTAACACCCTGTGCCCTCCCCGTGTCACACTGACACTTGCCCTCATGTCACACTGGCTCTACCCCAAGTCATCCTCTCCTCATGTCACACTGTCTCCATCTCATGTCATCCTCCCCAACCCTGACTTCCCCTGGCAGATCTGCAGAGCTGGTCAGTGACAAACGGGGGTGCTCAGCATAGAACTCCCTTGGGATGGACTCAAAGGGATACTGAGTAGAATGTAGCTGTTCACCTTTGCCGCATAGCAAATTCCCTCACAACTTAGTGGCTTAAAATGTCAGTCAACTATTTGCTCACAATTCTGTGAGCATCTCCCATCAGCACCCCGTAGGCATCAATTTCTACCTTGACCTTAACACCTTCTTTTCCCGGGCTCCTTATCCAAAGCCCCTTGATTTCCATTTCTCTAAGGTCATCCGTGTTCCTGCCGGTGAAAAAGGACTGGCTCTTCCCCCTGCCATTTGGTCACACAGTGGCCCTGTTTTAAATATATTTCTCTGATTGGCTGTGAAACCACTTCCTGGGTGGATCCCATCCATCCTCTGGCCTCGTCCATCCCTCACTACACCACGGAAGACTCTTCTCCTCTCCCCACCTGTGCCAATCCCTGTCGGCACCCACTGAGCTCCACTTGTTCAGACTGGGTTTTAAGAGCCCCTCGAATTCCAATTTGAGTCCATTCCTCCGAAAACTGTTCCCTAGTGCATTACTTTTATCTTATCTCTACTATAGACTTTCCACTCAGCGATCTTCAAGTTGACCATTTCCATACATGCTTCCTTTCATTCTTTGACTCACTGTACAGACATATTTGGAACTACCTACCCTACCCACTCTTTGTCAGGGAGTCTACCCCTGCCTACAACGCTTGCTGAGTGGCTCAAGTTTGGATGTCAAAGGGCTAGAACCTGGATCCTCAGAGATGCATCCGAGATCAATGCAACTCAGTGCCCAACCCCTGTTCTTCCTGATCTGGGGCTGACCCTTCCACACTCATAGCTCATCCTATCAGACCTTCACAGGCTTCTGTATTGTCTCAGACATAAGAAGCTCCATTTACCTGGTTTATGACCTTGACTTCCCTAACGGCAGGATTCATATCTGATTCAACTCTGTCTCTCCAGATCCTAGCATAAAACCTGGCACCACACAGATTTCACACACACAATTTTTTGTTGTTGATGATGAATGAGTGAATACCACCCCTGTATCTCCTAACTTAAAACTTGCAACACCCTGCCACACTGACCTGACCTCCAGGTCGTCTAAGCTCACTGGCTTACCTCAGGTCACTTTCTTGTGGGTTACAGTGGAGACAGAATTCCCAGAGTATGGTCTTTGATCCAAGGGGCAGGTATTGGACATGAGATTGAATCTTTTTTCTTTTAACAGCTCAATTGAAGTATGATGACATACAATAAACTGTACACATTTAAAGTGTAAGTTTGGTAAATTAATGAGCACATTCCCAAAGGATTCCTTATGCCTCTTTGTAATTCCTCCTTCTTTCTCTCCCACCCACCACCATGTCACCAGGCAACCACTAATCTGCTCTCTGTCACTATAGGTTCATTTACATATTGTAGAATTTTAGATAAATAGAATCATACAGTATGTTCTCCTTTTTTGGTCTGGCTACTTTTACTGAGCGTAATTTGAGATTCGCATATCTTGTTGAGTGAACTTTAGAGCTCATTTATTTTCACTGCTGACTAGTATTCCACTGTACTGATATACAAAATTTATTTATTTACTTTTGTTGGATATTTGAGTTGTTTCCAGTTTCAGGTTGTTACAAATAAAGCCTCTATGAACACTATACATGTGGATCTTTACACACACACACACACACACACACACATACACACACACACATTTCCTTTTCTCTTGGGTAAATAACTAGATGTGAAATGGATGGATCAAATATGGTAGGTGTATGCTTAACTTTTAAAAAAACTGCCAAATTGTTTTTCCAAAGTACCGTACATTCTCACCAGAAGTGTGAGAGTCTCAGTTCCTCTATCTTCACCAACACTGATGCACTCAGTCTTTTTTTTAATTGAGATGTAGTTGACATGTAACATTGTACTCGTTTTAGGTGTAGAGCGTGCTCAATCTTTTAACTTTAGCTATTCTCCTAACTGTGGCAATGTTTCATTGTGGCTTTGATTTGCATTTTCCTAATGACTAATGATCTTGAACATCTTTCATGTGATTGTCTGCCATGCATGTATCCTCTTTGATAAAGTGCCTTCAGCCCTTTTGCCCACTTTAAAAGTGGGTTGTTTCTTACAACTGAGATGTGATGGGTTTTTTTAAAAAAATATATTTTATTGATTTTTTTACAGAGAGGAAGGGAGAGGGATAGAGAGTTAGAAACATCGATGAGAGAGAAACATCGATCAGCTGCCTCCTGCACGCCCCCTACTGGAGATGTGCCTGCAACCCAGGTACATGCCCTTGACCGGAATCGAACCTGGGACCTTTCAGTCCGCAGGCCGACGCTCTATCCACTGAGCCAAACCGGTCAGGGCTGTGATGGGTTTTTAAATATATTCTGGATAGCAGTCCTGCAATACTCCCAGTGGCCAGAGGACTGGCACACCATGGTCCGTCCACATACCTCTTCCCCACACCTGCTTCTTCCCAGTTTCCATGCTTTCCCCTTCCAAGTCCATGACCAAGCAGCCATACTATGAATCACTGGCATGAGTCACTTACGCTTTTATTTCAGGCTACTTTCTTTCTACACAATGTAGCTGACTAAGTACTAACAAAGCTCTTCCCATCGGGAGAGCTTCCCCTCGCTGCTGTCTTCTAGGCCATCTGTGAATGGGGCTAGAGTGCAGTGGTCCATTTCTGGCTTCACCGTATACCAAGCTGACCCATCTGTGTTCCAAGCACAGTTTTTTTATTTTCAATGAGTTTATCTTAATGACATCTCCCTGTCCCCTCTCCCCATGCCCTTCCTTCCAAACAATCGTAAGTGTAAGCTAGGGAGAGGCACAGTGTCACAGTATTGGATTACACCGGAGGCCGTGCCATCTATCTGTGCACCTTCCTTGTCCTCTGGCCCTGCTCAGGACCAATCCTGGATGCATCACTTCCATCTTTCTATGGGTCTCTGCTGGGTTCTCAGGACCCTATGACTCAGCGCAGCAATTTTATTTTAAAAATTTTTTAAATTCCCTCACCCAAGGATATTTTTTTTATTGATTTTTTTAGAAAAAGTGGAAGGGAGGGGGCAGAGATGGAGGAAAAGAGAGAGAGAGAGAGAGAGAGAGAGAGAGAGAGAGAGAGAAACATCCATGTGAAAGAGACACATCGATGGGTTGCCTCTCGCACATGCCCCTGCTAGGGTCGGGGATTGAACCTGCTACACAGGTACATGCCGTTGACCAGGAAAGAACTGCAACCATTCGGTGCACGTGGCAATGCTCTAACCACTGAGCACACCAGTCAGGACAGTGCAGCAATTTTCAACCTTTTTCATCTCATGGCACACATAAACTACTAAAATTCACTGGCACACCAAAAAATATATTTTTGCCAATGTGACTACAAATAATTTTGATTCATTCACACCAGGTGGCTATTGTTGTGTTGGTGGACCCCACTCATAGCTGGCAACCTGCCATGTCACTCGGCAAATGGTTTGGTGCAGTATTTCCCAGTGTTGAATATGCTGATTCCAGAACCCAGTAGGCAACATGCATCTTCTTAGTGGTGGGTGCCTGGGATGTCCCAGACAACTAGACACTTACGTGGAGAATCTCTGAATTTTCTTGGAGTGTATATTTTACCCTTTAGAGCATTGTCTATCTTATCAAGGCCTCCAACACTCTTGCCATTTCTCAATCATCTGTTCTGATTAATCTGATGTAGTCATTGCCTGTTGCTCTGTTACAAATTTCCTTGATGTGTAGCCTATTAAAACACTAAATGTTGATTATCTCACAATTTCAGTAGGTCAGGGATTCGGGAGTGGCTCAACTGGGTGATTCTGGCTCAAGGTCTCCCCTGAGGGTACAGGCAAGGTGTCACCCAGGGCTACAGGCATCTGAAGGCCTGCCTGGGGCTGGAGGATCTGCTTCCAGGATGGCTTGTTTAAATGCGTTTTGGCAGGAGGCCTCTCAGCTCCTTTTCATGTGCATCTCCCTGCAGGGCTGCTCCCGTGTCTTGTCACACGGTGCCTGACTTCCCTCACAGCTAGTGAGTGATCCAAGGGAGAGCAAGAAACAAAGCTGTAATATCTTAGAAGTCACACATCATCACTTCTGTAAAATTCCATTTGTTAGAAGCAAGTCACTAAGTCTGGCCCACACTCAAGGGTAGAGGTTAAGCTCTGCCTCCTGAAGGAAGAAATATCACAGAACTTGTGGGCGTACTCACAAACCACCACACATGGTATCGTTAATTAGTGGATCACCGTGACAGTATGCAGATGTCCAGGCGGTCCAGCTTCCTCTGGGTCAGATTATAACAGAGGGCAAAAGAGTTAACCCCACGCAAGACTGCGAATGTCTCTGTCATTCACGTGCATCGGTTTCCTCTCCTTGATGGGACTGAAAAGGAATGCATTTGCTAACCAATGCCAGGTAGCCAAGGGCCTATCAATCTGCTCCAGAAGAGAGACCACATTTGGCGTAGAACTGCAATTAGGGAAGCTATTTGGTTGAGTTTACTATTCTCCAGGATGAGACATTATATAAGGGCCAGACTGGTGAATTAAATGGGGATAAAGGAGAGCCATCACCCTGCATAAAAAAATATATGTTTTTATTGATTTCAGAGAGGAAGGGAGAGGGAGAGAGAGACAGAAACATCAATGAGGAGAGAGAATCATTGATTGGCTGCCTCCTGCACAGCCCACACTGGGGATCGAGCCCACAACCAAAGCATGTGCCCTTGACTGGAAATGAACCAGGGGCCCTTCAGTCCACAGGCCAACGCTCTATCCACTGAGCCAAACCGGCTAGGGCTTGCATTTAAAAAAATATATGTTTTTATTGATTTCAGAGAGGAAGGGAGAGGGAGAGAGAGACAGAAACATCAATGAGGAGAGAGAATCATTGATTGGCTGCCTCCTGCATGCCCCACACTGGGGATCGAGCCCACAGCCCGGGTATGTGCCCTGACCAGGAATCGAACTGTGACCTTCTGGTTCATAGGTCGACTCTCAACCACTGAGCCACGCCAGCTGGGCCACCTTGCATTCTTAAGGTAGTCCTAATCTCTGCCATTTCCCCTCAGGATGTAATAATGTATTTTAGAGAGGGAGAAAATTAGTTTCAAAAATCCCCCACTAATATAGCTTTTATCCCACAGTTACCAAGTATATCATTTCAATTACATTTTGGAGAACCTGAAAAATAACCCTTTTCTCCTTTAGTTTTCTCCATCGCATTTATCACCATCTAACTCAACATACACTAAACTTATTCATTTCATTTATTATCTGTTACCCAAATGAATATAGTTTCTACAAGGACAGGCATTTCTGTCTTTTTCTAAAACCGATTTATTCGTAATGCCTATAGAGTGCCTATCACATCACAGAAACTTTATTGTTCTATCACATAGCAGGCATTCAGTAAATATTTGTAGAGTGAAAGAATAAACAGTGCCAGACTCTCAATATAAGTTTGCTATTGTTATTGTTAGAATTTCCTCTAAGATTTTTCCATCTCTCCAGCAAGTATGAACTCAAGTGTGAAGCAGTGACTCTGGAGCAAGTTAGGGGGAGGTTTCCACAAGAAGACCAGAAATGAACAGCATGTGTGTTGGGGTCAGCTGAGAGGTGGAAGGCAGACCATGAGAAACACCTCTCCAACATTCTCAGCACTTCCTCTCTCTCTCTTCTCGCCCAGTGTGGTTTGAAGTACACATAGTTAATCTTCCACATTTTCCAGTGGTAATTATTGGAGTTTTGGGCCTCCTAGAATGGAATTGTTTGTTTTTTAAAGCATTAAGTTAGACATGAAATACTTAAATACTTTCAGGTTTTCTCTTTAAAAATTGAGAGATCTGGCTATTATCATCCATTCAGATGGGGTATGTGCTTTTTTATTTTATTATAGTTCTCACCACTCCCAATTATCTCTTTCACACTAACGCAAAGTGACAGCTGCCATTCATCCATGTATAAACAGCACCATTTTTCTTTTAAAAAAATATATTTTATTAATTTTTTCCAGAGAGGAAGGGAGAGGGATAGAGAGTTAGAAACATCAATGATAGAGAAACACTGATCAGCTGCCTCCTGCACACCTCCTACTGGGGATGTGCCCGCAACCCAGGTACATGCCCTTGACCGGAATCGAACCTGGAACCTTTCAGTCCAAAGGCTCTATCCACAGAGCCAAATCAGTTAGGGCAACAGCACCATTTTTCTTCAAGTTAAGAAGAGAGGGATATAGTTTTTATATCCAAGTCCATATAAAAATTGGGAAGAATGAAATGTAAACAGAGAGAAGTATACATTTCAATAAAAATGAAAAGAATGTTTCCGGAGGCAAGAGAGAACCAAGATTATTCCTAAGCATTTAATATGTAATATGCAAGCAAAGCATGACTGAGTGCAACTCTAGCCTGAGTTTGCAATCTTTCCTCAAGTTCAATAAAGAGGAATAAATAGTATATGCACATAATTTGCAAGGTACTTATTTCTCTTTTAAAATATCTCTAATTTGCAGTATTAAGCATAGCCATTTTGGTTTCTTTTTTTCATATTGACATCTTGCCCCCAAGATACATATTGTCTCACTTCAACTCCCAAATGTTGCCCTTTGGGATGGAAACACAGAGGGACTCACTGGTAGTTTACATGCTTTTTCACTGTCGCTTCCTTATTTGCATAAAGAAAAGTTTCACAATTCTAGCTCAGGAAAGACCATTAAAATCGTAGCTAAGGACCCTCATCCTCTTCAATGTTGATATGGGGAAGAGTGACTTAGTGTTCCAGTTGCTTTTAGTTGATGGTTTTAGTGTCCATTAACTAATTACAACAGTAATAGTACATTTTCCAATGAGTAATATGAATTCCAGGATGTCCTTAGCTAGCAGATACACATGATGACGAGAAAAATGTAATCTCATCAGGTAAAATTATCCAGATGTTTTTTTAAAAGGCCAAACAAATCTCCATCACACTCTTCATTAAGCTAAGCTTCCATGGTAGTTAGGGTACCGGGGTACATTTGTCAAACTCTTGCAAAGAAACAAGGGTGTTCTTATATTTATCTGAATGTCTTTCTCCCTCCACCACCTTTCTTCATCTTCATTCAAGCCAGTTCTAAAAATAAGGCAGTTATTGAGCCCAATATTCACTGATAGCCAAGCAGGAAGCTTTTGGGTATGAACCAGACTGGGGATGACTCATTGGAAGCCAAATGTTTGCATGAAAAGCTCCCCCTAAATTGGCACCAAAGCAAATATTTATAAACATGTTTGAAAAGCATTGTAGAGCTCTTGGGAGGAAGGGTTAAAATACTGCCACCCATTCCTAATGACAGCATTCTGATGACACACTGCTTTGCTGCCATGGCGGCTGGCCCAGGCACTAAGCCTTCAAGTATGGGGTTGCTATAATTGGCGGAACTGTCCTGACTCACAGTACTACTTATTTTGAAATATGATCCAATTTTGATAACCTCAGCCCTATCTGTATTGTGAATGCATTGAAAATTTATGTGCAAAGAAAGAAAATGCATGCACTACTTGTGAAAAATTTAAATTTCCTATAGATAGGTCTCAACCGCAATCTATACAAATAGAGGTCACAAGAAGAGTGGTTAAACATGGAAATTTGCTTCTTACTGAGCAAACTTTGACCTCAAATGATGTAAGCATATATTTAATTTCTGTACCTTGAAGTTACCTATTGTTTTAAATACCCTTCTTGAGTCCTCAAGCAAATAAAAATGTTTTTTTCATTCTGATGGATATTTTTGGCACACATAGGTTTCTGTTTAGACTTATTGGGCCCTCATTTGAGAGCCTAGAGCCCACCACAACTCGGGCTGATTGGAGGCCTATAGGAAGTCAGTTCCTGGTAGAAGTCAAAACATGAGGTGATGGTAGTGATGGGAGGTTGCTATTCTTCCATCTGGTCCTAATTTGGAAAGGAACCAGGGGGTCAGGAGGCGATCAGGCCAAGAGGCCAGCCCTCCGGCTAAACTGAGCTGCTTGCCCCTGTTCCGTGACTCCCTGCAGGGGTCTTTGGTATGCTGGATTATTTAGAAAAGGACATTGAGTCATTCAGGCACCTATGACTGAACTCATGATTGAGCTAAGCAGTAGCACTCGTTCAGAATTTTGTCTTGTATCCAAAAAAAACACTGGGAAGTACTTAGGACAGTGGCCATAAAGAGATGCAAATAAAAAGGCTAGTATCAAGGAGAGATATCATCTTTGATCTCCATATCTGGGGCTGGTGTTATCTATTTCTGCAGCAAAAACATCGTGATCGGGTGAGTGTTGGGAACTATGGTTATAGATTCAGCCCCGCTTCCATTAGCCAAGACCATGAGAAAATGGGTTCTCTAGATAAATGAATTTTCTAGATTTCTAGGCTTCCCTTATTAAGCACCAAAATGTTAAAAACAAACAAACAAAAAAGAAAAATCCAAGACAATGGAAGGACCTCTGGAAGTATGATTGAAGGGGCAGTGGCAAATAAGTGAAAGTTTTTACTTTTCCCTTTATGCCCTTCTATAACGAATGCATTTTAAAATAATATGTTTTATTTTATTATTTTTAACAATTTACTTGAAACTATTTCTACACAAATAAATGGATTTCATACTTCTGATGTCTCAAACAGAGCCAAATTGAGCTTTGTTGTTTTGTTTTGTTAATCCTCACAAGAGGATATTTTTTACGTTGCTTTTCAGAGAGAGCAGAAGGGAGGGAGGGAGAGAGAGAAAGAGAAATATGGATGTGGGAAAGACACATCGAGCCCCAACCTGAGACAGGAAGGGAAACTGCAATCCAGGTACATGCCCTGGACTGGGAATCAAACCCAAGAAGCTTCAGCACGTAGGCCGATGCTCTAACCACTGAGAAATACCAGCCAGGGTATTTCTTTTGATGGCACATTATCATCATTATAAAACTCAATTCTTCCATGTGCCACAAAGCAATGATACCCCCAGCCCTGGAGTGCCCAGTGTACTGAATGACTTATTCCTACACTAAATGTCCTCAGGCTTCTAATTTACTCCTGACACATTTGCTGCTACCTGCTTTGGTATGAGACTGTCAGAACTCTGCCGATCGTTGGTAACCTTTCTTCTGAATTTGTTGTTTTGTTTTAAATTGATGCTCCTGTCAGCTTCCTGTTAAGTCACATAAACAAACTTGTAAATAGCCTGTGTAAAATAAAATTAAATGGGCACAAAGTGAATGCCCAAGGTCACTCCTATGAGCAATGTACAGAAAACAAAAACAAAGAACAAACCCCAAAATCCCCAACAAAAAAACACCCCCAATAACTTCAGTGCATTTATTTCGAGGTTTCAGTCTTATTCTTCCTATCTGGACCACAGCTATGTTTCAGATACTAGATGTCACTGGTACAAGAATCACATATCAGTGAAATGATGCCCTTGTATCATGTCTTCCCTCCCTCATATAATTGCTCAGTGGCAGTCCAGGTAGACACATGTGATATTGAACTGAAGGTATTCTTATTCTTCAGGCTACTTGAAATGATAGCCCTGGACATTTTGCCAGTTTTAGAGTAATGTTTTAAACTAGAGGCCCAGTGCATGGATTCGTTCACTGGTGGGGTCCCTTAGCCTGGCCTGCGGGGATTGGACAGAAACTGGCTGATATCCCCCGAGGGGACCCGGATTGCGAGAGGGCAGTTTTCGGGTGATGCACCCCGGAATCAGGTTCTCTCCTCTCTGGTTCCAGGTGCATCACCTGAGAATCGCAGTTGCCGAGTCACCACAGCTCCACAGCTCCTGCATTGAGCATCTGCCCCCTACTGGTCAGTGCACATCATAGCTACCGGTCGGATAGTTGGATGGTCACTTAGGCTTTTATCCTATATAATAAAAGCCTAATATGCAATTGACCGAACAGTGGAATGACTGGTGGAACAACTGGTCACTATGACACTCACTGACCACCGGGGGCAGATGCTCAGCGCAGGAGCTGCCCCCAGTCCGCAGGCCCCAGGCCGGCCACAGAGGGTGCCAGCGGGGCCCCCGATCATCCCGCTGGTCGCCCTGCAGAGGGAGATGACCAGTGGCGGTGGCAGGGATGGGGCCGGCAAGCAGGCGGCGCCAGGCTGGCCAAGGTGGGTGCCAGCGGGGGTCCCCCAATCGTCCCACGGGCTGTACCACAGATCAGCCCTGATCACCGGCCAGGCCTAGGGACCCTACCCATGCAGGAATTTTGTGCACCGGGACTCTAGTAATAATAATCCTATTCTATATAATAAAAGGCTAATATGCAAATCAACCGAACGGCAGAACAACTGGTTCCTATGACATGCACTGACCACCAGGGGGCAGACTCTCAACACAAGAGCTGCCCCCTGGTGGTCAGTGTGCTCCCACAGGGGGAGTGCTGCGCAGCCAGAAGCCAGGCTCACAGCCAGCGAGTGTAGCAAGTGCAGCAGCAGTTGCGGGAGCCTCTCCTGACTCCATGGGAATGCTAAGGATGAACTGCCGGCCAGCTGGACATCCCCTAAGGGCTCCCAGGCTGCGAGAGGGCGAAGGCCAGGCTGAGGGACACCCCTCCCCCCGACAATGAGTGGACGAATCTCCTGCACCGGGCCTCTAGTATATAGATTAGAAATAATTGGCAGGACTTGGATAACCAAGGATTTAAATGTTCCCAAGTGTGATTAACATATATTTGGTCTTTGGCCCTGGTTTAGAGCTTCTAAAACCCTTACTTTTCCTAAAAGGAGTGATAGGACCACCTTTTGTTATTCATAACAAGCACCTTGCAACCCTTCCTCAGTTGTATATGTCATCGAGGTGACCCCTGGAGGGCCCCTACATAGCTTCAGGATGAGGGATGATTGCCAGAGGAACCAATCCTGTGATTAGAAAGAACTTTCAACCCTACCCCTATGACCTTCAGGGAGGGAAGAGGGGCTGAAGATTGAGCCAATGATTTAATCAATCATGTGTATATAATAACACCTTCTTAGAACCCCTGACCAGTGAGGTTCAGAGAGCTTCCTGGTCGGTGAACAGGTAGAGGTCGTGGGAGAGTGGTGCTCCTGGCGAGGGCACAGAAGCCCTGCCCCCACCCCACCCCACCTTATACTTTGCCCAATGCCTTTGTTCCATTTGGCGTTTCCTGGGTTGTATTCGTCATAATAAACTGGTAATAGCCAGTAAACTGTTTCTGCGTTCTGTGAGCCTAACAAATCATGCAACCTAATTTACAGCCTGTCAGTCAAGAGTATGGGTGGCCTGGGACCTGCCATTTTCACCTGAGGAGGGGGCAGTCTCGTGGGAGTGAACCCTTCACCCGTCGGGGTCTCCACTAACTCTGGCACTAACTCTTAGTGTCAGAACTGGATTGTAGGGCACCCAAATGGTGTCTGGAGAATTGGAAAACTGGCTGGTGTGAGAAAAAAAAAAAACGCACACACACACACACACACACACACATCGGGTTTACGAAGTGTTGTGAGGGAAAAACAGCTCACCGGGCTTTTAAGACTGTAATACGCTTGCACATGTCTCAGGCTGCCAAATCCATCTGAAAAACATACATGTGGGCTCTAGCCTCCTGGGTAGATCCGACGAGACTCAGCTGATTCACAGACCCATAGAAAGAGATGAGACAAGTAGCATGTGCTTGAAAGGAACACTGGAGTTGGATAGGGAGTGGGATTGGGGACAATCTGAATGTGAGGCCGAGTGCAGGCTTGCACGGTGAGTGGGTGGGGGGAGACATCTGTGGGTGTCAGAGACTGACAGAGATAGATGGCTGCAGTTCGGTCGCTCATAAAACAACTATAATAGTAAAAGAAATTTAAAGGCACAGAGCTTCACGGAGCCTAGAAAATAGTTTTAAACAAACAATGTCTACAGACAGGCTTATTTAAAGTGCCAATTGCTTCCCACAAAGAGTTTAAATTACTCCTCCTTACACAATGCCAGGCAATTTTCATTTACCACTTACTTGAAATTTGGTAATTATCACAAATGAAACCCTATCCTACATTCCTGGTAGTCAAAAGTTTTGTTTTTTTTTTAAATATATTTTATTGATTTTTTTACAGAGAGGAAGGGAGAGGGATAGAGAGAAACATCAATGAGAAAGAAACATCGATCAGCTGCCTCCTGCATACCCCCTTACTGGGGATGTACCCGCAACCAAGGTACATGCCCTTGACCGGAATCGAACCTGGGATCCTTCAGTCCGTAGGCCAATGCTCTATCCACTGAGCCAAACCGATTAGGGCAAAAGTTTTTAAAAATGGGAAAATTGAGATAAATCGGCTGCATTTTTTATCTGGAAAATGATCTTCAGCTGTTTGCAGGTCAAAACATACAGCAAATAACTAGCTAAGGAAAGAGGAGCTAAATGGGTAAATTGAATAAGAAGAATTTTATCTGAAGCCATAAAAGATGATTTCTGATATACTCACCTACATTCAGTAATTGGACAGTACAGAGATGGAAAAAGATAGGGAACTGATGGTGTAATTGCTTGTCTGGTTTTGCCTGGGAGAGTCATGATGCTGGTGAAGTGGGATCTATGTATAGAAACTCCATTTAACAAAACATTAACCAAAGAACTTGTATGCATATGTGCATAACCCATGGACACAGACAACAGTGAGGTGAAGGCCTGAGGGGGGTGTGGGGTGGAGGGGGTCGATGGGGAAAAAGGGGGACATCTGTAATACTTCCAACAATAGAGATAAATTTTTAAAAACTCACAGGTTATTACTGTTTTTGGCAATCCCATTGTTGCATCCCTGGACCCTGTCAAGTGTGCATTTATGGGCAAGTCTAGAGCCCACAAAGGTACTGGGGATATCACTTAAAATGAAAGCAAGTAATCCCTGAGTGAAAGAGATGATGGATCCATATGCACAGGGTATAGAGTCAAAATGTAACTCACATAGCTGAGCTTCCATGCTGGGCCTTCCTACTGTGCTTGCTTCTAGAATTACAGTCCTGCACCTGCCCTCAAGGAACTTAGCCCTGAGGCAAACAGTTCAGGAAGCTGAGGACACTGTTCCTGCCAGATGCTATCACATGGGTCCCAGGAGGAAACTATTATTAACTCTCCACTTACCAACCGTGATTTTTTCCAAAAGAGAGATAACTTTTTCTAATTGTAAAAATAACACATGCTCCATATTTTAAAAATTCAGATATAGTGGAAAAGTCTCTGTTGATGTGAGGAGAACTCATTTAAAGCCATTAGATACTAAGGAGCATAGTATCTGTGCTTCATTCCATATTCCCTCTTCGTAAACTAACTCCCACTCTTTGCCATCCATCACCTTTCATTAGTAACTGGCCTAGCAGGGCCAGAGGCCCAACTCACTCTTTGTCGTCACACCATTATTGGTTCTCACATATTGCAAGCATAATATAAATTTATTTCATCAGCTAATTGGGCCTGGGAAAATTTTTAGAAACTACATTTGCCCTTTGTGTGTGTGTGTGTGTGTGTGTTTTTGGTTTTTTGTGGGTTTTTTTTTTTTTTTTTTGCATTAGTAAGATCACTCTTTTAAAATATACATTTTTAAAAATTTTATTTCAGAGAGGAAGGGAGAGGGATAGAGAGAGAGAAACATCAATGATGAGAAAGGAAAATCATCGGTCGGCTGCCTCCTGCATGCTCCACCCTGGGGATAGGGCATGTGCCCTGACCGGGAATTGAACAGCAATCTCCTGGTTCATGGGTCAGCACTCAAGCACTGAGCCACCTGGCTGGGCAGTAAGATCACTCTTGTACTCATAAGAAGGGAGCTCTTGCCTCTCTCTATTCTAAAGCCCTGACCTTTACCTCACCTTTCCGCTTCATAGCTAGGAGCTCATTCCATGTAGCCAGTGTGAGGATGACTAATGGTGGCTTTGAACTTTCATGAGTTTGGAGCTGTTGATGTGGAGGACGAACAAAATACAGAGAATGTGTGAGGAAAAGATAGGCTTATGTTGCAGTGACCCAGTTCACCTGAACTCTCAGTGACTTAGCACAGGAGGGTTCCATTCTTGCTGGTGCTGTGTGTCCGGCTCAGTAGTGAGGGCCAGGATGGTGGAGGCTCGCCATCCTGGCCGCACCAGCCCCTTAGCATTGCTGCAGGGACGGAGAGACAGGGACTCTCAGGTGGGCCTGTCGCCACCTCGGCCCCAAAGCAGCACCTGTGGCTTCTGCTCACATTTCAGTGGCTCACAAACAATCCCATGGTCTTCCTAATTTCAAAGCAGCTGAGGAATGTGGAGAACAGATAAAATTATTTGTTAGAACAGTCTCTCCTTCAAACCTAAGTGTGCACTCTCTGACTATACACTGGCATCATTCCAAATCAAGTCATGTTATTTACTTATGTCAATTTTCTACTCCTTTGACATGAAGATTTCAGTGTGAGATGTATGTAGAGAAGAATGTACCTTACCCATAGACACAGTTTTCTATACATAATTACTATGTATATAATAGCTTATTATTTTCCAAAGCCGGTATTCAAGAAGGAGGAAGATGATTATGGAAGAGAAAAGAATACCCAACCCTCATTTTTTTTTAAAAAAAATATATTTTTTTACTGATTTCAGAGAGGAAGGGAGAGGGAGAGAGAGACAGAAACATCAATGATGAGAGAGAATCATTGATCGGTTGCCTCCTGCACGCCCCCCACTGGGGATGAAGCCTGCACCCCGGGCATGTGCTCTTGACTGGAACTGAACCTGGGACCCTTCAGTCCACGCTCTATCCACTGAGCCAAACCAGCTAGGGCCCAGCCCTCACTTTTTACCACAAATTCTGACTAAAAGCAGCAACATGCCTGGGTTTGTCAGGGCAGACTGATTTCTGTAACAAGTAGTTATCTCTGGTCTTTGGAATTATGTCTAATGTGCTTCTTTTGTTTATCGATTTTATAGTTTTTGTATAATCTCAGTGATTTAAGACAATGGATTTTAATGGCTTGTGTATTTGACAAGCGGCTTTCCTCGAAGTGACTCAGGGACCTGAGCTCCTCCTTCCTGAGACTCTGGCCCTCCAGATTCCTCTGCGCCAGTCAGACACACAAAGGGAGAGAAGGGCGGGGAGGGCTGGGAGCGGGGCCAGGCTTGGAAACAGCAGCTATCATTTCCACCCACATTCGGTTGGCCAGGCCTCCTGATCACAGCTAACCCCAGGGGAGCCTGGGAAATGTAGTCTGGCTGTGTGCACAGAAGGAAAAGAAATAGGTTTGGTGACTGTCTCTACTTCCATGTCCCTCACGTGATGTACGTACGTACATACATACATACATACATAGGAAAAAAAAAACAAAGGAATCTGACTAGAGTTGGATGTGTCTGGGGAAAGAAACTTTTTTTCTGTGGCCAGGTTCTTATTTCCTTCATTTATGCTTATATGTTGCTTCTCTTCACGTTCTTTGTTTCACTTTCTTCTAAAACCAGTTTTTTTTAATCAACAAACGACAAGTGCTGGAGAGGATGCAGAGAAAAAGGAGCCCTCGTACACTGCTGGTGGGAATGCAGACTGGTGCAGCCACTGTGGAGAACAGTATGGAGTTTCCTCAAAAAAATAAAAATGGAACTCCCATTTGACCCAGTGATCCCACTTCTAGGAATAAATATATCCCAAGAAACTAGAAACACCAATCAGAAAGGATATATGCATCCCTATGTTCATAGCAGCAGCACTTACAATAGCTAAGATGTGGAAACAGCCCGAGTGCCCATCAGCAGATGAGTGAATAAAAAAGCTGTGGTACATTTACACCACAGAATACTACACGACTGTAAAAAAGAAAAAACTCTTACCATTTGCAACAGCATGGATGGATCTGGACAGTATTGTGTTAAGCGAAATAAGCCAGTCAGAGAAAGATAAGTATCACATGATCACACTCATATGTGGAATCTAATGAATAAAATAAACTGATGAACAAAATAGATCCAGAGACATAGAAGCATGGAACAGAGTGATGAATTTCAGAGGGAAGGCAGCCTGTGGAGAGATTAATCATGGAACTTATATGCATATATGCACAGCCCAGGGACACAGACAATAGAGTGGTGAAGGCCTAGGAGAGGCAGGTGTGGGGTGGAGGGGGCAATGGAAAAAACAAACAAACAAATAAAGGGGACATCTGTAATACTTTCAACAATAAAGAAAAATAATAATAAATTTTAAAAGGATTTAAAAATAGCTTCTAACAATAAAATAAAGAATGTTTTTAAGAATGTCTGTACCCTGCTTTGTGGAGAAAATACAGAAATAAACACGATGGCATGCCCCTGGTTGGATGTAAACTGATATGACCTCACGAAGGGAAATTTGTCTATATTCAAAAAATTTAAAAGGAGTACAGTCAACAATTCTACTTCTAGAATTTCATCCTGGAGAAATAAAAAGAAAATGTAAACAGCTGTATGTACAAGCGTGAAACACTTTCATGACATAAGTGTCCAGGAATTGAAGGTAAATTAATAATGCTACTTTTAATAAAATATTATGTGGCCATGAATAATGCCATAGATGTCTATTTAGTAATATCAAATAATGTTCCTTAACATTAAGCAAAATGATCAATTTACAAATCTATCTAAATATCCCATTTTGATTTTTCAAAATATGATTATATATATACACTGAGTGGCCAGATTATTATGACCACCTGACGTTTGTAGGCAAATTAGCTATAATTTTGCGCTGAAGTTGCTAGAGGGCCAGACCATTATAAATAGGGAAGCAGGTTGTTTACCACGACAGTAGAAGTGATTTTTTTCTGAAGATATGGGTATCCCACATTCAAAGGCTGTTAAATCGCGTTGCTTATCTTTGTTTTCTATATAAAGTATATTTTTCTTAAAAATTATTTTTTATTTTAGATCAAAAAATGAAAAACCCCAATGTTAAAAACAAAAGCACAGGGTTTTAATCCATAGGCACTCAAAAGAAAAGACAACAAACACGAGACACCTGGTCACTTGCACTGGCTCTAGTTTCCAGTGGCCCTCTGGCCTGGCACCTGGGGGCGTCCCTGCCCCCGGGTGAGGTGGGAGGGCGGCGATGGGGCAGAGGAGCCAAGTTCTTGGTAGGACCTCGTCTCAGAGCCAGACTTAAGCACATTATGGAGTCCACACATAGCTGCTGCTCTCCATTCCTCACCTCCCTCACTCTGACAATGGCCCGCTTTCTTTTCTTTGAGTAGGAAACCTGCAGAGGCAGCTGGCTTGTGATATGTTGTGTAGGCATGTGAGTTCGATGCAAATCACATGCAGACACTCAGAGTTCTTTCTCAGACGGTCCAAGTTAGGAATATTTGTCTTCAGTTTGCATTACACCTAAAAGAGGGCACATACTTCTGATATTTCTCTTGGTTACTTTCTTCAGAATAAGTCAAGCTGCTGTCAGAAGAGGTTTCTGCTTTTTAAGTGCTCTATTCATCTTGGAGTTACCCATCATGCATACTTACAAAAGGTAAATTATTTTCAAAGATAGCATAATTTTTCCAGAATAATTAAAATCAAAGTAAGTGAAGAGCCAGAACAGGATCATTTTATATAAGAACCAATATCCTTTATAGTTCAAACAACTTATAATATGGATTTATAACAGCTGGATGATGAAAACATTTTTAGTTGCTTTTGGTATTAATAGTGATTTTATGAACTGCAGACTTCACTCAGCAAAATCAAACATTTCTGTTGCACACACATACACATCTCTCGAATTTTATTAATACTGTTAAAGTTATAGCCATTTAAAAGTTAACTCAAAGTAGTGTACTTTTAAAAAGATATTACCAAGAGCAGATTTTTGTGGATGACCTGCTGCTCTCCCACGCTGCCAGCAGGATTGGAATAAACGCTCATATAGGATTCAACCGTCTCTGCTTAATTGGCTCAGGTAGTGACCGGCAGCACGGACCCATTATTGTCCAATTACATATTCTGGCGACCACGAAAGGAAATAAGCAAGAGACTCCACTGGGTTCTTTTCCTAGGAGGGCCTGATCTGCAGAAGTGCCCTCCAGCAGGCTACAGAAATAGCAGGGGAGGGGGGGGGGGCACTCCCATTTTTGTAAGGAAAAAGAAAAGAAAATAGTACATTCACATTAAAGTCACTGAAGGCTGGTTACAAGCCCTACTCCCACCTAGGGAAAACCACCTCGAGGTGCCATTGCCACCTCTTCCTGTGCCCGGGCCTCATCTTCCCTCTGACAGAGAGCAAGGATCTCTTGGCTCTGAAGGAAAACTTCACCCCTGCTTAGCAGGAAGCAGTTACAGAAGAGACCCTGTGCCCCTTTTCTCAAAGAATTCAGAGCCAAGATACTTGAGGGAGGATGTGGTAGGATGTTAGACATGAGCAGAGCAAGGAGGATGAGCCAACTGGAGGAGAAATGGACGGGACCCTGAGACATGCTTCTCACCACCCCAACTGCTCTGAAGCTGGCAATGGAGGAACCTGTGTAGAACGGACCTTTACATTTTGCTGAGTAGGAGGTGGGACACCTATTGATAATATATAGAATTATTCCATTCATTTTTGGAAAGTCATATACAGGGACCTTTATATGTTGGGACCTACTGTCTGGGAAAAGGATGGATATTGCCTCTAAAGCAAACATGTCAAACTCGTGGCCTGTGGGCCAACAAATATTTTTGCAGCCCAGCCAATATAATGGTATGTAAGAAACGTTTCAATAAAAATTTTGTAACTTAATTTTTACAATATCCTGTTATACATAATCCTATATAATAAAAGCCTAATATGCTAAGTGTCCGGTCATCTGCTCAACCAATCAAAGTGTAATCCTATCTAATAATAGAGAAACATGGTAATTAGCCATACCTCCGCTACCCTTCCCATTGGCTAATCAGGGCGATATGCAAATTAACTGCCAACCAAGATGGCGGCCGGCAGCCAGGCAGCTTGAAGCTAACAGGAGGCTTGCTTGCTTCAGTGACAGAGGACTCCAACGTTCCCCGCCTGCGGCTGCCAGCCTCTGAGCTTGCAGTTTGAAACATTGTTACAAATATAGAAGCTAAACAAAACCCCAGAAACCTGCTTTCAGCCAGCCGGGATCTCAGAGCTGGAGTTGAAACAGTGTTTCGATTATAGAACCCAAACAAACCAGATACCTGCTTTCAGCAGCCGAGGCCTCAGAGCTGGAGCCAAGCCTCAGAGCTAAAGCTGGCCCAGAATAAAAAAATTTAAAAAAAGGAGCGGTTGGAAGCTTCAGTCACCCACCAGCCTGAAAACAGCCCTCAACCCCTCACCCAGACTGACCAGGCACCCCAGTGGGGACCCCCACCCTGATCCAGGACACCCTTCAGGGCAAACCAGCACCCCCCACCCGTGCACCAGGCCTCTATCCTATATAGTAAAAGGGTAATACGCCTCCCAGCACCGGGATCAGCAGAGCTGCGAGGCCTCCC
>NW_005364633.1:359378-360532 GCF_000412655.1 Myotis brandtii
GGCCGGGCTGAGGGGCCCCCCCCTCCCCCCCGAGTGCACAAATTTTTGTGCACCGGGCCTCTAGTATGCTAACAATATGCTAAAGCTGCTCAACCGCTCACTATGACATGTACTGACCACCAGGGGGCAGACAGTCGACTGGTCGACCAGTGGCTATGATATTCACTGACCACCAGGGGGCAGATGCTCTGACCGGTAGGTTAGCTTGCTGCTGGAGTCCGGCCGATCAGGACTGAGCGAGCAGGGCTGGACATGCCCTGGAGTCCTCCCGCGGTCCCTCTCCAGCCCCAATCGTGCACCGGTGGGGTCCTTCGGCCTGGCCTGCGCCCTCTCGTAACCCAGGACCCCTCAGGGGATGTCGGAAAGCCAGTTTTGGCCCGATCCCACAGGCCAGGCCGAGGGCCCCACTGCCCACTGGTGCACAAATTCGTGCACCAGGCCTCTAGTTATTAATAACGAACTACAACGTTCGATAATGACTGATTACTATAATCATGTTGCATTCATTTCCCTTACATGCCTTACACACAGGCGCACCATTTCTCTCCACTAATACTAGCAGCGAATATTTTAGCAGCTGATGGCCATGTCATTAGTCTTGGACTGACTTGTTTGGTATGCGCAATGGGAAATGTTTTGCTTTTGGAGAATAAGAAAAATAGGTTTATTTGCATTACGCTTATTAATTTGTGCAGTTATTCAGTGTCTGGTAAGTTAATGTTCAAGAAAAAATATTAATTTTTATTAAAATGTTCTACTATTTTATGTTAATGATTACTCATTTATTTCAGCCCTTTGTATTCAGCATTCTCTATTGAAATAAACCTACGCTTCTATGAAAATGGAAGCTTTTGTTTTTTTGTGGCCACATAAGCTTAAACCTTGTTATTTGGCCCCTGTTAGCCTTTGAGTTTTACATGCTTGCTCTAAAGGTTAGTGCAGTAGTTCCCTGTGGCGAATGTCTGACTTCTACCAGGTGTTCTAGTTATTGTCTTTAAGTATCTAATAACTACAATATTAATTGTCCTGATAATTTTACCCTCCCTTATTGTAATGGACATATTAAGCCGCCGGGTAATTGGTTTCTGATATGTGGGGTAACTGTTCATTCATATTTCCCTGCCAACAGCACGGGGGGGGGGGGGGGGGGGGGG
>NW_005364633.1:360547-390886 GCF_000412655.1 Myotis brandtii
CCATAGGGATGACTGAATCTTTGAGCCCCAGAAACATCACAGGGTTGGAACCAAAAGAGACCTTCTCACGCTGTTACACTGGACTGCAATGACATCCCCCCTGTGGAGCCCTGCTGAATATATTGTTTTATCCATCTTTGTTATGCCCGTACTGGTAGGCTCCCTTAAAGTAGAAGTGACCCAGTTGGTTTGGAGCATGGTAAAAGCCCTGAATGCCACCTCAAGAGCTATACGTGGGATAAATTAAGAGCTGAGCCAGGTCAGGAAGGCAGCTCTAGAGAACTGGGCAGCAATAGATTGTTTGCTTTTGTGGCATGACCACAGTTGTGAGGAATTCAAAGGAATGCATTGTTTTAATCTTTCTGACAATTCTCAGTAGATAGAAAACATATACAAGATCCTGCATTTGGTGTATTCCATCCCTGGGAACTGCTTTCAAGGCAGAAGCAAATGCAGTCCAGCAAGATGAGACTTTTCATGTAAAAGGAACTTATAGATATGAGATGATAGAAATAGCAGTGGGGAAATGTTAGGGGCAAAAATAGAATATTGGGAGCTAGCTATGGTTATGGGAAATATTCATCATGCTGTTATCCATGATTGTCTTGTGTTAGTTAAAGGACATTCTGACCTGGCTGGGAGTTGTATGCCCCGGGGCCTGGGAGTCAACCTTGGAATATGGTCCATTCTCATTCAAGAACTGCCTATTAACATGGAAAGATTAACAATTTTGTTGCCCAAACAACAGAGCCCCACCCCAGCCCACATTGCCTACTTCCCCATGCCTGTAATGCCTACTATCCATGTAATCCTGGTCTTATCCTGAGTAATCAGCTGGTTTATGGGGTGTTGCAGAGCAGATTTTTGTGGATGATCTGCTGCTCTCCCATACTGCCAGCAGTATTGGAATAAACACTCATATATGATTCAAATAAATAGATAGATAGATAGATAGATAGATAGATAGATAGATAGATACCATCTACAATTAAAAATCAAAACCAATCTTGGTTCTCTATTAAAAGACCAATTTTTAGTCAATAACTATACTTTCTTCAGGAAACTATTGTGAAACTCAGAGAGAAAATAGAACGCACCAAGACAATTTATTTGCTAAATTACAAGACTCTATACTAGCATAGGCTGCTGTTTGGATTTCCAAAGCAGGTTGAAAAGAGGAAATACCAGCAATGATATGTAACTCGTGATTTTACTGATTAGCAGTAAGTTGAGAATTCTCTTGCTGACAGAAAAGGGTAAGATGTTAACTCTCAGTCATTCTGCCTATCTGCCTATCTGCCAGTGGGCGTAGCACTTTTCCACAGCTGAACTCAGACCGTGTGTGAGGGGTTCACTGTGTTGGGCAGAAAGAAGCTAGAGAAAGAAGCTACCATCTCACCTGAGGACTACCCTAGACTACAGTTGGGCCAGTGGGAGGGGCTAGTAAATTATAAAGGTAACTGCATGTACAACTTGTCCTCGGATACCAGAGGTCAGATAGTAACAGGTCAGATAAGAGAGTAAAATTTGGCAATTCAAGTTTATTTTGGTTTGAATCTCTTTGACAAAGAGGCTGTTTGATGGTTTCTATATGATATGAACACCCACTCATCTTCCCACTCCCCCATCTCACCCATCCTTCGATCTCTCCTCCCTGTCCTCCAACATCTTTTTACTCACTACCGTGATTCTCCCACCTACCAATCAGCGAACCCATGTCCATGCTCTCGAACCCTTTCACTGTTATATCAGGCATCGTGGTTATCTGTGTGATGTGCAAGTATTTGTTACTTTTCATCTCTAGAACATGCTTTTCTTTAGGTAAACAGGTCCTTTGGCTAACTTGTGTGCCTATATTGTGACATGATGTAATGAGTAGGTGTGTGGACCCTATTGAGTGATGGGTGAATCCTGAAGGTGGTTTAAATCAACCATCTTTTTATACAAAGTACAGATTGTATGTATGTAGATATGTAGATACCAAGAGGTGTGTAACTCTTGTGTTTATCTGGGTACCTGGGTTTAGGTACCTGGGTTGTATTTTTGTGTGCATAAATCTGCATCTGTATACATCTGTATGTGTGTCACAAGGTGCAGCCAATAGCTTCCTATAAAGTATGACCATCTGTCTCCATATCTCTCTGACTCACAGTATATTTCTCATTTTGGGGGAAAAATGTGATAAAATATATGTAACATAAAATTTAACATTTTAACTGTACAATTCAGATGCATTAATTATATTCACAATATTGGGCAAACAATTACAACTATCTGTTCCCAAATTTTTTCAACGCCCAAACAGAAACTCTGTACCCATTAAGCAATAACTCCCTATTCCCCTCTTCTCTCAATTCCTCATAACCTCTAATATACTTTCTGTCTCTATAAATTTTACTATCTAGATAATTCATATAATAATTGTCCTTTTGGTATATGGCTTATTTCACTTAGCATGTGTTTAAGGTTCATCCATGTTGGAGCATGTATCAGAATTTTATTCTTTTTTATGGCTGAACTAGAGGCCTGTTGCACAAAGAGATTTGTGCAATAGGCCTTCCCTTCTCCTGGCTGCCGGCACAGGTTTTCCTCCGGCACCCGGGTACGGTCAATTACCATGTTTGTCTATTATTAGATAGGATAATATCCCACTATGTGTACTATATATCACATTTTATTTCTCCATTCATTTGTTGATGGACAATTGAGTTATTTCTACTTTTTAAATATTGTGAGTAATGCTTCAATAAATACTGGCATACAGGTATCTGTTCCAGTCCCTGTTTTAAATTCTTTTGGATATGTATCTACAAGTAGAATTACTGAGTCATATAGTCATTTTATGCTTCACTTTTTTTTTTTTTAAGGAGATTTTTTTTTTTTGTTTTTTTTATATTTTATTGATTTTTTACAGAGAGGAAAGGAGAAGGATAGAGAGTTAGAAACATCGATCAGTTGCCTCCTGCACACCACCCACTGGGGATGTGCCCGCAACCAAGGTACATGCCCTTGACCGGAATCGAACCTGGGACCTTTCAGTCCGCAGGCCGACGCTCTATTCACTGAGCCAAACCGGTTAGGGCTATGCTTCACTTTTTGAAGAACCATTGGATTGTTTCCATAGTGGCTGCATCATTATAGATGAGTTAATAATGATTTGGAGATATGTATCTATGAGGGCATCATATATGTAGTCTGTGTGTGTGTGTGTGTGTGTGTGTGTGTGTGTGTGTTAGATGAGATGCTGAGGGTCATTCTGAAAACCATTTAACCCATGAGCTCTCCCCATGCTGAGAGCAGAAGGCCCTGCACTAGATTCTACCTCCTGAAGAACTCACTTCATGTAGAATTACTTCCATTTACATGAAGAGTGAAGAAAAGAGCAGAGAAGAGGATGGTGTGCTTCTTTACAAACTGGGGGATTCCTAATGTGCTTCAGAAAAAGAGTTGTTTGTTTGTGGCTCCCTCCTGAGGTAAGGGGTCAATTGGCCCGGGACAGTGTAGTCCTGCCTTATTTTGGCCTTTTTCCAAGCTGTGCAATCTCTTCGTCATTCTCCTACCTCTCCTGATACAGGTTTCTCCCAAAGATGGTCCGTCCTCATGGTTCTGGGAATTGTCTGCGTCCATAGTGCCAGATCAGCAGCTCTGGAATTTGGGAGCTGTAGGGGAGCATTGCTAGTTGCCTACTCAATACCCATTACTCTCCTCTTCCTTATTAATAGCTCCTCAATTTCATTGTGGGCAATAATCTACTTAAGAAAAACAAAACAAGAAAACAAACGAACAAAGACTACATTTCGAATTCGCCTTTGCAGCTAGACGTTGTCATTCATCCAGCTCTGGGTAACCAGGGGTGAGCACACGTTTTTGGAGGAGGCTTTTAGGAAAAAGTCTCTATAGTGTAGCAGACAGCCGACAAGTGCCTTTTGCCCTTTACGCTCTGCCCTTCTTCATAGTTGGATTCTAGATGCCATGCTGGAGGTGGAGCAGCCTTTTGTAACTATGGTAACCATGAGGAAAGGGTAAGAAGTCACAGAGATATCAACACTGACCTCACTATGCTGTTGAATGGATGCTTACTACCACCTGCCTCTTGTTACACAAGAAAAACACCCTCATTTGTTTAAATGTCACTATTTTCTGGGTCTCCTTCACCCATAGCTCAATTTAATTCTTAGCTGACACAGGAGCTTAAAGAACAAGATGAGATCATTTGAGTCAATGGACTCCCATGTGTCTTTTGGCAAATTAGGTTTAGAGTAACTATTAGGGAGGAATTCTAGGTAGCCAAGATAATGGTGGGGGCATCAATCTGAATCTCCCAACATATCCCTCCGCCCCAACAAACAATGTTGGCAACAACAACAAATCAAATAAAACTACACCAAACCCATGTCTTCAGCATGAAAACAGAGGATGTCCAAATTTCACATTAACTGGAAACAGAAAACCACTGAACCCCAGCCAGCGGCCTCCGTACTGTGACGCAAGCCTCCAGGAAATAGTCAGGTTGGGGAACTGCAGAGCATAGAGAAGGGGAGCTAGTGGTGAACTTAAGATTGACTTCAAATCACTACCAGAAAGAGAAAGCCCATCCCAAGCTCTGACCCATAAACACTGGGAGAGAATAAAATTTGCTATTTTAAGCTGCTGTGTTTGTGACAATTTGTCACACAGCAACAGAAACGAACACAACGCTTTCCACCTATCTCGTAAGCTGGGCGCTTTAAAAGATCATCTGTGATCATGAAGGAAAGGTCAAGCACCCCGGCCCGACCTCTTGCCCCCTAAAGCAAGGCCAGCAGATGCTTTTCTCCAAACATTCTTTACACCAGAAGAAGAAATGTCTATTTGTACAAGGCAATACAAATTAGCATGCTCTTCTTTTACTTGCAGTTGAAGGCATTTCTAACTGATAGAGCAGACTTCCAAAAGCAGCATGAACAAGTTCTTATTTATGCATTGGCAAACATTTGTAAGGCATCTATAATGTTCCAGAGAGGGGGGAAACACAAACCAACCCACCAAAAATAAAATTTAAAAGTCTTTGCCCTCAATAAGCCTAGTGTTGGGAGGGGCTGTGGGGAATGGGAGGGAAACGACGGGGAAATCAGGATACCATTAAAGTAGAGTGGTTGGGCTGTGACAGGTATAAGCAGAAGGTCTTAGGGAAGCTCAGAGAAAGGGCCCCCCGTGCAGACTTTAGGGCGGCCAGGAGGGAAGATGGCTGGATATGCAGGTTTGGGTGTGGAACAGAATTACGAGGGAGGAGTGTGGTCACTCAGGAGCAGTGGAGAAGGGAGCCCTGGCAGAGAGTAGAGGCCAGTCAGCCAAGCCATCGACAGCCCCACAGCGCCAAGTTCGAGGCCCGGGAAGGTGCCAGATGCTACAGGTGACAGAGAGGGGGGTACCTGACGCCAACCCCAGGTTCTTATCATCACCCCCCAACCCCACCCCCAATGGAGCAACGCGAGTGCTCCCTTGTCAGCCAGGGAAATGCCAAGGACACCTGCCACTCGGTTCTGTGGCCTGCTTTCCAGATGAGTGCCCTTGGCTGCTGCCCCGATGGAACCACATCCAGAGAGCGGCTCACCCGCGGGACAATCTAGGCCACGGAATCCTCAGGAATGTGCTGGGCACAGGAATTAAAGAAAAGAGAAACAGACCTGACAGGGAAGACAAGCCCTCCGGCCTTTGAGGTAGAATCCTGAGGCCCTCCGGCTCTCAAACCACAGCATCTCTCCCCCTGACTTATGAGTCTTAGAGCCTCGGATTTCGCCTGGAAATTGGAAAGCTCCTGTAAATCCCCTTTAAATAAACAAAGAAACAAATACGTCAAAATGATAAACTGTGACTTCTGAAGTAGGGCCTCGAGGAAAACCCTGAAGGTAAAAGACTGAGGCAGATATGACTGCAGGAAGTTGAGAGCAACAACAAATCTTATTCCATCCACTGACCTGGTTTGTCATATTTGAGGAACTGCTAAAAAAGGGAGCGGTAGCTTAGGGGAAGGGAACCCACACATCCTTCCTACCTCGGGGGCGTCTTACCCAGCCCCCTGTTTTCCCCAGAAGAGGTTGGGAACCTTTCTTCGTGGCAGCCTGTAAGGAGCTTGCCCAAAAGCCTAGGGTTTGTTTTGCACCCCCCCCCCCCCAATTTCTAAATATGTCGGTTTTACTGAGGTTGAATAAATAATACAGTGACATTCGCCCTTTTTTAGTGTCCAATTTGATGAGACCTGACAAATATGCACAGTAGGGTAAAGGCACCAGAAGGAAGAAGTGGGACTCTGTCACCCCACAACGCTCCCTCCCGCCTCTCCGTAAACTCAGCCCCACCCCACCCCCAACACAGGGACTGACTTAATTTCTGCCCTATCCTTTTGCCTTTTCCAGAATGTCATATAAATGGAAGCACACCGCAGATAGCCTTGTGTGTCTGCCTTCTTGCACTTAGCATTAACACAAGACCAATTTTTAAAAAATATGTTTTTGTTGATTTCAGAGAAAGGAAGGGAAAGGGAGAGAGAGACAGAAACATCCATGATGAGTGAGAACCATTGATCAGCTGCCTCCTGCATGCTCTTCCCCCCCTCCCCCCCACAGGGGATCCACCCTGCAACCTGGGCATGTGCCCTGACGGAATCAAGCCATGACCTCCTGGTTCATAGGTTGACGCTCAACCACTGGGCCACACCAGGTGGGCACAAGGCCCATTTTTAAAAGCATTAATGTTGTCTGCCCAGGCCATGTTTCCTTGTGATCTAAGGCTAAGTGGGTGAGGATCAGTGTCCATGCTTGTCTTAACAAATCCACTGGAGTGTGGCTACGGACCCTAAATCAAACCCACTGAATACCAAGCAGTTTCACTTTGTAATCTATCCTGGCTCAAGTTACACTTGTACAGTGCAAACAATAGCATAGCGAAATTATACATGAATACTGTCGTATTTATTAGCATTTAGAAATGCATAATTGCATCTTAATCATCTAAGAGCATTTATAGGCCTATACTACTGCCTTCAAGGAAATTGCAAAGGTAATTAAAAAGACAGCATATAATTAAATCATAAGGTTTTATTGCTGAAAGGGGTTTTAGGGAATCGTCTAGTCATAGCATCATAGAATTTCAGAGCTGGCAGTGACCTTCAGAGATTATGGGACCTGCCCATCATCTTAGATGTAAATTTCCTCCAGGGGTGGCAAACTCCAAGAGCAATGAGTGATGTGAGTGTGTGAAGCTTGCCAGTAGACAGTGATGGAGATATTGCATCCCGGAATCCTTGAGATTGTCTTGAGAAATCTCTGATCCATAGAAATATCTTTTCCTTACTGACATGAAAGTGTCTTTCTAGGTTGGTATCGAGAAGTTCCCTCTATGAGACCATATACTATTGTGTGAATTTGTCCAGAAATCTCCCTCTTTAGAAAGAATCATTCAACCCAATTCTTAAATTGCTTAATTATTCTTAAATATCTCCTACATTTCACTCACATAATTATGCCCCCCCAAAAATGGTTAGTTTACACACAAAGCCAGTAGTGACCGTCTGGAATTTTAAAAAATGCCCAGGAGAAGAAAACCCCCCAGAAATGTGGGGGTTGGAGGATGATACTGAAGTTCCTCATTATGTGAGATGGAAATTAGACCCATTTTTAGTTAAATGTTGAAAAAAGAAGGTTTCCTGGCCGGTGTAGCTCAGTGGTTGAGCGTGACCTATGAACCAGGAAGTCACAGTTCGATTACCAGTCAGGGTACATTCCCAGGTTTTGGGCTCAATTCCCAGTAGGGGGTGTGCAGGAGGCAGCCGATCACTGATTCTCTCTCGTCATTGTTGTTTTTCTCTCTCTCCCTCTCCCTCCCTCTTTGAAAGCAATACAAATATTTTTTTTAAAGAAGGGTCAATGCCGTAACCAGTTTGGCTCAGTGGATAGAGCGTCGGCCTGCGGACTGAAAGGTCCCAGGTTCGATTCCGGTCAAGGGCATGTACCTTGGTTGTGGGCACATCCCCAGTAGGGGGTGTGCAGGAGGCATCTGATCAATGATTCTCTCTCGTCATTGTTGTTTTTCTCTCTCTCCCTCTCCCTCCCTCTTTGAAAGCAATACAAATATTTTAAAAAAAAAAATCAATAAAATATAAAAAAAAGAAGGGTCAATACAGAAGACTATAGAACATGGAATAATTTTGTTTACATATATAATATATGTATTGTCTGTATAATTTATGGTCTAAGTTTTCCACTTTGGGAAAGAATATGCAAAAATATGCTATGTCTTAGTTTCAGCTTGACAGTTTTCAGGTGTTTTTTTGTTTCCCTGTCAAGTGTATAATATTTGTCCTAGTTTATACCACCTAACAGGGCTTCAAACACTTTGTAAGGGTGCTGGTAGTGTATTAAATTCTCAGCTTCTTTCCAATACATGTATTTTGGGTACACTGTATACAAACTACACATAAATATTTAAAAACACACACAAAAGAAAGGTTCTGGATGGTCTGATCAGTGTCTTGAGAGCATCTCCTACCTATCCCTTCCCATCTTAAGGAGAGTTTCAAGAGACCAAAAAGTTGGGTAAAATGAAGCGCAAACTAGAGTAAGGGGTAGATTTCCAAGTCCTTATGAACATGCCTTCTGACACTGAAATAAAGCACTTGTTGGAGACTTAGATGTACTAGTTTCTAAATTTTGAAAGCACTTTGAGGACATGTATGGCCATTTTTTTACAATCTGTTTCTGGGACATGCTGAAAGAACTGATTACTTGCTAATATGCCTTGTACCCTCTTGTGGACATTCTAAGAACAGCACCCTAGTAAGGGAGGCGTTGCAGTAGTGCCCTCTTGTGGACATTCTGATGTGGACCAAAGGGGCCACATGATAACCTAACTCAGGGAAGGCCTGCATTGCAGCTTTGCAACCTCGAGTCCTAAATTAACCACAAAGGATGGTCTGAAATCAAAACCTTTAATTTAAAAAAGCAGTTTACAGTGGGTAGTCATGTCCTGTATCTTTCCTGACAAAGATCAACTTCGGTCTTTACTGAGCCTATTATCTTTTTGCATCTAACATAACATACCTGTGAAATGTTAGCTTATAACTTCCTTTTCTCTGGACCCCTAAGGGCACAATTAATGGCACCAGGGCAGAAACCACAAATTCCCTCTCGTTATTGTTATCATGTTAATTGTCGACTGTTAACTATCCTGTACCCACCTATGTAAAAGAAGCATATGTCCATCATTTCACTTTTTATCCAATCACAGAGGTTTCCCTGCTTTGCTTTCTCCTACCTCCCTAATTTATTACCTATGGATTTCATGAAACCCCTTTACGTCTCCTCCTTTGATGGAAATTTATAAAACAAAGTGAAAAGCTGCCATTTTTCGGAGTACCATCTCAATAGATGGAGATTCTGCTTCCCAGCAATTGTTGACAGTTTGACTCAAATAAACTCACAAAAATTCTTTATAGGTTTGAATTTTTTTTTTTTTACCTTAACATTATTTGGCGTAGTTGGCAGGATTCCAAAGACGTTCACCCAGGACCACCCTGCATACCCAGTCTCAGTGTGAGGATCCAGCAAAGGGCCCATGAGCCTGCCGATTCCCTGCCCATTGGGTGAACTTGGGTGAGTTGTCTCTTGGATCCAGGACCTTCCCTTACTTTTGGTAGAGGGTTTGACTTTATTTGAGCTGTATTTTAAAATCCTTGAGGTGGAACTAAGGTTAAGAGTTAACAAAACCCAGGCTATAAGGCAAGACTGGAGGAAAACATGGGTGGCTGGTTTTGATTTAGGCTTTTCAATTGGAATTGCTTTCTGAAAGTCTGAGCAAAAACCTTCACCATTTAAAAGAGAGCTAAGCTCCTCCCGCTCCAAAGATAAAGGGGCGCATCCTCCCTCTTGCCTGATTCTCAGGTGTTCTTAGGCAACTAAGAATCTTTGTAGAGGTGTCAGAGGTTATTCCTCATGACATGCAGGAGACCCATAGGCAAGTCCCAACTCAACTGTAATTAATAGACTGGCTTGTTCAGGGGGCTTCCATAAGGTTTGGTCTGCCAGGGCCCTGAGCCCTTCCAGTTGTTTTAGACAGCTGAGAGAGAAACTGAGGCAGATAAAAGGGTTGAATTGCAACTCAAAGGGTGAGAGCCTCATGGAGCTCAACCCATAAGCAGCACCCTTCAATGTACTACATAACACCCCTAGAAAATTTGCTCAGACTCTGCAGATATAAAAAAAAAAAAAGAGAGAGAGAGAGAGATGGGAAATTGCATCTCTAAAGTTGGTAAAGCCCAAAAATTCTAGCCCCGTTAATACTCCAGCAGGGTACTTGCACAATTCATACAGAATTTCAACTTGAAAGTATCTACAAAAATGGGAAAATTTAAAAATGATATCAGCTTAAAATGGCCAAAGTGGGGAACTTTTGACACCTCCAAACTGATTCTTCTGTGCGCTCAATTAGAAAAAGCCATTAGGCCAAATCCCCTGCTAAGGTACTATTCTCAGAATGCCCACAAGAGGGAGCCATTGTGCCTAATCCCTTATTAGGGTGCTGTTCTCAGAATGCCCTCAAGACTGAATTCAATCAGCCTGCAGGCAGAGGTGGTCTCTGGAAGCTCTGAGTCTTTGCCTGATGTAATTAGTCAGAAACAGCATTTGACATTGTCCTGCACTAGAGATTGAGAGATGTAGCAGATCTTTCTAATATATAGTCACAAATCCAAACAGGCAACCAAAATGGAGAGACAAAAAAACAACCCCCAAATGAAAGGATAAGAGAATTCTCCAGAAGAGATAAATGAAATGGAGATAAGAAATTTATCTGATAGAGAGTTCAGAATAATGACAGTAAAGCTGCTCAACAGCATGAGAAAAGATACAGCAACTATGAAAAAAGAGCAGTAGGAAATAGAGAATGACCTAGCACTAATAAAAAACAAATTGGAAGGGATACTCGGCTGATTAGGGGAAGCTGAGGATTGGATCAGTGAATTAGAAGACAGGGTAGAAAAAAATCAGAGAACCCAAAAGAAAAAACAATTTAAAAACAGGAGGACAGCTTAAGAGAGCTGTGGGACAAGGTTTTATTTTCAACCTCACCCAGCACCCTGACTCACCCACGTCCCTCTCCCTTCCTTAATTATTAAGCTCTCAGGACAATGAGGTCTGGTCAGCATCCAATAGTCTTAGGAACAAGATCTTGGGTCTATCGACCATAAAGACAGAGTTTTCCATAAAACTAAGGATAATATCTCAGTTGTGTTTCACTCCAACCCAGGAAAGTGAAATGACCCCACTGGACAAATTCTTGTGAAATTAGATAGAACAATGTCATGGCTGACATCAGGACCGATGCAATGATCAATTACCCCTATGCTAGCACCAACCAGTCAGTAGAGAAAATGACCCCAACTCCTTCAGGCATCATGATTAATGATTTTTTCCCCCTATACTGCCAGAAGCCGGTCCATCCTTGCTGCTTGACACAGTCGCTCCAGGGAAGAAACATCTGCACAGCATATGTTTCAAGGGACCTGGCATATATGGCATACTGTTCTTAATATGTTTGCTCCCCTGCTTAGCGCTATGTGTTTTAACCAAGGTCACCTCTCCGAGAAAGGTTGTTTCCCCAGGTGGGGATTTTTCCCTGGAGTTAGGGATTAACAGGACTAAGGAAGGGAATAAATCAGTAAAACCCCTTAACTAAGTGCCAGGCGGGTAGTTAATCACTTTAACTACGAACAATCACGCTTAAGCTACATAATCTTTACTTAGGATAATCTCCTTCAGTTACTTCCTTGTAGCTTAACAGAACAATAGAGTAGTGACCTTGGAATGGAGATAACAAAAGCCCCAACCTTTGGAATAGAATGGATAGGATTAAAATCAACTGGTATAAATACAGATGTAACAGGAGAATAAAGACAGAACCTAGCAAGAGAACCTGGCTAGATCCTGACTAGAGAACCTGGCTATGCTGATCAACTGAACGCTGCCTCCTTGTCATTCCTTCTTCGCCGACTCCGTCCACACCTTTGGGAACCCCTGGACCTGTTGGGGCTGGACCCCAACACTATACAATCCATTCCCTGGAAGCTATCAGGAGCCAGGTCTTTGAGCATTAGCTCACCTGTGTCTCAGGGCATGGCCCCATCTCCTCCATTAATAAACCCTCACTTTCTTGGTTGTAAACTCCTGTTTGTGTCTTACAGGGCTGTGGTGCGCACAGGCAAATGGACCTCTTCCATCTGGTAATGATGCTCTAAACATGGTTTTCTCCGAGTACATCTTCACTGAGGCACCAACTCAGATAACAGAATTAGTCATTAACTTTTCAGGCAGCCTTACGTTTTCTTTATGTAGTGTGTTCTATACTCATCGTAATATTGTGCCATTTTTATCAACTAGGTAAGATTTCATTGTATAAACAGTAGCTGAATATATTCATGTCAAAGATAATCATTCCTTTAAAAGGTTTCTTTGTCAGGTATTCATTGAAGTAGGTTTCACATCAAAATGAGTCACTAATAGAGGGCAAACATCTTACCCATCTGGCAGGCTTTTAAAATTTTTAAAAAATTTTTATTAGCACTGTCTCAAATCCTCAGCCTGTATTATGTGTCCTTAACAGCACAAAGATCTGTTTTATGAATACACACAATTGGTGGGCATGCAAAATGGAATAATCTGTGTATCATATAAAATATAGGAAACCACAATAGAGATGATGTTCATGGATGCAGCAGAAATTAATTACTGCTCTTTGCACTAATGCTATGCTTTGTAAACAGTGCTTTTACTTTCTTAATATTGGTCTTCAGAAATTCACTGTGTGATTAAAAAGGTTTCTTACAGCTGATGTCCCCAACTCCAGGCTGCATGGAGCACTGGCATCCTGCTTCAAGGCAGGAGGCAACAGGAATAAATAAAGCACTGCCACACTTCCTCGGGTCAGATCTGTGAATGCTGTGAGCATTGTGATGGGGAGCATGGGGGACGCAGAACCTCACAAAAGCGCCCACACAAAGAGCAGCCCGTCTTCAGGGGCACGGCTGCCCCGTTTGTCTCCTGTCAACACAGTTCACAACCTCCTCCAGGGTTCCAGCAGCAGCTTTCAGGCACAACGTTTTTAACCTACCCTGATGGGATGGGATGATTTCTTTAGGAGGGAGGGCCATTGGATTTCCAGACCGTGAGAGGGGAATAGAAAAGGGCACACGTTGAGGTCACAGCTGTAAATATCTGAGTTCTCGAAAGTGAGAATAGACACTGGCAGTCATTAAATTAATGCCAGTATAAAAAAATCTACATTCCTAGGTTAGCTCATAGGAGAGACCCATATTTGTCCTGGGGGCTCAGTGGTGGGGGTCAGGGTGGGGGTAAGTCATGGGTCCCACATGCCATGCCTTATGCTTTCTGGGGAGTTCTGTGAGAAACCAGCCCAGGACTGCTGCTGAGGAAGCCCCGCCCACTGCGCTGACCTCTGGAGACTCCGATGGGCTTGACTGTGCATGTGTCAATCACAACTATGTATGTAGCACTGTCGCTGTTTGTTGGGAGCTTATAAGTGAATTTTGAAGTTGTTAGCTTTTTTTTTTTTTTTTTTTTTTTGGTAAGTCACAGCAGCTATCTAAGTGAGAGTTGGCTTTCAACATTGTGGCCTGACATTTTTCCAAATTTACTGTCATTGCTTAAAACATTTTGGGGTGTGTCTTTCAGAATTCCATTCAACCCCAGTGGCATATTCTTTTCTATGTCCTGAGTACTATTAATCTTCATCCTTTGAGGGGAGATTTTGTTTTGTTCTATTTTTTGTATGTAGTTTTTTTATTGTGGTAAAATACATGTAACATAAAAACACATAACGTTGCCATTTCAAAGTGTACAATTCAGTGGTGTTTAGCACATTCACAACGTTCTGCAACCATCACCACAATCTAGTTCCAGAACATAGTCCTCACTCTAAAAGGAAGCTCCCCACTCATTAAGCAGTCATTCCACATGGCCCTCCTCCAGGCTCTGGCAACCAATAATCTGCTTTCTGTTTCCATGGATATTTCACATAAAAGAAACCTTCCAAGTGTTGTTTTCATGTCTGGTTTCTTTCCCATCATGTTTCCAAGGACCACCCATATTTACTTTGAAGCAATAGGAACTCATGGGATAATTCTCGCTGGTTAAATGGAATACCAGTTACGACTGCCAGGGGGCACTGCGGGCCAAGTTAAGTGTTCTTTCCATTCCAGTGTTGCAAACTATAGAGGTTTCTGAGGACCTTCAGTAAAAGCCGGTCCTTGAAGGCAACACTATTCCTGCCACCTTATGAGACAGATGTTTCAGCTAGCTCAAGGTCCATCAGAGTGCTGCACAAAGAAGGCACCCCATGCATGCGTGAGAAATGGAATCTTGTGATGTTATACTACCAGTTACATCAAGGTCTAGGCTTTAATAGGAAGGTGTATTCACTGGGTTTGGATTTGTGATCACGCAGTCACTCCAAGTATTGGTTGCCCATCCGATGCAGCTTTACTCCGGGACACTTAGAGCTACAGCTCTGGGAACCTGGAGTCCTGGTGTGCCGGAAAGGAACGTGAACTTACTTACAGAAGTCACATAATAGTTCCCCCTTCTAATCAGTAAGAATGAACTGCTTCATTTTGTATTGCTTTGTAAGATCTGCGGGTGGTGTATGACAGTGCCTTGTCTTCCAGAGTCACAATAATAGAGAATTATCCACTTTTATTGTCTTTAGAGTCAGGAATCTGAGCTTCACATCACTCTAAACCTGAGTTGGGCTCCCCAAAAACCCATTTGGAAAAATATTAGTCTAGAAAAATAAAGAATGCATGAAAAAAAAACAGTTTGATGAAAAAAGAATGGCCTCAATCTATTTTACAGAGTTTGATAAACATTCACCATATTCTCCTATTTACAGTCAATTTGAAGGCACTATGAATTTTATATTCTACTAAAATAAACCACCGTTAAAAAAGACATATAATTACAGAGATATTTCTAGAGTATTTGCTTTTAAGAGAAAATACTCAGAATCATGCAACCATAGAAATAGAACCTCTTTTTATCAAGCCTGATGGAAATGATGCCATTCTAGGTTCTTCTTATGCCATCTAGTGGGGGGACTAAATGGTTTTATTTGAGTTTTGTGTAGATTATTTAACATCAATTTTTCCAGTGTCTCACTTGTAGCAAATCAACTATATTATACCTACTATATAGTACATGTCAAATTATATGTCAAAAATAAAACTAAAGTACAAAACAAAAAAAATAAAGTACAAAACAAAGTGCTAACCCTGCCTTATGTTACAAATAACTTTATGCTCAAGTTTCCAACTCACATCACTAATGACACTAATGAAAGATTTTATGAATAAGATATAGGTCATTTCTGCTATTGGTAAATTATTATATTATGGTATGATGACACATACTGATTTATTCAGTCAAGAATATCCTAAAGACAGATTTCTAGATTTTAAATAGAATGTAACGCCTTTTCTCATGCTGTTCCCAGTCTTTCCTCTCCTCTGCCTTTCCTCTTCTCTGCATGGTGAAATCATACTCATCTTTCCAGAGTCCTCTAATATCATGTCCTTTGTGAACATTGCCTTTGTCACAGTCCGCCTGCATCTCTCTCTCTCTCTCTCTCTCTCTCTCTCTCTCTCACACACACACACACACACACACACACATGACTAATTGGTCCCTCCTCACTGCATTTAGAGTGTGCTGCTCTCCACTTCAGTTAGTGCATTAACTCACATTATGGTTTTCACAGAGCTGCTTGAGGACAAGTGTCATGTCATCTTCGTCTTTGGAAAAGGAAGGAAAGGAGGGAGGGAGGGAGGGAGGGAGGGAGGAAGGCTCAATAGAGTCATCGCTACTGCTCTTTCCTCTTCCTCAGTTGATTGCAGAAGCCATGCCTATCCAATTCCCAGTGCCTGGAGGCAGTGGAGAATTACACAGTGTATGTGAGATGAAGAGACAGGCAGGGGTGGGAGAGTAGGAAGTGACAGAGCAGCAGGAGCAGCTTTCCAAGGGGTAAATGATGAGCTTCCCCTTCTTGATCCTTCCCCCTTTGTCTGAAGCCCCTTCTCCCCTAAGGCTGGAGACAAAAAACTCAAGAGACAAACCATCTCACAGTTGGATTTGGCTCAGTTCCACGCATGCAGCTTATGGAGAGCAGGGATAGTCACAAAGGACTCAAGTGCTAATAGTGACAGTTCAGTTGGAAGTGAAGGGAAAAACTATAGGACTTCCCCTTTGCATGGATATGCACATGCAAAGCCTGTCCCTTGAGTCCAGCTCCAGGTACCTGACCTTACTGGCCTCTGGTCAGCACTAGGGCTCCTCACATGATCATGTTCCAAAAGAAATGGCCACCACGCCTGTGGGCCATGGGAAGAACCATCAGCAACTGACCACTCCTCCTGAGAGAGCAGCTCCTTCAGTCCCTACAGCACTGACAGTGTGCTTGGTCCTGTTAGGAAAACATTACAATAGCCCATTCTGTTAAGGGGCACATCCAAGTGTCAGAACATGATATTAAGCACAGTCTGCCTCCCTCTAACTTTCCTTGGACCTAGTGTCCTCTTTGGAACAATGTAGAGCCACACGAGACCTTCCTTCCCACGGCAGACCTACAGATATCTGAGGAGAGCCGCCTTTCTCACACCCTGGAGTCCTGAATGACCGTGGCTCATCAATTCTGTGAAAGTACAGTGACCAAAAATGGGCCTAATCCTGCAGGGAGACTCTGGTTTGGCACAGCCATACAACATCAGCTCATTTGTACTCTTTCTTCCCCTGTCCCTCAGCAAATATTTCTCTGCTTTCTGAGACACATTTAAAATGAATCCTTCTCCCCACACCCAGAGCTGCCACCTCCTTTCCTCCCCTGAAATTCTCTCTTACATTACTTCCTATTTCAAATGCCCTTTGATAGCTACCTGTGATTTTTTTTCCCATCAGATTCAAGTTTCTGGATTTTACTGTTACCATCTGACCCCAATCATTATTTTTACTGCTTCCTGATTTTCTTGGTCACCTTTCTCCTCCACAACTTTGTTCCCGGTCACCTGTACTGAGTATACTGCTGATCTCACACTGAACTTTGAAATGTTCAGCCCATTTTCATTGTTTCCTCTTTTACAAGTCCCTTTTATATAACCACTTTATGTTTAAAAGTTAGAGGAAATACATGCACACATACACACAAAATCCAAATGATATTTTCTCCTTCAAAGATCACAAGTGTCCCCATTTTAGTGCTTTGATCTCATTCTCTGACTTTCTCTGAATTAAATACTAGTGTCAAGGGTAAACTGTTAGTACCAAAATCATAGCTTACAATGTTTCATGAAAAGATATGCCCTGTATAATTATGTAACATCTATAGAACTTGAAGTACATTGGAAATAACACTTGAAATAATATTGGTTGACAATCACTTCACTGAAAGATGTATCTTATCATATCGATCATTCAAATGATGTATAATACTCTCATTAGAGTATTTGTCACACAGGACTCACACTTAGCTCTGCTCATTGTGAAGAAGCGTAAAATTCAGGTCTCTGAGCTTTGATGAAAATCTACTCGAGCTCCTATTTTAAAGATGATACCAAGTTAAATATGCAGTACTGAGTGAGAACTTGCTATCTATATCTGGACAAAAGCCAAGTTAAAAAAAAAAACAACAACCCACATCTACCCTGCCAGAGGGGCTCAGTTGGTTGAGCATCATCCTGTGCACCAAAGGGTTGAGGGTTTGATTCCCAGTCAGGGCACATATCTGGGTTGTGATCCCTTGTTGGGGCACATACAGAAGGCAACCAATCAATGTTTCTTTCTTTCTCTCTCTCTCTCTCTCTCTCTCTCTTTCTCTCTCTCTCTCTCCCTCCCTCCCTCCCTCCCTCCCTCTCTCCCTCCATGTCCTCAGGTGAGGATTAAAAACAACAGCAACAACAAATAAAACATTTGAATGTAGATACAAATTCTGATATACAATATCATAATGTTGAGTCACCAGAATTCCTTTGCTTATATTTATACAACATTTTTATTGAAGAAGCTTAAAGTCCTCCTTAGATATTATTTTTAGAACCCTCATAGCATTCTCTTTAAGCAAGTAGAAACTGAAACAGTCCTTTAAGTGGAGGCAGCGGCGCCTTCCCTTGGGGTCATTCCTCTTGACAGACTGATGGTTTGCCTGAGGTCAAGGTCACACATAAGGTGCTAGTGTGGCAAGAAAAGATTCTAGTTTAATGATCCACCCCGAGACCTGGCTGACTTCCATAATACAAAGTCAGCCCTGAGACACTGCGGAGTAGGACACTGACTGAGGCACTGTCTACATAAACTCACTGTTTTCTGATACAACATTTCTGGAAGAAGAATACAAACATACAAGTAACATATGAATGCTATTCACATGGTCATGATCTCTCGGGCCCCATCCTTTCTTGATATCATGATAGAAGACTAGCTTGGCCAGCAAGCCCTAATGAATTTATTTCCTTGTCCCAACCTGCTTTCCAGTTCCTGCCCTAGACCCTGTCCTCATTCTTTTTTTAAAAAAATTTACTCTTTATTGTTAATGTTTCTAATAGACAACTAGTTAGCCTGCTGCTGCCCCTCTCCTGGAATTAAAAAAAAAAAGTCAGTAAATTTACACAATAACCCTCTTTGACCCCACAAATCAGTGGGCTTTGAAAACAGTCATACCAGACAGTGACTTGACTGAGCAGCAGCCTTCTTCACCTACCCTGACACCACCATGGGAAGGGCAAGCCACCTCTCTGGCATCTTCTGCAGGGTTCTCTCTGTCTTTCTTAAGGTCACAGGTAGGAAGGGGCCTTTGTTTTTCTGAGTCACCTGACTGAGGCTTCTTCCATTTCCCATTTCTACCAATACTTTAGTGCCTCTGGTTGGGTCTTCCTCTTCTTCCTTCCTGCCCTGTACCCCCAGAGAATTCCTGGAAATACCCTGGATTGCTGGAATCTTCTACCCTCTCTGCTCTAGAATTCTGAAGGTGTACCCTCATCTTACCATCCCATCCACTTGGACTGAGCCTTTCCTTGGACTACCAATGTTTACCCAGAGTGGGTCTGACTTTGCTTTCCTCTTATTAGAACTTGCTCTCCAAAAGCTAACCTTCTTCATACATACTGCGGCCACCATTCCCAGTTGCTCCAGGTTCCTATTAGTTTCTTACTAATCCCCTTTCTCTTGACTGACTTCCTCTTCCTCCTTGCTCCCCACATGCCTTGTGGCCATTGCCATAAAAGGGTGTTCTATTCCCTGCTGAAGACCAGAATTGACACTGCTTTCCTCTTCATATCCTTGCTTTCCTGTTAGATTGTCACCCAGCCTATGTGCAGCGGGCTGCTCACGCACAGCAAGTGGTTCTTCCCTAACCAGAAGCATTAAAACCAACCAACAAACAAACAAACAACCATGGCTAGGACAGATCTGCCTCAGAATGAGGGTCATAACTCAGTACTACCAGCCTGGCATGTTGACCTGGGTCACTCAACTGCCTGGATTTAGGACACTGTCTCCCAGAACTTACAAATGTCCTGCTTAAGAACTGCTTCTTAACTGGGGAAAACAATTTGCAAAACATATTTCTGATAAAAGATTTTTTATCCAGGATATACTAGCACAAAGATTTACAGCTTAATAAGGCAAACAACCCAATTACAAAATGGACAAGATAAATTAACAGGTTTCACAAAAGAATATATTCAAATAGAATAGAAATACATTTTTAAAAAGATGCTCTACAGCATTAGTCATTAGGGAAATGCAAATTAAAACCAAAATGAGATACCACTGTACATGTGTCAGAATGCCCAAGTTAAAAAGACAACATCAAGTCTTGTTTGTTAGCATTCAGGTTAGTGTTACATGAATTCTGCTAAAAATCAATAGTTAACTAAGGGTAGTTTCCTGATACCTAATGATGGATTATGTTTAATTGTAAGTAATTCCTTAAAGTCACTCATTTCCTTTCTTTAAATATTTTTTATTGATTTTTAGAGAAAGAGGGAGGGGGGAGAGAGAGAGAGAGAGAGAGAGAGAGAGACATCCATCTGCTGCCTCCTGCACGCTCCCGCTCCCTACTGGGGATCGAGCCTACACCCTGGGCATTTGCCCTGACCAGGAATCGAACCAGCAACCTTTCTGTGCACCAGACGACACCCAAACAACTGAGCCACACCGGCCGGGGCTGAAGTTACTCATTTCTAATAGAACTTTAGTTATCTTTCTATTTTTCATATAACAATTTCAGTTAATAGATCAAACAGCATTACATTTCACCAGTTAAACCTTAAGCTCTTTTCATTAAAGACAAATTTGCACAGCATTATCCTGCTGTGGTTAAAAGATTTTGCTAATGCTGGAACCGGAGGCACATTGTATTCTGTTGCATAGTTAACTCTAGTGAGCAAGGTTGAAATTTCGTGTTTAAGCCTCGTGGACTCTGGCTGCCTGTGGCCTGGGTTTACATCCTGTTCCCGGTCTCAGTTTTGCAATCTTTATAATCTCCTTAGCTTCTCTGACTCAATTTCCTCCTGTTTAAAGTAGAGATAATAGTAGCCCTTCACGTGCGCTAAAGATTAATGGAGTTTATGTAGCTGAAGTTCCTGGAACAGTGCCTGGAGCACAGTAAACACCATGTGAGTTATTAAGGCAGGCCAGTGGCTCAGTCATGGGAAGTCTTATTGCTGGTATTTCTCTCCTAAATCCTTTTAATTCTTTGTGACATCTCTGGTCAAAGCACTGTGCTTCCCCAGATCAACTTCCTGTCCAGGAAGAGCAGAACTGCAGTGTCATATAACAGACCGTAAGCCTACCTGGCCTGTCGCCTTCTCAATCTCCGATGACTTCCCATTGCAGTTATTTCTCCATTAGCAACACCCTTATGGTTTAAGTGTAAACAGCAGGATCTTTTAATACCCCAAGCATCTACTCTACATAGCGTGTGGCATATAAAGAGAAGCGAATTAATAGCGATGTTAACTAACTTCTAAAAGATTAAGGAAAGAAAAAGGTTTAGTTTAAGATTTGGAGAAAGAGCCAGCAGATGGCAGCTGACGTGTCTACCTGAGCTCCTCAGGCACAGGAGGGAAGGAGAACCCCTGATTTCTTGCGGTGACTTGTTTCCAGAGACGCCTGCCAGTGTTTCTCCATTTCTTGGCGTGCTTCTGCACAATGTCGATTCCTAGGGCTCACCCATGCAAAAAGATTTTGGGGGATGGAGGAGACCTAGCATCTCCCCATTTATAACATGTCCGCCCACGTGATTCTAATGCCCTCAGCTCACCTGCTGCTGCCTCATTTCTCAGAGTGATAAACAGGACACAAGGTGTTGGTCCCAGAAATGTGGGATAAGAGGAGGCCTTATAGGCCATCCAGGGTGCCTCCCCTTCATCCACAGGACAAGGAGGTCCATAGGTAGAAGCCGAAGGACTAGCCCAGGGTCACTCAGACTGAATAATTTCAGCACTGCTGAGAGGTTCCGGATCTAAAGAATTGCTTACCCACAAAACCTGCTTAAAGTGTAAGTTATTTGTTTTGCTAACACACAGCATCTCCCAAAGTATCAAGGCAGGACAATAATGTTCTGTTTTAAAAGACTGTTTTAAAAGACTGCCATTGGCACTATATAATTCAAACATCCATAACTAGTATATCACGGGAGTTTTCTAATTAGCTTTCTTTTTTCTTTTTAAAAATCAACATCATTTTATGCTCTCTTGGTTTCTGTAGATCAGAATTTCAGGAAGACTCAGTTCAGGATTAGGGGTCTATCTTTTTAAAAAATATATATATTTATTGAAATATAATTCATATATTATACAATTCACCCATTAAAGTGTACAATTCAATGATTTCGACTGCATCCACAAAGTTGTGCAATAATCACAATATAAGTTCACAACATTTTCAACCTCTCAAAAGGAAATCCCGTATCCACTGTCACACCCATTTCTCCCGGCCTAGCCCATGCTCCCAACCCTACCACTGCTACTAACGTCTAAGAAACTACTAATGATATGGAACATTTTTTCCTGTGCTTATTGGTTATTTTAGCTTCTTTGGAGAAATGTCTATTCAAGTCCTTTGCCCATTTTTAAATTGAGCTTATTAATTTTTATATATTCTGGAAACTAACCCTTAGCAGATACAGAATGTTAAAACATTTTCTCTCATTCTGTAAGCTGTCTTTTTACTTCCTGTAAAATAGTCATTGATGCATAAAAGGTTTTAATTTTGATGAAGGCCAATTTACTTTCTTTCTTTTGTTGCCTGTGCCTCTGGTGTCATATTTAAGAAATTACTGCCTAATCCAGTGATGGCGAACCTATGACACGCGTGTCAGAGGTGACATGCGAACTCATTTTTTGGGTTGATTTTTCTTTGTTAAATGGCATTTAAATATATAAAATAAATATCAAAAATATAAATCTTTGTTTTACTATGGTTGCAAATATAAAAAAATTTCTATATGTGACACGGCACCAGAGTTAAGTTAGGGTTTTTCAAAATGCTGACACGCTGAGCTCAAAAGGTTCGCCATCACTGGCCTAATCCAAAGTCACAAAGTTGTACACTTATGCTTCTCATAAGAGTTTTGTAGTTTTAGTGCCTTTATTCATATCTTTGGTCCAATTGGAGTTAATTTTATAGATGTATGAGGAAAAGATCCATATTCATTCTTTTGTATGTGGATACTCAGATGTCCCAGTACCATTCATTGAATTTTGTGTATTCTAATCGATATTTTGCCCAGATTATATCATAAGTGAAGTTAGTTATTCCATGTTGAATCCCATCAGAAGATATTATCTGGAAGAACCATCATTACAGATAAGAAACATACTATACATTTAGTGTGATGACTACTGGATACCTCCAGGATACAATAATATTTTTCTTTGTGACTAGAAAATAATCTGTGTGGTGTGAATCTGGCATATAGGAATGGCTACTTATGCATAACTATTCTCTTAAGGATTTTAGCAAATAGTAGTTTTACTACTTGTCATCATCAAATTAGGCATTTGTTGTCTGGTTTACAAAATTAATAACTAAGACCAGATCGTCTTAAATATCACTTTCCATTCTAATATTTTATTCTCTTAGTCTAAATGTTGACTTTATTTGAATCAAGCCATATTTTATTTTCTTCTCCAGTAATAAAATGAGACTATTACTTCAAATGACTAAGGGAGTGGTCATACAACCCCAGGAAGAGGGTGCAATCCTTTGGTGAATTTTTCTTTTCCTAATACAAGCAAAAGTTTATTTAGAAAGTCACAGACACAGAAGAAGTGAGCTGGGGAAGAAGTGAGCCAGTTGGGCTGCATGGGCTCAGGAAACAAGTTACAGAGGCAAAGGAAGGGCCCTTGGAGCTTAGGAGAAAGAAGGCAAAGGTCTGCACCTTGAAAGAAGACAAGGGGAAGGAAAGCATAGTGTGCTCCAGAGAGCGAGCCAACCCTTTGGTGAATATTTCAAGGAGATATACTATTTGCTCTCCAATATTTGTTTTGTCCTCCTGTTCTTTCATTGTGCTGCTCATGAGACTGATATAACAGCCTTAGTTAGAGAGTTTCACATTTTAATGTCATGGCCCTAAACATCGGTGACACCAAGTCCAACCTCTGGAGAAATGTGAAAAGCTGCCTTTCCATAAGTCAGCATTATGACGATAGAGATTTTGTGGCGATTTTCCTGAAGGCTTGGGAATGTATTAAGGGAAGAAGAATGGAGAAGACTAAAGAGAAACAAAACTGCTGTTTCTAAGAATCTGAAAGTCTCAGATCTAAACTTAGGAAAGCAGAGCTAGTCTTTGTAGAATTAAGACCAATGGATGGACTTACAAGGGCAGTCAGACTTGAGGTCAATGTACAGAAGCTCTCTCTAAAATCCATGCTGTCCAGGATAGAGCAGGCTGCTGCCTTGTAAAGTAGACAGCTCCCTCCCTGGATGGGTCTCAACAGAGGCTAGTGGGCCACCATTTGGGAATGCTATGGACAATACTCCTGCATTGGGTCAAAAGTGAGACTGAATAATAGCTAAGGCTCTTTCCACACTTAGAGACCTGGGAGTCATCCATGCCTTCTTCTTCCACATTACTGAACTCTACTTGTCATTCCACCTCCTCGACATCTCTCACATTTATCCATTCTCATTCTTAACTCTGCAGCCACTAGGGCTAAAATCTCCTACTACTCCTCTACATGAATTTCACACTCAAGGCCAACTTTACCCAAGTTGTTGCTCCTGCCTCCTTCTTCATTCTGAATGTCTTTTTTTTCTTACCAATCAGTTCAAACTCTCCTCCTCGGGAAAGACTCTTCTTGCCCAGCCAAGCAGAGTTTTTTACTACCTCCACTGAAGAACAGAGAATACTTTGTACACACTTCCATTATGCACTTATCATCCTATATTGCAGTTTTGTGTTTACACATTTGGCTCCCTACTTAGATGATAACCTCCTTGAGGGCAAGGATCATGCTTTATCTGTGTATTAGCAGAACCTAGAAAAGTATTTCCTATAAACATTGCTCAACAAATATTTGGTGAGTAAATAAATCAATGAATGAATCACCAGGATTTCACTATTGCATTCAGCTGATTTTTTTGTAGCAAGACTTTCTTGATTTCTATTAACAGTTCTTTTAATCATATGACTGACATCTTTGGGGAATGAGACTGGAGTGCTTGGTGACTGATACCAGTATTTTTATATCTAGAGTAGTACTTTTTAGCTTTATATTTTTATTTTTTTACTAGAGGCCCGGTGCACAAATTCGTGCACCAGAGGGGTCCCTCGGGCTGGACTGTGGGATTAGGCCAAAACCAGCTCTCCAGTATCCCCCGAGGGGCCCTGGATTGAGAGATGGGGCAGGCCAGGCTGAGGGACCCAACTGGTGCATCATCGGGGCCTGGGAGGGACACGGGAGGTTGGCCAGCTGGGGAGGGACTGCAGGAGGGCTTCAGGGCATGTCCGGCTGTCTCACTCAGTCCTGATCGGCCAGACCCCAGCAGCAAGCTAACCTACCGGTCAGAGTGTCTTACCCCTGGTGGTCAGTGCACATCATAGCAGGCAGTTGAGTGGCCTTAGCATATCATTAGCACATTACGCTTTGATTGGTTGAACAGACGACCAGTCAACCAGACACAGCATATTAGGCTTTTATTATATAGGATTGAATTTATTGGGGTGACATTGGTTAATAAAATTATATTGGTTTCAAGTGTATAATTTTGTAATACATCATCTGTATACTGCATTGTGTGTTAACCCACCAAAGTCAAGTCTCCTTCTGTCACCATTTATCCTCCTTCACCCTCTTCTACCTTCTCCCACCCGCTAGCTTTAAATTTTTTGTTCCCCATATCTTCCTCTGAAAGGATGCTTTTACTACAGGTGACTAAAAGTATTGATCACAATAGTAAAAGGAAAGTGAAAAGTTATTGCCATGAGATTTGGCTCTGAGAAGATCCCACCTGAAGACTTCATCAATATTGATGAGAAGGAAGATAAAACAGGAAGTACAAAGGATACCATTTGATTGACAGGAGGAAGAATAGGAAAGCAAAAAAGAACAAACATGGGCAGGAGAATGTAAACATCAGAGGAAAAAGTAGATGGACCACAATTTGGAATATATATATATATTAGTGCCATTTTGACAATCTGATTAGAAAATGGTGCTTGGAAGATCCTGGAAGTTTTCTTTCTTTTTTTTTTTTTTTAATATATTTTATTGATTTTTTACAGAGAGGAAGGGAGAGGGATAGAGAGTTAGAAACATCGATCAGCTGCCTCCTGCATGCTCCCTAGTGGGTATGTGCCCGTAACCAAGGTACATGCCCTTGACCGGAATCGAACCTGGGACCCTTGAGTCCGCAGGCCGACGCTCTATCCACTGAGCCAAACTGGTTAGGGCGATCCTAGAAGTTTTCAATCTATGGTCAAGAATAGAGTACAGCCCTAACCAGTTTGGCTCAGTGGATAGAGCGTCGGCCTGTGGACTCAAGGGTCCCAGGTTCGATTCCGGTCAAGGGCATGTACCTTGGTTACGGGCACATCCCCAATAGGGGGCGTGCAGGAGGCAGCTGATCCATGTTTCTCTCTCATGGATGTTTCTAACTCTCTATCCCTCTCCCTTCCTCTCTGTAAAAAATCAATAAAATATATATATATTTTGAAAAAAGAATAGAGTACAAAGGGGCAGAGCATGGCTCCTGAAAAGGCTTTATGAAGATCAGCAGATAACGATTAGCCTAGAGATGTAAGGAAGGATGCTCAAACTGCTGACATAAGGTTTCTTCCCTTCCTGGCACAAGCAGAATCCCTTTACCCCTGTGCCATAAGAGGTAATTTTTGGCTTTCCTGGCTAACACCAGCCTGAGGGAAATTTGAGAAGTAAACAAAGTTTAACATTTATTCATCCTTTTTGAACAGCTCCTTCCATTATCTCATTTTCTTTAATTTCCTCACCACCCCTTAATTTCACTGGTTTTCCCGGCCCTCTCCCCAGTCTGTGATAGCCCAAGGCATCCCAGCATTCCATTCTCTGGGCTTATTCTCTCCTAACCTTCCTCGGTGGCCATGGCACTATGTCCATTCTTTCTGGCAAAAGTGCTTGGCCAGTCTCAGCTAAGTTGTTAGTGACTGACTCTGGCTTTGGTTCCTACTGTGTTATTTTTCCCACACATACTTCTGCTAGAGATTTTCAGTGGCTTAATCAAAAGGCGAAATAAATATTGAACACTAAATAAAGGAAACCATTTGCAAAGCTAACACACAATAAACTTTTTATTTCAAATGGAAGTCTCATCTTTAAGGAGCTTGAGAGACTTAAAAAGTTTCATATTTCACATTTTATTAAAATAAACAGGACGCACAGTAGTTCATTTTTTTTTGTTTCACTCTAAAAATTTTTATAGCAGCTGTTGCTAATTGGGGAGGAGTATATTTGTCAAAGCAGCTAATCATCTTGTATTAAAAAAACACAAGACAGAATGTAACGGAAATTTGGAATCTGCCCAGGATGCCTTTTGAGAAATGGATGGCAATGGTTGGCATCTCTTTTTGTACCTCTTCCTGACACTCCCTCCCAGGGGCACACCCTGCCTGTTCTCCGGGAAAATCTAAAGACGGATGTTGTCTAATACTTTAATGACACAGAAATGTGTTGTCTTCAAGCTACACTGAAGGAGCATCAAATGAGGCAGCCATAAATTATGAACAGCTGCTCCTATGAACTTGCTCTTCAAGAATGTAATATTGGTTGTCTGGAAACTCTTTCCTGTGTGTTAAGAGAAAAAAAAGATGCAGAAAGAAAAAGAGGGAGGAAAAATTAGGAAGGACTATCCCAGCTTCTTACTGTCAAGTAGTTCTGTATCTCTGAGATGTCAACATTTTGAGATGAAGCTTCTTGGAATATTAATTTTTCCCAAGACTTAGCCAAAGTCTCCATTGGCAATACTTGCTCACTGTATTGCCCATATATTTTTTAGTAATTATGTACATATTTCCATGTTTAATTTTATCCCTCAGGGTGACTCTGTGTTAAGACACTTGAAATCAATATTTCAGGCATTTATTTTTCCTCTCTCTAATGAAGGATATCTCCAATTCTCTTTTGCCTTTGCCTACATTCTTTTGACTTTAATTTAAAAAAAGATCTGGCCTGGCCCGTGTGGCTCTGTGGTTGAGCATCCACCTATGACCAGGAGGTCATGGTTCGGTTCCTGGTCAGGGGACATGCCAGGTCGCAGGCTGGATCCCCAGTAGGGGACATACAGGAGGCAGCTGATCAATGATTCTCCCTCATCACTGATGTTTCTCTCTCTCTCCCTCTTCCTTCCTCTCTCTGAAATCAATAATAGAAAAAAACACACATATTTTTAAAAAATAGATCTGGCCCTGGCTGGTATGGCTAAGTTGGTTGAGCATTGTCCTATGCACCAAGAGGTCACCAATTTGATTTGGTGTACAGGAGGCAGCTGACCAATGTTTCTCTCTCATCAATGTTTCTCTCTCTCTCTAAAATCAATTTTAAAAACATATTTTAAAAAATAGATCTGAGCCCTGGCCAATTGGCTCAATGGATAGAGCATCAGCCTGTGGACTGAAGGGTCCCGGGTTCGATTCCGGTCAAGGGCTTATGCCCAGGTCGTGGGCTCTATCCCCAGTAAGGAACATGGGGAGGCAGCCAATCGATGATTCTCTCTCATCATCATTGATGTTTCTATCTCTCTCTTCCTGTCCCTTCCTCCCTAAAATCAATAAAAAATATATTTTTTTAAAAATCTGATAATGAGCTTTAATGGGGATGAGCCCCAGAAATGGCTGAGGATTCAGGGATCAGCATACTATGGCCCACAAGCCACAGCATGTTTGCTGCCTGATTTTAAAATAGTTTTACTGGAACACAGCCACACCCATTCATTTATATACTGTCTATGGCTGCTTCTTTGCTATAATGACAAAGTTGACAGAGATTTTATGGCCATAAAATTTTTACTATCTGTCTCTTAACAGAAAAAAAAAATTGTTTGCCTTTAAGCCTTAGGTCATTGTCACCAAAAGCATGGTTTACAGACTGTAATTGGTCTATGTACTATTTATTACCCAATTGTAGTACTATAAGGAGCTTTCATGAACTATGTTATTATGCACACCATTGCATCCAGCTGATGTTTTTTGTAGTGAGACTTCCTTGATGAAGGAAGCAGTATATAGGTTTACATTCTATGGCAAAGTCTTTATCTCTCTGTGGATCAGCACTTTTAGTGCCAACAGGTTATAGGGCCTGCTTACGCCTGTCCCCACACTGAGAGTTTTCTTTAGTACATTGCCCAAATGCCTACAGCCAAGAGAAAGGCAACTTTTCTTCTGTATTATTTCCTAGTACAAAATTCCCTTTTCCAGTGACAGAACATTCAGGAGAGAGGCATTAGCTTCAGAGGACAGGGACTTTTTGTTATATGTTTTGTCACTGACATATTCCAACTATCTTAAATAATGCCTTAGCATAATAGGCCTTCAATAATAATTGGAGGATTGAATAACACTGCTTGCTTTTATTTAAAAAAAAATAATCAAGATGCAATAATGGATACATTTCCAGAGTTCCGTTATTTCAGAACACCACCAGAAAAGCCTCACCAGGAAGCCAACCATGACCTCCTGGTTCACAGGTTGACGCTCAACCTGAGCCACGCTGGCTGGGCTGTAGTGAACTTCTTTGAGAGCAAAATTAAATATCTTAATGAGAGCACAACAATAAATGTAATGTTTTTAGGAGCCTTTGATAAAATTCTAGACTAAAAATCACTATTAAAACAAAAGTCATCATGGAAAACAACTTGTGAAAGAACTGCTCTAAAACCATTAAACAAAGCATGAAGGGAAGTGGGCAGGTGCACATTCAACCAGTGCACTGAACAAGCACTAACCTGTGGAATGTACTCAGAAAAAAAACGTTATCTTTTCTCCTTCATTGTCCGCTTACATCTATTCAGTGGGTCTCATCCTTCCCCTGCTTCTCTGTAGAAGTTTGGCTTTCCTTCTTGTCCTTAAATGAATTCACAGTGCTTGTTCACTTTAGGACTCACTCTTGACTTGAGATAAAGTGGGAGGTGTTGATGTTTTTTTTGCAATCTCTCATTAAAAAAAAAATCACAACACTTTACAAATGCCCAATAGAACTAACCTTTATGCCCTTGATATAGGTAAGGGCTCTAAGAAGGTTGTAACTCTAAAATTCATAAATTCACAATTCACTTAGGTATCTGATACTCTAGGACAGGGGTGGGCAACCTTTTTGTGAGTGCATGCCAAAACCAGCAAAATCTCTGACTCAAAATTCTTCTGCGTGCCAACCCTAATTTTTTGAGAACATGTTATGCCTACTTGATATCTCTTAAGGTGTACGTATGTGAAGAACCTTGAGAAATAATAAAATTCATTCGAGCGACAAAAACACAGTATATGATGATGAAAAATACATTTATTTTTTAATGTATACATGTACACTGATAGTCCGACAGAAAACTTTATGACTCCGTTTGATATTATCAGTGGGACTTTTGCTGCTGCATCACTGATGACAGAGATTTTACATCAGGTTTATATTTCGTGACCTTCAGAGATATGCACGAGCTACTACTTTCATCCGTCAGGCTACTCCTATTACGAGACTTAACAAAATTCATCACTGAGAACAAAGATTCACAAGCGTATGTGGATGAAAACATGGAGAGTAATGCTGTTGCAAAGTTTTTT
>NW_005364633.1:391118-401870 GCF_000412655.1 Myotis brandtii
ATGATGTTTAAAAACAGCTTTTGAAGGCTTTGACAGTCTGTTCTGTCATCTTTTGGGAAGTCTTTTATGTGTCTCTTGAGGTTTGGGAAATATGTAAATCTCTCACCATCCACATCCCTCTTAAAGACTTCCAGTTTCTTTTCAAAAGCCTTTATGTAACCAAACAACATCAAGTGTCTTGCCAGTTCCTTGTAATTTAACATTTAAGTCATTCAAATGTTCACAAAAATCTGCAAAGAACATCAGTTTAGAAACCCACGTGGCGTCAGACAATTCTTGGTAAGAAACATGTTGGTTATTCAAGAAGAGTGTTATCTCATTTAAGCATTCAACGAATCGTTTCAGAACCAAACCTCGGCTAAGCCATCGAACATTGTACATTTTCAGTCCTTTATACACAGATTCTGCCTTTCAGTAAAACTTAAAATTGTATTTTATTTAAAGCCTGAGCAGAAATGTAATTAACAACTTTGGTAACTGTTTGCATCACTTCCTGCAGTTTCTTCAGGCCAGCTCTTGCACATAAAGCCTCATCATGTATGATGCAATGAAAACCTATCAGTGTATGAGCAACTTCTTTCGCAAACAGATTTACAAAACCTGCCTTCTCACCAGTCATGCAAGGAGCACCACCAGTGGTGACGGACACTACTTTTGAAATGTCAATTTGTCGAGAAGAGAATTCGTTCATAACTGCTTTACATATTTCAGCCCCAGTAGTACGCTCAGGTAGAGTTAGAAGGGCAACCACCTCTTCACATATTTTATCACTTTTACAAAGTCAAGAAAAAATGGCCAGCCTAGATGACGATGTAATGTCTGTACTTCCATCAATACAAATAGAAAAAAATTGACATGAAGACAAATCTTTTGTTAATTGTTCAGCAGTATTACTCGCCAACTTAAGTATCCTATCTTTAACTGTTTTCCTGCTCAAAGACAAATCTTTAATGCGCTGAATAATCTTTTCTTTTTCTGAGAGAGTTTCGCGTGCCAGCAAAAGTTACTGACGTGCCATGTTTGGCACACGTGCCAGGGGTTGCCCACCCCTGCTCTAGGATCTCAGCTGAAACTTCCACTTTAACATTCCATTCCACCTGAATAAGGAGGTTTAAACAGCAGGGTACACCAGGGATTGGCTCTAACGCATTCTTATGAAATAGTTTGGTAAGTGATTCAGAGGTGAGCATGTGTGTGAAATATCCAAAGTGACATATGACATGAAACTTTTAGTTAGTAAAATGCCCGGTGCAGAATAAACTGCAGGGAGATGGCACCAGGCTGGATGAGTGGGCAGAGACATGACAGATGAGTGTTCAAAGATACACTAGAAGATGCTTTCCAGACAAATAATCCAAACACCGTTTTCAGGGTAATGGTCTCCAGGGCATTAGTCATGACCCCCTGAAAGGATGGGCTTCAGAAAGGTACAAAGTTGTTCACAAAATAAGGATCACTTGAGATACAATTAAAAGTCTTCAGGAGCCCAGCCTGCATGGCTCAGTGGTTGAGCATCGACCTATGAACTAGGAGGTCACGGTTCGATTCCCGGTCAGGGCACATGCCCGGGTTGTGGGCTCAATCCCCAGTGTTCCTCTCTGAAATCAATAAAAATATATTAAAAAGAAAAGTCTTCAGGAGACTGTCAAGATTTTTTCCCCCATTGAAAAGATGAGGCATTGGATAGCTGGTACAATTCCCACTAATAAAAATAAATGCCCTTCAGACAGGAATCAGATAAGCAGCTTGTTTCTGCAAAAGCTGAACTGTAGCCAGTTCTCATACAAACTCATTTCATAAATACTTCCCTCTTCCAGAGAGAGAAAGAGAGAGAGAGAGAGAGAGGATAAATGGATTTAAAAATGTCCAGGAAGGTGCTGAGGATTCTGCTCGGGATTACCCAGGGGGAAGGGTCCATCTGTTCCCTCTAATAGGTTAACTTGCTCTACTCTCTTCCGTATTTCTTCATCAGGACTTTGCAGTTTCTGCATAAGATCAAATATTTTTCTCACTTCCCCTTTAATATAATTAAAATACCACAATTATTTGAAAAATCATTACCCTGCTCTATTGCTTACAGTATTTATCTTAGGAGAGAGGAAATATTTTATCACAAAAGATTTCATGACATCTCTATGGCTATACAAATATTTATGTATCTTTTTAAGTGCCTTGATTGATTGGTCTCAGATCGTCTCAGATATTATCTGATTTCAATCCCTGCTTTATTTCCTGTTTAATCCTGCTTCCTAGGCCACAAAGGTCACCTTCAAAATAACTATGACTTTTGCTCAACTGGTGTTGCTCAGTGGTTGAGCATCAACCTCTGAACCAGGAGGTCACGGTTTGATTCCTGGTCAAGGCACATGCCCGGAATGTGGGCTTGATCCCCAGTGTTGGGCGTGTAGGAGGCAGCCCATCAATAATTCCCTCTCATCATTGATGTTTCTCTCTTTCTCTTTCTCTCTCTCTCTTTCTCTCTCTCTCTCTCCCTTCATCTCTGAAATCAATAAATATATATTTTTAAGTGTTATGACTTTTATGTCATGAAAACACAAAACATAACCATCACTTAAATGACTTCAATATGAAGCATGATTAAAACCCAATGTGAGTAATTTTCAAGTAAACAGGATGTAAAGATAATTCAAGAAGAGGAACTCCACAAATCTTAGCATTGGAACAAGCACATAACTTTCATCTGCTGAATTCTTTGAATATATGTGGTGTAATATTTATTTACAAAATCGTTAACACTTTTATACTCTCGCCTCATACTTGGTATTAATATGCTATATAGTATCTCGTATTTGGAGTAAAAACACTTTCTTGTTTTAATGTATTCATGTAAATAATAGCACTCAGAAGTGGGTAGATTTTAATTTTTAATAGTGTCTTGTTTTTATTCAATACATTCTTACATCTATAATAATAAAAGCATAATATGCTAATTAGACCTGATGTCCTTCTGGACGTCCTTCCGGGACGAAGCAAAGTCTGCAGAAGGTACTTTCAACTCCCCTGTGAAGGGCAATACTCTGCAGTAATTCTTTTCTGGCAGGCTCCTGTAATTTTCCATCACAAATGAGTACTCGAGCTCCTTCCAAGCAGACACACCTTCCATGTGCTCTAAATACGTGGCTGACCTTGAAATGGAAGTGGAAACCAGCCCAAGTCACATTCTACTTTCCCCTCTCCTGCTCCAAACATTTTTATATGGGAACATCAGCTGAAAAGAAATCAACCTTAAACCAAAGAATGAGGAAGAGCCACACCCAGTCTGGGCAGAGGGTGTGCATAGAAGATAAGCCAGTCTGACCTGCTTGCCTTGCTGACCCAGGGGATGGCAGGAGGTTGGGCAATCATCAGTAAGAACTTTTCCCCCTAAAGGATGTTGAGGACACTGAGTTTTATACCCCTAGGAGACAGGGAGTGTTCTTATCCCCATATTTACAGATGGGAAAACTGTACTTCAGTTGTTTTTAGTACCAGTTGGGGAATTGGCCAACTGCCTGAGTGAGTCATGGTCCAGATGCTCAATCCTACAGCCATGAGGGCCTAATGTTCTTGTCACTACTTGCATTAGCTGTGCCCAGCACACACCCTGAATATTTGATAATATATGCTTAAAAAGTGACTCCATATTGTACTGATTATCACACAAATATCAGTGTTTGTGAATGTTTATTTTCAGTTATTTGCATCACTAACCCTCACTGCAGTACTGATTTTCACCTTGGCCGTTTGTGCCAATATAAGGAAGCACTGGCATGGATGTTGGAAGTGGGCAATTCGCCCACCCAGCAGGACCATGCTCCTCACACAAATGTGCCAAACACTGAAATTTGCTGTCACCTCATTCCTCTACAAGTAAAGCTAAAATTGAAGAAAACTACCACTAGGGGGCAATAAATATCTTATCACCTGGTCAGAACCGAGATAAATTGGTGGCCAGCAGCCATATTTTGCTCGATTCAAATGGTTTGTTGGCTTGTTCATTTTAAATTTAAGTCCACATTTAATAATAAGGAGTGTTCACATAACAATAAAGATTTTTTCAGTTTTTCTTGGAAAAAGAATGAGAAGATCTAGCAATTATTGGCTCTGCATTTCCTCACAGTAAGGATTGGCTGTCGCTGAGTCCAACCGCTCCATTTAGACAGCAAGGCTGTCTCCAGCATTCGTCATTCATATAATCCAGGGGTCCTCAAACTACGGCCCGCGGGCCACATGCAAATACAAATATTGTATTTGTTCCCGTTTTGTTTTTTTACTTCAAAATAAGATATGTGCAGTGTGCATAGGAATTTGTTCATAGTTTTTTTTTAAACTATAGTCCGGCCCTCCAACGGTCTGAGGGACAGTGAACTGGCCCCCTGTTTAAAAAGTTTGAGGACCCCTGAATTATAATCCATGCACACGTGCTCCCCCCAGCCTGCTACAGGTTACCCACCTGGCCTCTGTGGCATTTACGTTTGTGAACTCTTCATCCAAATAATTAGGCTAAGGCAGGAAGTATGGTTTTAAGAAAGATTGTATTCGCCCTAACCGGTTTGCTCAGTGGATAGAGCGTCGGCCTGCGGACTGAAGGGTCCCAGGTTCGATTCTGGTCAAGGGCATGTACCTTGGTTGTGGGCACATCCCCAGTAGGGGGTGCGCAGGAGGCAGCTGATCAATGTTTCTCTCTCATCGATGTTTCTGACTCTCTTTCTCCCTTCCTCTCTGTAAAAAAATCAATAAAATATATTTTTTTTAAAAAAGAAAGATTGTATTCACTAAATTTTAGGCTTCCTTAAGTAAAATTTTAACTTTGTTTTAAAAAAACAACAACATTGTATTATCAGGGATACAATAATTAAACATTACATGTTTGAAAATGACCAAATTTTAGGTATGATTGGATGTATTTATCACTAATGTTTAACTAGCTTATTCTAATTCTGTTCTTAATCTTTGATGACAACAGAAATTTGGATAGTCAGTCTAAATCCACATCCTGAAGGAATCTGGACCCTCCTAGAGAGGCTATACATTTTGTTACTTCCAACCCATCTGGCATCTGGCCATTCTCTTAGCTGCAGGGGGAAGCAAGAAGTGTATAGCTGCCATCAGGGTCTTGCTTAGATGCAGCCTCCCAACTTCTTACCTATTTCATTCTCTCTCTAACAGGTAAGCTTACTCACAATCAGAACGGGCAGAGAGAGCAAGTGATGGTCAAGAAGGGCTTTGGCAGTGATATTTCTATTTCCAGACTCCTAGACTGTCCTCACTGCTTAGGGTCAAACTTTCTGGTTTCCTAGAGAAATTTACTGTTGCTCTACAGAGGTAGTTTGGAGTGGCAGACAGAGATCTAGGTCTGAGAAAAGTGTGGTTTGAGTTCTGACTCTTATCACTCACTGATTAGCCATTTCTAATGTGCCCTGAGGCTCAATTTTCCTGACTATAAGGTGGAGATGATACTATTTGCCCTTACTATTTCCCCATGTTATTGTTAAAAATAAAATAAAATAATATAATGAAAACAAAGTGTAGAACACTGTATAATACAATGTATTAGAATTCGAAAAATGCTTGGGAGGCAAACTGACCTAAGATGCCTATTTTTCTTATCTAAAAGGTTTAGTAATTAAGATGCAAGTGAGCAAAATCCTCACAGTGAAAGAGACTTTTGGTAAGAGTTAGTGAGTCTTTGGGAAAGGAGCAGGCAGAGTAGTCAGCACCAGGAATCTGACTCCCCACTTAGGTGACAACTGTACTCAAATCTGCCTGATATAACTATTTGGAGTCTATTAAAGGCTCCAAACTTCCAGGAGAAGGCTTAAAGGGTAAATTGTGGTTATATTTTACAATGTCAGCTCTGAGCATAGTAGCCACTACCCAGGCCCCCACCCGGTGGCAGGCAGCTGTGCACTTGTTCCTGGGCAGCTTGCATGCAGCGTGCCAGAGCCAGCATGGGGTTGGGGGGGTGGGGGGGAAGAACACTGTCCTCCAAATATCCGGATCTGCTCTCTGATTGCTGACTGCTGTTTATGACCACAGAGGAGCAGACAAAGAGGCAGCTGCCATGTGGTACACCTACCCTCATGCTGCAAGCCCCTCCGCCTCTGGCTGAAGTTAACTTCCATGGGTTCAAGGGGCTTACCCTTAACTTCTCTCTCTCTCTCTCTCTCTCTCTCTCTCTCTCTCTCTCTTTAAGAACTAGGACATCAAAAGCAACCACATATACAGGGGAAATTAATTAGAAAGTCACTGCACATATCCAGGCAAAGGCACAGGCTCAGAAAAGACCCGAGAAGACCTTAAGGTGACACCTCAGCCGGATTCTCAGTACAGAGACAGCCTACAACAATAAAAAAAACCAAATCCCAAAATAAAAACAGAAAACCCTAGGGAAGGAGGAGTCTTATTTCCAGAGTTACCAAATTATTGGATTTAAATGTCCATTTTTTCAACAACAACCAAAAAATTACCAGGCATACAAAGAAACAGGAAAATATGGCCCATTCAAAGGAAAAACTAAACCAACAGAAACTGTCTAGATGGTGAATCTACTTGACAAAGACATTGAAACAGCTGTCTTAAAGATGCTCAGAGAACTGAAGGAAGACATGGAAAAAAATCAAGAAAATGATGAATGAATGAAGAGTGTAGGCAAATATAAAGACTAACAGATAATGCAGGTGGACCTTAGAGGTGAAAAGTCTTAGACAATGAAATGTGAGTAAGGCTGCCACAGTCAGACTTTTAGTCTGAGTGTTATGCAGATACTTGATAGAGCAGTCAGGGGAACTGAAATTCAGACCCAATTTCACTTGCCAAACCTCATGTCCTGGGGAAGGGGGGAGAATGGACTTTACCCCTAAAAACAGGTACCTTTTTCTAATTCACAGAAAGACACTACACAGGCTATCTGTGCCCCTGACTCCAAAGGTGTGCCTTTAAAACTGAAAATATTAAGGAGAGAGACAGTCAGTGGTGCTGGTACTCTGCACTCAATCAAGGGTCTTCTTAACAATTTTCTCACATGTTTGGAATTCAAGAGTATATTTTCAAGGCTTTCAGGTATATATATCCTGGGCTTATAATAACATGTAACAATAGATTTTTAAACGTGGTGCTTAAGTTCTTCATCTATTTTAAGAGAATACTTTAATACTATATGAGATAATCTATAATAATAAAAGCATAACATGCTAATTAGACCAGACGGCCGAACAACCTTCTGGACGAAGCCAGGGCTGTGAGGGCCGAGCCCCTTGCACGAATTTTGTGCATCAGGCCTCTAGTGTATTAAAGAAAACAAAATACCAATGTCTTGTTTACCTTTATATTATGCTATAATGTTTTAAGAATATTATTATTATTATTATTATTATCATAATACTTGAGAAAATCACCAGGCTCCAATGTAAAACATGGCCATTTATTATTTGAATAATAAATTCCTCATGGTAAAAGAAAGCAGCTGTGCACTCATGTTCATACAAATCGTAGTGTGAACCTAAAACACAAAACCTTGTGTACATGTATATTTTATGAAACCTAAAGTTTTATAGCTTTTTCATGTGCCTATCTAAGACATGGTGTTTTTGGTTCCATAAGTGTCAAAATTCATTAAGTGTGCATTGTGCAAAGCATTGCAGAATTAAGCAGAGAAATATACGATTTCTGCCTTAAAAGGGATAGGTTATTTTGGCATTAAAATATCACTTTTAATGAAGATTATAACAGCAGGAAGATGGGTCGAATATGAGCAAAATTGTAGAGCTGTCTTCTACTGTTTTGATTTGTCTTTGAGGAGAGGGAGGGGGAGGGGGGAGGGAGGGGGAGGCATGTGGAGACATTGCTAATCCTCCCATGACAGGATGACAGGAGAATACAGGAGTGATATGCTGGCTCTCCAGATTCCCAGAGGCAAGCAAGTTATGAAAGCTGAGCACACCATTGCCTCCAGCGTCCAACCGTGCTGGGCCCAGGCCCCAGTTCTCTCGGGCAGCTCTGCGCAGCAGGCGCCGGTGTATGCTTAGTGCTGCGAGACTGACTATACAATGCTCACTGCCAACGCTCCCCATACGTCCTCATAGCATAGCTGTGTTCTGTACACCACTCCCGCCGCCTTGGAAAGTGTCCCCCTGTGATTTCTGAGTCACCAACAGGGTCCTCACCTGACAGAAAAACCAAGTCCTTCCTCTCCTGTTGGGTTCCCTCTTGCCAATGTCTGCAGCACCTGACTTCAAGGACCTGCTGCCCCTCGAAGGACGGTGAAGCAGCCTTGAGTGGCCTTCACCCGGCAGAGCCTCGAAGGGGAGCCGAAGCCGCTCTCTCCAGGTAGTGGGCTTCCGAGGCCCCTCTGCTGGCACCTAGTGCCTCTCAAAATAGAATGTCCTCCCTTCTTTACTCCTTTAAGCAAAAACCTGTCTCAACAAGAAGCAGCAACAGTTCTCTCTGTGTTCCCACTCCTGCATCCCTACGTCCAAGAAAAATGTTTCCTTTCCCTGCCGCCGAAATGCACGCAAACACGCGCACGTAGGCCGTAGGCCGTCAACCCCAGAGACTTGGGGATGAAACCTCGCCCCACGCTACCCCACCAGCCACTCCTCTTACCACCCCAGGATGCTCACTACCCTGCTCAGGGGAATGGCCCTTGCTTTAAATTTGTGTAATTCTGGGCATGATTTTCTTTTAAACAGGAAACAGTTTAAAGATGAATGAATATTTACTTGTGGAGACCAAAACACACAGAAAAAAACTTCACAAATTTTGAAGTTCAGCCTCAGCCAAGACCCTCTATTGCCTGTAGGTGAAGACATCAAGAGTTGGGAACACGGAGTTTGGTGGTTAAAATCACCCAGGCAGCGGCGAGCCGGGGGAGAGCCCAGGGTGTCTCATTCCCAGGCTCATGCTCCTCCTTGGGAGAGGGAGAGGAGAGGAGGCTAAGCGAGGCGTCGTTGGATGCTTTTCCCTCTCAGGAGAAAGAAGAATGAATTTCTCTGTTCTCCTTTGCCTAGTTTTTTTGGTCATCTGCTTGGTATGTGTCATTTCTGGCTCCTGCGTTTTCAACACAGCCGGCTCTTGTCTCCTGAGCGTGGCGGCTCGGTGGTTTTTCTGGAAAGCTCAGCCTGAGCCTCCTCCGAAGGGCGAGTCGGCACAGCCCTCCCCACCCTAAAAATACGCTCTCTGTTTCAGCTGAGGTGGGTAACATATGATTAAGTCTCGTTTTATTATGACCTGAATTGTGTCTAAATTCCTTTCACTGGTTTTCTTTCCAACTTCCTGTGTTCCGGTCCACCTTTCCACTTGTCTATTTTTATCTTTTGAATAAACTGATTGTGATGTGCTCCCTGGATCCTAGCATCATTGACTTGTGCTTCCTAATAAGTCAGTGTCTGCAGGCTGTCATTCATGTGCAAGCCTTCTCCTGGAGCATGGCTGCGTGGAGGCGCTGCCAGAGGGCCCGCCATGGGGTCAGACCAGGACCAAGGCCGGACTGGTCTTCTGTGAGGCCCCCTCCCTCTCCCTGGTCCAGGGCAGGGCTCCTTCCCTCAGCTTCACCAGGAAGTAGAACGTAGGCATGTGTCAGCTTCATAACTCCCTCGGCTGCTCAGTGTGCCGTGGGAGAAGATATTGGGGGTTTGTGGTGGCTGTCTTACCACATTCCTGCGAAAAGCCTGCAGACAGACGGCTCCACTCAAAGGCCAAAAAGCCTTCCTCCAGCCTGTCATCTACAGGGCTGTCCCTGCTAGAAGGCGTCAGTAACAAAAAGAAATCCCTGGGGGGCAAGATTCCTAGGATGTGTCCCCAGGCCCAAGGATTCTGTCCTTTTTGGGTAGAGCCCCAGGACCCTCCGGCAGCACCCACATAATCCTGATGCAGGCTGTCTGCAGAGCATTCTTCGAGAAATTCTGATTACAATTTCAGAATTAGGCTCCTTATTCTTTTAAAAATCCTCTTCTTTAAACTGTGGGTGGATAGTCAATTTTGAGGAATGCTAGAGGAGGTTAACAAACAGATGGGGGAGCGGGCCGGATTCCTTCCTTCCACCTCTACCATTCTATGATTCTGCATTTTTTAGGCTGTTATAATACATCAGAATCCACGGAATTCAGGCTCAGTATGGAGAGACAGCTTGGCATCTTTTTTCCCTAACTGAAGAATCTGCCAGATGAAGGCTTATATTAAACTGTAGATACTGTATATATAGAAGCAGCTTTGGTACCTTTCTGGAGTGACTCTGCTGATGAAATAAAACCACAGACTGCGGTCTAGGTCTGTCCCCGTTCTCACCCTCTGGGCACAGTCGGCTTGGTTTTACTAGGATTAGGACTAGAGTGAATAGTCTGTAAAGAGGAGCAGAGGGGGAGTGTGCCCTGAGGAATGTGGTGAGCCCTGAGCCTTAGAAGCTGAAAGGGCGGGCCTGGAGCATGGGGACAGGGCTGGCTCACTCCTGCTGGCGCAGACCGGGCTCCAGTGGTGTGATTTTAGAGCCCAGGACACTTGGGCATGTCATTTCTCTACAGGGGTTAAGGTGGCTGAGTGCCAAAGCCTCAAACTGTGTAAAGATAAAACTTAAAGATATGTGCCTGGAACATGATTTCTCATACTATTATAGATAAAGGATTTCCATGAACGTTTAAAGAAAGCTGTTTTTTTTTTTTTAATTTTTTTTTTCTTTTCTTTTCTTTTTTTATTCTTTTTAAAAAAATATTATAATAAGTATTACAAAGGGTATTACATATGTGTCCTTCCCCCCCC
>NW_005364633.1:402451-403325 GCF_000412655.1 Myotis brandtii
GGGGAAGGATGCAAATAAAAATAGATCATTATCACCATAACATAGTTCTTCTTTTTTGTTCTGTTATAATAATGGCTCCTTTCATTTTATTTTATTTAAGATGATTCAACTGCTTTTATTTATTTACTAGTGGCCCAGTGCATGAAATTTGTGCACGGAGGGAGTGGGTGTCCCTCAGCCTGGCCTGCACCCTCTCCAATCTGGGATCCCTCGGGGGATGTCCAACTGCCAGTTTCACAATCCGGGACTGCTGGCTCCTAACCGCTGGCCTGATTGGCCCTAACCATTCTGCCTGCCGGCCTGCTAGGAGGAGGACTCAAAGTGGGCAAAAAAAAAAAAAAAAAAAGAGGAACGACTGTCAATCTAGACAGACAACCAAGGCCAGAGAATGCAGAAGAGAAGGTACCTAGCATAGTGGCTGGCACTTAGGAACAGTCATAAATATGCATGAAGGAAGGGAGGAAAGACAGGTTTTCCTATAAAAGCTCCTATATCATTGGAAGAGGCGATGGGCTATAAAATGTGCTGTCATGATAAAATACAAATGGGACCAAGTCCAGAATCCAACCAGAAAGGATTTTAGTACTTCCTTTCAGACACCTGTGCAGAAGCACAGCTCGGGAAACTAGAGCAGGTGACTTAGCCATTGGTAAATGATTCAAAGGCTCATGTGATACGAACTAGAAGCCAGGTACAAAGACATGTGTGCAGGGGTGTTTCTACCGAAAGCTAAGGAGAGGCAGTGCCTTGAGGTAGTACTTTTTTGTTCATAGTTAGTGGCCCCTTCTCTTCCTCTTTCTAAAATCCCTCTTTTCACATAAAGTTTAGTTTTGCTCCAGAATCATTTGCAAATATTGAAATGCAATGGAGGAGG
>NW_005364633.1:403343-417841 GCF_000412655.1 Myotis brandtii
GACGCTAGTTAAAGAGAAAGTAGGAAGAGGCCGAGACACAAAGGCACAGTATTTGATGGAGGCATTTTCTTTCTCTTTTCCTCCTGGAGGTTGGCTCACGAAGAACCCCCAAAGTTTGCCATCAGGTTGCCTGGAGTAATGTTTTCCCATGTTTCATGTGTGTGGGAGAGAGATCTTTTGATAGGGGCAGAAATAGAATACTGGGGGCCGGCTATAATTGTAAGAAATATTAATCATACCCTGTTATTTGTTCTGATTAAAGAAGGCACATTCTAACCTGGCTGGGAGGTGCACATGGGACCTGGGAGCTCACCTGGAAATGTGGCCCCTCCTGTCCATCTGGGAGCTGCCTATGATCATGGAAAGATTAACAACCTTGTTGCAGAAACCAGAGCTGCCAGCCCTTTGAAAGCCCCCAGCCCTTTGCACATCTCCAGCTCCCATTACCTGTGAACTGCCCATTTGGCATTCCCTTTTGCCTACTTCCCCATGTAATCTTTGTCCTTCTACCCAATATAAGCAGCTGGCTTATAGTGGGGGGCAGAGCAGATTTTTATGGATGATCTGCTACTCTCCAATACTGCTGGCAGGATTGGAATAAACGCGCATATGATTCAACCCTGTCTCTGCTTAATTGGCTCAAGTAGCAACAGGCAGCAGGGACCCACTGATTGTCCAGTTACACTTTCACTACATCCGCAGGTAGATTCTCCAGCAACAAGCACGCCCTGCACCCTTCTCTGGGCCAGCCTGTGGCCGTGAGAGAAGCAGGCCTGCTATCCTGGCCCTTATGTACCTTACAGTCCAGGCGGGGAGAAACGGTCACATAGGATTATTCATTCGCTTGAAAGGAAAGAACAGGTGATAGAATTTTAACGGGGAAACACATCTGAAGAGGTGACATTTAAGCTGAGACCTGAAGAGTACGATCTGGCCAGCAGCAAAAAGGTTAGATGAGGGTTTCAGGCAAAGGGACAGCATGTGCAGAAGCAGTGACAGTCCCCAATTACATTCAGAAGGGCCTCTTCGGCAGCAGTGTGGCTCTGAGCAGTGCGGTCAGAAGCTATTTTTGCACAGCATTTTACATAACATTTATAGAGTATCAACTGTGCATATTAAATGAGTTGGGGTTGATGCCTATTAGATAGGAGATAAAGCCCCCAAATCTCCCCTTGTGCTCCTACCATGTAGGAGCCATGAGGCAGCTCTGCCCATCTGAAGACCTGGGGAGACTGGCTGACGCTGTAGCCAAGACTTTACTAGTAGGCAGAGCCGAGGAGGCCTTGTGGGAAGGCTATGAATTTTTAACATTACCCTTACTGCAATGGGAAGCCATCAAGCTGGGGAGTAGTAACAAGATCTGACTTACAGCTTAAGAAGATCACCTGGGTTTCCTAATAGAAGCGGACTGCAAGGGACAGGAAGCTGACATGTTTGAGATCCTGGGCCTGTCCCTGAATAACACGCACACACTACTCATTTAATTCTCACCACAGTCCCCCAAAGAGGGTGCTACTGTTTGCTTTACAAGTGAAGAAACAGAGTCCCTTTGAGAAGCAAGGTAAGGGTGCACTTTGTTTTATTATTGTGCAGTTCATGCATGGGGCAAACTATACACCCAATAAAATTACAGTGATTGTTTTACCGTAACGTTCTGTAGGTGGGTGATTGTCATATTCAGAATGCAGTGACCATGCAAGGGTTAATATGTGTTTTTGCAGCAAGAAAGTGCCTGACCCTGGCTGCTGATCTGAGAGAGAATGAATACAGCCATGTTTGATTGAAGCTATTATAGCATTTTGCTCTTAAAACCTCTCTTATCATTGTTAAATGTGCGAAAGACCTCTTTTCACTGTTTTGATCTTTTTGTCAGGTTGTTTTCCAGGAAGTGGTTGCTAGGAGTGAAAGAGTTATTATTTAGAGATAAGTGGAGCCTAGATATCCCATTCCCTTAAAAAGTACACCCCCCTCCCAAATAAAAGCCTACAGTAATTGACTTGAAAATTATTTTCGTGACACTGGTTGTACCAGTCCACCTGCTTTCTATTTACACTGTGGTTATCTCCTTCTGCTAATGGCTCTCTAAAAGCACACACTAAGGTTTGCACCATTATACTGTCCTGGAGACTGTCAGAGGAGTCCGACTGTAGAGCTCTTTAGAGCCAACAGCTGCTTCCAAAGGCAGCGAGCATGTGCGTGCTGAGCGGCTACTGAGCCCCCTGCCGTGGGTCTGAGTGCCAGCTGGCCAGTGTATGAATTACCTGCAAACATGGTTGCCTTATATTCTGATAATGTCTGCCCCTGGGGAAAACCCCACTGAGACTCACATTATTCCAACCAGATTACAGTGACATTGTTCCACACACTGGGACAAGTTCCCACCCAGGCTCTGAGGTTCTTGGCTGTATATATCCCATTGCCCCTTCTCGCACCATCCCTTAACAGTATCTTTAATTATTAATCTAAAGGTGCATGTGCCCTTTATTGCTCTTGCAAAACGCCATATGCTAGGCGTTTATAGCTTTTGTCTAGTCACTGGACTTACAACAATCTTTCACCTGTTTGATATTTATAGTGTGTCACCTTGAAAGTAATGCCCATAGTATCTGTTGGAAAAACAATAGACATGAGAATTCATCAGCAAATGTCAACTAATCTCCAGACAAAAGCCACAACTGCATGTAACCCGTGCTCAGAATCACACTTGGGACTCAGACAACACCTTTGAGGTTACTTAGTTCAAGCTTCCATTTTAGAGGCGGGGAAACTGAGGCACTGACAGGTCAAGACACTTGCCCGGGTCAACCTGCTAGGGCAACGGCTGCCAACTGGTGGTCCATGAGGTCCAAAAGGTTGGCGACCACTGTGCTAGGGGATGGCCAGCCTGGAGCTGGAACTCCAGTTGCCTGACTCTCAGTTCAGAAAGCCTGTAGAGATCTATATACATTATTAAACTTTTTTAAAAATGTATTTTTATTGATTTCAGAGAGGAAGGAAGAGGGAGAGATAGATAGAAACATCAATGATGAGAGAGAATCTTTGATCGGATGCCTCCTGCACAGTCCCCCCTGCTCCACACTGGTGATCAAACTCACAACCTGGGCAATGTGCCCTGACTGGAAATTGAACTATGACCTCCTGGTTCATAGGTCGATGCTCAACCACTGAGCCATGCCAGCCAGGCTACATTCTTAAACTTTAAGTAAACAAATTTAGTCTTCAGAAATGGACTTAAAATTTATTTATTCGATTTCTCACTGTGCAGGGACTTGATTTTCCTCTCAACATCTGTGCAGACTCTAGAAAGTTACACACTTAAGGCACTTACCTTGGCCTACTTACTGAGAAAAAAACTACAATTATGAAGAGACAAAGTTTATCTCCATCTTTGTTCCACATCCCCTTGTCTTCTGTTGGTATTTCTCTCAGTGTTCAGGTATCTTAAAATATGTATTCCAACCGGTTCATAGACCCTTGACCTTACATGTTTCCAATTTAGGACAACCCCTCATGTCTAGACCTTTTCCTACCTCATTTCCTCCTCTGCCTACATAAGCTTACCTCTACAGAATCTACAAACTCTTAGCTCCTCCTCTCACGGAGGGTGTTAGCAAAGCTCAGGTGCTAATCAACACCAACATTCTTTTTTTGCCTATCATGAGATGTCAAGTTTTTACTATTTCAGTCACATTCTTGGATTAAAATAATATTTCTAGAAACCTCTGTTAAAATACAATGTTAGCTGGGAGGGAAAAATCCACGAAGGAAAGAAAAAATCCATGAAGGCAGTACTGTGTGAAGGTAGTACAACCTACTGGAATTAAAATCTAAACCTGTCTCTCTCTAAATTGCAAGCATTTTCTTTCGTATCATGCCTCTTGCAGTAAAAATGTAATGACGGCTAGTGTTCAATACCAACGATAGCTAATATAGACTAAGCTACAGATGTCTCTGGATACTTTTTTCTACCTGGAACACAAAGGTCAGTGACTTTGTGACTGTAAGATTAAATAAAGCTTCGATTATGAAGACATCTTTTTCTTGACTTAAATTACATTGGTCAATTTAGAGTTAGTTGTGAAATAAGAACAGCTAGTCAGAAATGGCATTCAATCGAAAAAGCATAAAATGTGTTTACTTGAATTCATGAATTCAAATATTTTGGCAACACACTTTTAGGTAAGTAGTCATTTTATAAACTGACCTTTATATATGCTGCCAATAGGACTGGCTTCTCAATGATCTTCCTCCTACCTTCCTCTCATATTAGGTGGATCAATCAGAAGAGAATAAAGTCCCCAGATCACAGAAGTTTAAACTGACAAGGTTTCTCTCTCTAAACTTTTATACTCTGGTAGACAAAGCAGCCAACAGCTTTAAGCGTTAACAGTTATAGGGGCATAGGAAAGGAGAGATTGGAAAATTCTGCATTGGCCTGTTAAGTTTATAATCACATTCCCCTGGCCAAAGCAAGTTGCCTGGATCCATCCAACTTCAAGGGAGTACGGATATGCAATCCTACACAGTAAGAGACTGGAAATATTTAGTGGAGAGTACTAATAAGACTATACCAGATTATTTGTAGTTCCCTGAACCTACCATTTAACTTCACTCCTTTTTGTTCTTGAAAGAATGCCCTGGTCAATCTATACACTTGGGTTTTTACCTACCAAATGCCACCTCCTTTCTAGAATATTCCATAATCCCCATCAATAGAATTCATTTCTATATCATATTTACCCATAAAAATACATATATGTGTAAGGTTTATAGCATCCAGAATACTGTATTTAATTAGGAGTTTATCTATCTGTGTTTTTTCTAGCTCCTCAAAGCAAAACACCATGTTTTTTTAATCTATGTAATCTCCTTGGTGGTTGGCACAGGTAGACAGTCACTAAAAACAAGGGGTCCATACAGCCCTTTTGCAATTTGATTTTTAAAATTTCCTCCTCTTTCTGAAATATAATAAAGAATAAATTTACTCAAGATTCAAAAAGTGTCGGAAAGGTTCATTTGTTCTTATATATTTCTTTTATTTTATATGTTACATTAAACAGCCTCAATTATGTGATTGAAAAATGATGTTACTCAAAATGATGGTAGATATGTTGAAAGTTAAAAATACTAAATCCTCAAAAAACAAACAAACAAACAAACAAAAAACCCCACTAAAGCCTCCTGTCTAGTTAGAAGACAGAGGCACACAGAGTACTGCAATAAATGAAGATATTACCAAAAGAACCCTGATACAGAGAGAAAGGACCCCTTAACTCTGCCTGGACAGGCCAGGGAAGACTTCTCAGAAGAAATGACATTTGAGCTGAATTCTTAGGAAAGAGGAAGTATATCCAGATGAAAATGGAAAGGGACAATGGTAGGGGTAAAAGACATAAAGTCAAATACTTGGTACTTTTGAGGCAAGTTACTAAAATGCTGGACAGATTACTTAACATTTCTGTGTCAATTTTCACACCTGCAAAATGAGATTGTACCTACTTGCCCATCTTCAATGGCTGTTATGAGGGTAACAGCTGTTACCAGGGTAAAAGGGCTGTTACATAAGAAATTGCAGAGCACCATGAAGATGTAAGGTGGGGACCTGGAAAGGTCAGTGGGATTTGATAAGTAGAGAAAGGGGCTTAGGACATATACGGTGATAAGAATGGCATAAGCAAAAACTCCCAGGAGGAAAGTTGGTTAGGTAAAGGAAAACTGATCATTTTGGCAAGAATGAAGAATAGCAAGTTAAAGTCCAAACATTAATCAATCAGGCACAAGCACAGAAGTCTAGTTTAACACAAGGGCAAAGCTGGTTGTCTTAATATGGCTCAATATTATTTTTGTTGGGAGAGAAGGGAAGCAAATCTAGAATGAAATGAAAATGATTCTGAGTCCAAACTGAAGGTTAGGTGCTGGCTTCTTATGCTCTCCGTATCTCCAACTCCATCATTTTATTTTAAATAATGCGAGTCATATCATGTGTATATAGGTTAAAACATAGATATATAATTCAGTAGGGTTAAAAAATGAGAGCGGAAGTAGATGTCATAAATTGTTCTCAGGGCAAAGAGAAACACAGACACTATAGGAGACAGAATCTCCTACAGTGTGATTTTGAATCAGTCAGAATGTCTTAACAGAAACCCAGATTCAAAGTGATTCAAGTAATAAAGAAATGTATCACATGTAACAAAGGGGAGCAGGCATCTGAGCTGGTTGAGTAAGTAGCTCATGAATGTCATTGAGATTACAGATTCCATCTCTCCTTGTCCTGGGTGTGTTGGTTTGCTGGGAGACTAGCTCCTCTCCTGGTAGCAAGGTAGCTGCAGCAGTTTCAAGGGAAATGGGATGTGCATGGCTGGGACTACAGATCTGGAGTAGAATCTGTCAGGGAAAAAACCTCATCATCTGACTGCTCAGAGCAGTTAAATTATTCTTGCAGATAGTTTGTATATAGTGTTTTAAAAAATTTAATGAGCTGCTTATGTTTAAAAATCAGTCATATAATTTTATTTTTTTTAAATCATATTTCTTAATTGGATTATCTTTAAGAATCCAAAGAATCCAAAGGTCTGGTAACTGTGCCTGTATGCCACTTAGCTAAAATGCGCCGGAATGGATTAGACGGAGCATTACAATTCTGACTTATCGGAGCTTCATCTTTATCTAAAATAGTACAACCTGTTCTTTACTCAGCTTGCCAATGGAGCCTCTCATTAGGGACATTACTCCCAGAGATTTTATGACCCTTGTGGCATTTTTACATCCATAAACATGTCTACTGTAGGCATTTGTACAATGGTTCAAAAGAAATGAGGGTAAAGGCCACATTTAGCTTGAGGGTGTATCATTGCCAACTTTATTATTAATTAGCTGTGTGACCTTATCTACACTAATAAAAGAGAAAGATGCAAATTGACTGTACCTGTGTGACACCCACCAGCCAACCAGGAGTGAGTATGCAAATCTTTGTTGGGTTAATTTGCATACGCAGGCACTGAGCAGCCGGGGGCGTGACGCAGGCATTCTGCACCACCCCAGCTTCTCTGGGCTTCTGGGCAGCGTGGGAAGGTGGAAAGGCGGCTCCAGCTGGAGCGAAGGTGGTGCTGGCAGCCAGAGGAAGGAAGGCCCATTCTTTTCTTTTTTTAAAATTTTTGTGCATATTTTTTATTTTTTTAAATATATTTTTATTGATTTCAGAGAAGAAGAAAGAGGGAGAGAGAGATAGAAACATCCATGATGAGAGAGAATCATGAATTGGCTGCCTCCTGCAAGTCCCCCACTGGGGATCATCCCCACAACCCAGGCATGTGCCCTTGACCGGAATCGAACCTGGGACCTTTCAGTTCACAGGCCGACGCTCTATCCACTGAGCCAAACTGGCTAGGGCAGAAGGCCCATTCTTGCACGAATCTTCGTGCATCAGGCCTCTAGTTAATTTATAATTTCTATAGCCATAAAGTTTAGCAATTGATACCATCCCTAACAGCAATATTACAAAGATAAATAGCTTCTTTTTTTTTAATCCTCACCTAAGGATATTTTTTCCATTGCTTTTTAGAGAGTGGAAGGGAGGGAGGCAGGAGAGAGGGGGAGAGAGGGAGGGAGAGAGAGGGAGAAGGAAGAAGAGAGAAACATCCATGTCTTACATTGGCTCATTGACTGGTTGCCTCCTGCACAAGGCCCGACTGGGGGCGAAGAGTGAACCTGCAACCCAGGTACATGCCCTTGATCAGGAATCAAACTCAAGACCCTTTGGTATGTGGGCTGATGCTTTACCACTGAGCCACACTGGCCAGGGCATAAATAGCTGTTTAACTTCAAAGGAAGAAAGGATATACATATAAATCCTCACTCGAGGATATGTTTTTATTTATTTTTGAGAGAGAGAGAGAGGCATCAATGTGAGAGAGAAACATTGATTGGTTGCCTCCCCCCATGCACCTTGACTGGGGATTGAAACAACCTAGGTATGTGCCCTGACTGGGAATTGAACCTGTAACCCTTTGGTGCATGGGTTGACACTCCAACCAACTGAGCAACCAAGCCAGGCCTGGAAGCATGTATTTTATTTATTTATTTATTTATTTATTTATTTATTTATTTTTTGAGAGAAACATTGATCAGCTGCCTCCTACACGCCCCCTACTGGGGATGTGCCCGCAACCAAGGTATATGCCCTTGACTGGAATCGAACCTGGGACCCTTGAGTCCGCAGGCCAACGCTCTGTCCACTGAGCCAAACCAGCTAGGGCTGGAAGCATGTATTTTATACTCATACTTGTTTAATGAAAGAATTACTTACATATTTATGTTTATAAATATAGCGAAGAACCAAATAATTTTTTCTATAAGTTTCATTTAAATATTAGTCATTCTTACCTTTTGTAAAGTCTTTAGCTCAAGGATAGTGTCTGTTGGTTGCACTCTTGAAATATATTTCTAGGGTAGCTATATTGCTTACTGGTTTTATCAACCAGCATTGATTAGGAAAAATTAAATAAAGTTTAAAAGGAACCTTAAAAATTGAATATTGTATTTGTAATATTTTCTACACTTATAATTGTTAGGGAAAAATAATGGCTTTCAACATAATAAAATTTCTTCAAACAGAGAAAAAGAGAGAATATAAAGAACATCCATAATCAACTACCCAGGTGCCATATTGCTTCAGATTTTTTTTTTAAATCAATCATTACAGATGAAGCTCTCTGTGTACATGTATGTCTTCCATTCGGCATTGTATATACACAGAGATAATAACCAAACACTGAATTTGATGTTTATCATTCCTTTGCACATTTGAAACTTTTAAACCAAATGTGTATAAATCTATAAATATATTGTTTTGCATGTTTTACCATTTTATAATCATGGTATCATACTATACACATCAATATTTAACTTTTCTTTCTCCTCAACGGTGTTTTTGAGACTTATCTACTTTAATACATGATACTGGGGATCATTGATTTTAAATAATTTATGTTATCCCACTATATGGAAGTATCACATTATTTTATTCTATTCTCCTACTCCATTTAGGCTGTTTCTACTATCTGGGGTGCATACGAATAAAATTCTGCCTTACAACACACCACATGGTGTTGTTGCTGTGAGATGCAGCTCTATCATGAATCATGAGTCAACATTTCTGTTGTGGAGCTGCTGTTGCGACTTATAACTGGACAGAGGGAATCACATGCTGACTGTAAATGTCAGATGCTTGAAAAGTAAAGACAGAGTTTGAAGGAATCCAAGCTATATAGAGGATGAATATTGATTCCCCTTTTCCCCAGAACATCAAAACACATTACTGTGGACTTGGATGCTTTTTCTCAGATGTCTGAGTTTAGCTCTATAAATAATGGTTTCAGTGGAGTTTAGTAATTGGCTCCTGCATTGGTAATATGATCTTACCTTTGGATGAACATAAACAGGCAAAAGTCCAGGCTCATTTTTCTTTTTCAGGGTTTAAAAATGTGACCAATGCCAGATGTTGAACCAACATTAGATTTCACAGCATAAAGCCAACACAGCATAACTGGTTTAGAGCTCATACTTCAAACAATTGCTAATTCCCCCAATTAAAATGTCCAAATATGTATGGCATGCTGAAATAGCAATCCAACATCTCTTACCTAACCTTTGGTTTTAATTGATCCTGAAAGAGGTCTACTCTGACTGTTCTCTCATTGGTATTAAGTTTCAACCGCTCTGGAGGTCTACTGCCTATCTTTCCGAGTTCTCTTTGTAATCCACACTAGTCTCAGGGCTCCTAAGTCTTCTTCACTGAGTTGGATGATTTACTGGTCAAGGTAAGTCAAGTCATTTGATGGTAATAACCCCCAAGTTAAAATGACTTACAGTCAGGTGTCTCTCTCTTCATGCTGTCAGTCGCAGTTATCTTCAGCTTTGTGCCATCATCCTGGGACCCAGCTGAAGGACATCCTCTTTGTGAGACATGCTGTTCTTGCTGCAAAAGAAAAATATGACAGAACCAAGCAATTACTCTTAAAGTTTACGCTCAGCAGTGGTATATATATCACTTTCTTCCTCATTTCGTTGAACAAATGAAGACATAAGGCCAACCCTGCCATTCAACAAGGTGGGGAGGTAAAATCCTACCAGTGGGAGGGACAAAATTATTTGGGAACAGTAATACAATCTACCACAGAGGCTGTTTTCATTCTCAGACAGGTATGGTTTTGACTTTGGGATTATTTATAAAATAAAAAAATTTTAAAGTTTTGCTAATATACAAGTAAGACTTTCTTATCTCTGGGACGGGTGTTAGTTCAATTTAATGCTATGAATTTACAAGAAAAAACAACAAGCCCTAGCCAGTTTAGCTCAGTAGATAGAGCGTCGGCCTGAGGACTGAAGGGTCCCAGATTTGATTCCTGCCAAGGGCACATGCCCCGGTTGTGGGCTCAACCCCCAGTAGGGGGTGTGCAGGAGGCAGCCGATCCATGATTCTCTCTCATCATTAATGCTTCTAACTCTCTCTCCCTCTCCCTTCCTCTCTGAAATCAATAAAGAATATATTAAAAAACACAAAAGCAGTCCTAACTGGTTTGGCTCAGTGGATAGAGCGTCGGCCTGCGGACTGAAGGGTCCCAGGTTCGATTCCAGTCAAGGGCATGTACCTTGGTTGTGGGCACATCCTCAGTAGGGGGCGTGCAGGAGGCAGCTGAATTGATGTTTCTCTCTCATCAATGTTTCTAACTCTCTATCCCTCTCCCTTTCTCTCTGTAAAAAATCAATAAAATATATTTTTTAAAAAAAACACAAAAGCAAAAACACCACATCTAGAATTAAAATCACTTTGAAAAAAATCAATAAATATCTGGAGGCTCTATGCATATAATTTTGATCTACGTATAAACAATATTAACATAAACTGAGCTAATTGAAATATTTACTATATCACTCTGAATGAAGGAAAAATAACTGATTTCCACCCCACTCCCATTCCAGCTATTATGGGATCCCTCAAAAAGAATTTCATGTATTTTATTTAAAATTTTTTAAAATTAATTTCAGAAAGTAAGGGAGAAGGAGAGATAGAAAAATCAATGATGAAAGAATCATTGATGGGCTGCCTCCTGCACACCCCATACTGGGGATCAAGCCCACAACCTGGGCATATGCCCTGACCAGGAATCAAACCGTGACCTCCTGGTTCAGAGGTCGATACTCAACCACTGAGCCACGTCGGCTGGGCATAGTTAGTATTTTAAATGAGAACATTCAAATAGTTTCTTCAAATTTGATAAAAATTTCTCTCACCATTTTTGTGTAATGTCACAAGGAACAGAGGTTTAATTTATATAGGTAGCAAATGAAAAAATTTTTTAGATTTAATGGTATATGACATATGTATTGAGGCCAGTTTTTTGTTGTTTGATTTTCGCTCGCAGTTCTTCTTTCTTTAGTATTTTTTAAAAGTTATTTGTCAATAGCTGGTACCTGGGGCACTGAGCCCAGCTTTGCTTAATCTGACTGCTTTTGCAGTAGTCTGTATTTCAAGATACTTTGGAAATTCTTTCTAAAAATGAATTAAATAATCTCATTTTGGGAAGCTAGCTTCTTTTTAAATAGTATTTTATGATTAGAGTTTTTAAAACAATTCCCAGTTTGGCTTTTCAGTAATAGACCTGACAACGAATCACATTGCACAACAAAATGTATTCACTCAGAGAATAATGAGAGTAATTATTATCATTACTATTAATTATTATTGCTATTAATAATTACTATTATAGCTAACAGTGCTACTGCCATTGTTCTAAGTGCTTTACATGTGTTGATTCATTTCATCTTCACAAGAATCCATGAGATAAGATACCAATATTATCCCCATTTTACAGAAGAGGGACTTAAAATACTTATTTTAATGCAAATCTAAATTCAGCTTTGGAAAAATAAGTCATGTCTGGCAGGGTTTATCAGTGAGGCTAGGAAGTTGGCCAATTAAAGCAGGAAACCAACAGAAGAAAGGGAAGTAGTAGCAGAAGCTTGTGTAGAGGTTTCCTGAACCTTACTCTCTTCTTTAAATAGAAGAATTTCAAACAAATAAAAAACCTTAGGCAATTCTTATAAGCTGTTAGTCAAAAGAGAATTGTTTTCTATTTAGCTCTAGGTCAACAAATAGCCTTTTAGTTGTTATGAAGGGCAAGATCTGGGTCTTACGTATAGGTTACATTATGATCCTGAGACATTAGCCATTTTTTAATCTTCAAAAGAACAGAGAAACTCAGGAACTGTGCTTTTAGTGAGAACAGACACAAAGTGGGTGCATTCCAACCTCTCCTGTGACGGTGGACTGCCTTCCCAGTGGCTGTGAGACCACACCCATTGTAGGCTAGCGGCACTTCGCCTAGCAGCAAAGAGGAAGTCTGAGAGTAAGTAGCTCTGAGGACCCAGCCACTTGCTAGTCTGGAGAGGCACTTTGTATTTGTAGCAATCTTGGTGGGCCATTGCACGTGTAAAAACGTTTTTATAGGGCTGTATTTTGTTTTATATGATATGATTGAGGAGGTGAATAATTAACCTCATGGAAATAATAATTAACTGCAATTCATAGTTCCAAAGTTGTACTTGATTAAAAGACAATTAGTAAAGATTAAAAAAAACACTGTATAAATGAATAGATGAATAAAAGAATCAAATGAAAGCACTGAGTCACATTCTTATTCTATTTATGGTCATTTCAATTTGCTGTCTCTAACTTTTTCATTGGTCTTCTCAGAGGGGTTGAATTTCATCAGACTCTTCAGTTTTTCATAATGTTAGGAGTAATGTCTATTCTCACCAGTTTATCCTTGAAAGGAGGAACTCTAGAAAATAATCTATTATAAGGTTTGCTTTTCATGTTTAAGTATACTATAAAGTATTTAAACCTTTAATCATTGGAAAGAATTTGCATAGAAAAATTAGAGAAACTAAGAAAAAAGAACAGGGAGGAAAATAATAACTGGATTTGTCAGTAACCTGAATGTGGTTGAAAGGAAGGCACCCACGAAACGGATTAAACAAAGTTATACCTAAAAGATGGGAGAAAACTCAGGTTTATGTCATTGATAAATCAGACAGGAGAGGTTAGGCAGAGGTAGTATTTATCGTTCTTACAAAATTTGGTGTTCCTTTTCATGAGTATGTTATTACTTTGATTCCTGTCAAATTTTAGTGACAGGTAACATGAAGTAGTAATAAAAGGCCTCTAAATAAATTGCAATTGCCTTAACATTTTCTTTTTTAAATGTGATTAAGTGCTTTACACAATAGCTCTTTCCACGTTCTTCTGGTTAAGGAGCAGATAGAGCCCTGGCCGGTTTTGCTATGTGGTTAGAGGTCAGACCCCCAGAGTGAAGGGGGTGAGGTAACTCGATCCCACCCGGATGGGGGTGCTTACAGGAGGCAACCACATGGATGTTTCTCTCTGTGTCTCTCCCTCCCTTCCACCCTCTCTAAAAAGAGAAAAAGAAAAAAAATCAATGGAAAAAAATATCCTCGCCCAGCCGGGGTGGCTCAGCAGCGATTGAGCGCTGACCTATGAACCAGGAGGTCACAGGTGGATTCCGGGTTGGGGCACATGCCCAGGTTGCAGGCTCCATCCCCGGCGTGGGGCGTGCAGGAGTCAGAGGATCCATGATCCTCTCTCATCATTGATGCTTCTATGTCTCTCTTCCTCTCTGAAATCAATAAAAATATATTTAAAAATATGTACATATCCTCAGGTGAGGATTAACAACAGCAACAAAAAAAAAGAGCAGATAGAACTTAAACATGGCAAGACGGTGGCATGCCACAGGTGACACACCCTGTAGGGACAGCCAGCTCTCCTAATTAAGAATCTGCTGCAATAGCATAAGACTCATTAGCTTTCTACGGTAAACCTGGTGATCAGTTCATGACGCGCCTGACACACACCCTTCCTGTTTCGTAAAAAATCACCCACTAACCTTTTGGGGGAAATCTATGCATTTAAACCTACTTGTTCCAATAAACCATCTTTGGCCCTGGCCGGGTGGTTCAGTGGGTAGAGCGTCAGCCTGCGGACTGAAGGGTCCCCGGTCGGGTCGAATGGGGTCAAGGGCACAGACCCGGGTTGCGGGCTCCATCCCCAGTGGGGGGCGCGCAGGAGGCAGCCGATCCACGATGCTCTCTCATCACTGAGGTTTCTCTCTCCCTCTTCCTCTCCCTTCCTGAGATCAATAAAAAAATATTAAAAAGTCCATCTTTAAAAAAAAAGTCTAAAAATACATGTTTTAGAGCGTTGAGCAGAGTGACTGCAGGCTCAGAGGGACACTCAGGGGTCACGAACCCGAACTCGCGGGCTCCCATTGGGAAGGGACGAGGCGGCTTTTAACACAGAAAAGCATCTTTCTCTCGAGCTGCTGCCCATTAATGCTTTTTGGAGATACGGGTGCACATTTTTTTTTTTTTAAAGGCATTTGGGACCCGGAGAGCAGCCGCCTTCTGGGACTGCC
>NW_005364633.1:419451-453980 GCF_000412655.1 Myotis brandtii
AGCGGAGCCCGCGCCTCCCCGGCTCGTGGCTTTTCCGGGCTCGGGTGTCCTCCGTCTGCCCTCCTTCCGTCTCTGCCTCCGTCTCTTTGGAAACCTAACGTGGCCGAGGATCCTGACAGTTTCCAGAGTGGAAACATCCCGGTCTGCGTGGAGCCATCTGGGGCGCCGGAAGTAAGGTTTCCGAGAGGAGATGAGGGGCCGGAGGGTCACGTGGCCGCGGGGATGGGGCGCGCGTGCCGACCACCCGTTTGCCCCGGGGACCACGGGCTTTGGCCTGGGGGTTGTGCTGCGGAAGGTGGGCGAGGTGTTTTGGAAGACAAAGGTTAGGATTCCGAAGATGAAATGCGGCCGGCAAAACGCTCACTGAAAAGTTCGAGTTCACACAGTGATCGGATGTGAACTCATCTGTACCGCACAGTCCTTTCGTCTTCACACAAAGCTGGTTTTTCTCCCTCGGCGTGGGAAGCAGGGCCCTGGGTATTGTGTCCTGTGCAGTACAAGTGGGCACGACCCCTGTCTGCCCAGGGGGGTTACAGATACTCCTGTCTGTTCTCTTCCTGCCCTGCTGTTTTTCTGATCTTGTACCGACATTATCTCCAGCCCCATGGAACCTTAAGTCAAATCGAAAGTGTGATTCTTCATACGTTCAGCCTCGGGTCAGCTTCATGTTTCCTGTAATTGAAGCGGGCACCTTCTTAAAACATTCCAAGCTAAAGTTGTTTTCCCAGACTGAAAAAAAAATGTTATTTTTTTAAATCACTTGATGATGGGCAAAGTCTGTGGTATTCCTTGGTGATGATGACGTGCTACAGAGCAGCCTTAGGACCTTGGGCACATCATTGAACACCTTCAGTTAGATGACTCACATCCCTTCAAGATCTAAAAGGCTAGGTTTTTGTTAAATTTCCACCTCCTATGTTTTTTTAGGGACTAGAATGGGTATGGTTAATCTCATCTGATACCTTTGTCATCTGGTTTACCAGACGTGTAACTGGTTTAAATACCTGTACTCACACACAGAATTGCAAAATGCGATTACTGGCATTTAAAGTTGTCCTTAAAGGCTATAGGATGGGACCTGCTTTCTATTGAAAACGCCTTCCAGTGTATGTCTCTTCAGTGGCTTTAGTATCCCTCTTTTTCTCCCAGAACCTTGTGCCTTGATTAACGTTGAAACCCTATTTTGGCTAATACTGACAACCCCTACATAAATGCCCTCCTAGTCTCCCCAGCCCCCAAAGAAAGTCCGCCTCGGCCAGGGAACCGTCAAGATTATTTGCTTAGATGCCCTGGAGTTTGAGTGATCAGTAAGATAGTCTTGTTTACTACCTCAATTAAAAGTTTAGAGTAATAGGCTAGACTGGTTCAGGTACTACAGGCATACCTTGCTTACCACTGTAATGAAGCGAATATTGCAGTAACAAGCAAGTCGTAATCTTTTTGCTGGTGGAGAGTCTTGCCTTCAGTTTGTAAAAAACAAAACAAAAACAAACCCTCAATACCTAGGAAGGGCAATAAAGCTAAATGCAATAAAATGAGGTATGCCTAAATACGAGAATCCTGAGAGTTTTCCAATCAAGGATTTCAAGAGTGAACGCCAGCTGTCTCCAGTTTACATATGAAGTGAAGAGCACTGGCCTTGAGATTGTGAAAAAAATTTATCTGGTTAAAGATCCTATTTTCTGAATGTTCTGGTTTCCAGTTGTAGCTGTCCTCCTTTCCATTTGCCTGTGTTCTGGGAGGTAAGCTTCCAGTTGATTTTGTTATTACTGGTGCTCAGCTTCCAAAGCATAGGTCATCCCTCCAGCCGCAAACCACCTGGAATGCCAGTCCTCACTCAGGACCTGCCAGGTTTTATAGGGGGTTATTAAAAGAAATAGCCAAGTGAAAAACGAGTTAACGTTTTGTAAAGGGCTTACTTAGAACAGTTTTGGCATGTGTTGTATACAACACAACTGTTCATTAAATAGAATGAAATTGCTTTGTTTATTGTAAAACCTGACAAGGGCATTGGCCTTGAATTTGGGGACTGTGCACTTTCTTAAATATCTCATGGAAAAATGGAATGATCTGAGCTCAGTTTTCCATGCAGTGCTCTTATTTAATTTTGTTACTGTCATTCTATCATTTTGAAAACCACTTTGCTTGGCTCTCCCATTTTTTAAGTTGTCTGTCTGCTTTCCTGACTCTTTTGGTCTGTTCCCTGGGTAAACCCTGAGGCTGGGGCCTTTGCTGCTTTGCCATTTGTCTACCTTCTCAAGAGCATCTCCCTTTTCTCGGCTTTGACTCTCATCTTTGTGTAGGTGATATCATCTCTCCTCCAAGCTCTGTTCTCACATTTACCTCCACATATCTGATGACTTCAAATTTAAAATCTGTACCCTCATATCCACTCTTTTGTCTCATTTCAACCTATTTTGCATACTGTTTTGAGACTAATTATAGACTTTTAATTTCAAAAAATCACTGTCCTTTCAGAAAACCAATATGGACTGGAATGAGTATTATATAAAAGCCACAGAGCATGCTATAGCATTAAAGATTCTTCATTAACCTTTATAGCAATGCTTGTCCAACATGGTCATTTTTATCACAGTGTTTCTTCTCTGTCAAGCATGCCATGCTTCATGTCTATAAAGCCTAGAAGTGTGTATATTCTAGGTCCCTGGGAAGGGTTTGCAGGTGGGAACAGGGCATTTTAAGTTACTTTTTGTTGAGCAATTTCTCATTTAATTAGAAAGGAAAAGAGATATAACGGAAGGACCAGGTTGGGAAAATACCACTACAAGTATGCTCTTTAGAAAATAGGTAATTCAGACAGAGTGCAATATTGAAAGTATTCCATTAAAATACCAGTGAGGTCATTTTTACTCTATCAGATTGGCAGACTTTTGTTAAGTTAAATCAAGTGATGCAAAGGGTGTGGGAAATGGGAACTCTTATGTTGCTGGTAGAAGTATAAATTAAATTAGTTCAGCTATTTAGGAGGGCAGTTTGGTAGTATCTGTTAAAAATTGCATACCCATGTGCAATAATTGCATGTTTGCTTATCTGTACAAAGTCATGGCACTTCAAAAATATTTTTACGATTAGAATAATTAAAAATACTTTATTAAAAGTGAGAGTGATTCCCTCTATCTTCAGATACTGTGATCTTGTTTTGGAAATTCATATTTTTTTAAAAAAATATGTTTTTATTGATTTCAGAGAGAAAGAAACATCAATGATGAGAGAGAGTCATTGATTGGCTGTCTGCTGCACGCCCCCTACTGGGGATGGAGCCCGCATTCTGGACCTGTGCCCTGACCAGAATCAGAGATCTCCTGGTTTATAGGTAGCCGCCCAAACATTGAGCCACACCGGCCAGGCTGGAAGTTCCTATTCTTAATAAATGGAAAGCAAAGGCCATAGAATCATTATATTCTATTGAGAATTGAATTTCGAAGTAAGGTTAAATACTTATGCATTTCAACAAACTGAGTTAGGTCTATAGAACAGTACTGATAATAAAGTTGCCATGGTATTTGGCAGATATAGATAATATATTTTGGAATTAAAAAAAAACCTTCTATTGACACAGATGACAAATTTTGTTATGATCATTTAATTATTTGCTTTTTTGTAAAAGTGAACATATTTTCATTTTACAAGCTAAAATTAAATTGGGACAGTACAGTTAATTTTGAGATAAAATAATTTTTTCACTGAACCTCAGTCATTTTATTTGTGATTTACTCTACTACAAATTTTTACTGGTTATCAGTGAGTTTAAATTTTGTTTTAATAGCATCATAACATATAACATTTTTTGCTGCCTAATGTTTACATTAAACCACACATCTAGTTAGCCATGGATATATCAGTACACAATCTGTAATTAACAAACTACATGTTACTAATTAATGTTTAGGTGAAGTTCACTGGTAGAGCATGAATTAGGTCCTGGAATTTAGTCTCCTTGAGTTTTAACTTCTAGTTTCCAGGCTTTACTGTTTTACAAAGAAGTCTGTGTACTTCAGAATCAAGTAATTCAGGATAGGACTACCAAATAGAATTCAATCTCTTTTTTTTTTTTGCATGTGAGGTAGTATGTAAGGAAAGTAATTGGGGAGTAGGGCATTATTTTAGTCTGGAAAAGATAGAGGTCACCTTGAAGAGAAATTTGTTGCAGGTATTTGTGGGTTACTTTGAGACTTACAAAATTATTTGAAACCAGTAAAAAGCTGCACTACTACTTCCTTCTTGTAGTATTGAGGTAAAGGAAAAGTATGTATGTAGAAACTGCAAGTCTAATTTGTAGAATTTGCATTCCTTAAAAAGCTCAATCTTTAAATCCTATATAAACCAAGGAGTTGCCTATCATTTTTTAAAAATTTATCTTTATTGTTGAAAATATTATAGATGTCCCTTTTCCCCCACATGACCCTTGTCTGTGCCTTTTCACCCTTTACGTCATTTGCTATTAAGAGGAATGCTTACCCAGTCAGCATGGCTCAGTGGTTGAGCCTATGAACCAGGAGGTCGAGGTTCGGTTCCTGGTTGGGGCACATACCTGGGTTGCGTACTGGATCCTCAGTGTGGGGCGTACAGGAGGCAGCTAATCAATGATTCTCTCATCATTGATGTTTTTATCTCTCCCTCTCTAAAATCAATAAAAATCTATTTTTTTAAAAAAGAGGAATTCTTAAGAAAGCCTAATGAAATTACATATTTACAAAAATAGTTACTAATAATTGATATCTCTACGTGAGGTAAATAGCTTATAGGTAGAGAGACTGTTAGTATGATTTTATCCTGGAATCTACTAAGGTATAAAATTGCTTTGGTTATGAAACAGTGCATATGAGTCATCACTGCACTTGTGATTTTTCTGACCACCTACAATGTGGTAGAAGCAAAATGTTAATGTAAGTCTTGGCTTCCTTTGGGAAGTATCTCTGGTTGGTATGGAACATTATTGCTTACTAAAGAAATGTTCATCGTGAAAACACTAATTTTAAATCAGAACTATTGATATTTCATAATGAACAAAAAGTTGATAGCCTTCAGGATTTAGGAGGTTTTTTTTGCATACTAATTTCTGATGCAGGCAAAGAAAATTTTAAAGTTGTCATGTTGCTGAGGTTATTTTGAGTGACAGAAGTAGATTCTTCCTGGTGGGAGTTATTGAAAGAGTACAGACTTTCTGAAGAATAGTTTTTAAACTGTATGAAGAACTTTAAATATATTCATACCTTTTTAGGAATTTATGGTAGCAAAGTAAGCTGAGGTATAGGAAGAATCATCTACTAATATTTTGGCACAGTGTTATGCATATTAGAGAAATGTGGGGAAAACTTGTGTTCAACATTAGTGGAGTTAAATGAATTATGGTACATCCACATGCCCTCCCTGTGCCCCTTCCACTGTTAGACTTCTAAAGCTGTGCATGTGGACAAGTTGCCATCAGCTGATATGAACAGCCTGGTTATTTCCTCACGTAAAGCTGGCTTTCGTGCTTCTTACTTGGGCTTGCTCTTGAATACATTTCAATAAAGTCCAATCAGAACAGCAGCCCTAATTTAATTTAATCTCATCCTCATTTTGTACAGGATGCAGTTTCAATAAGACAGAACAAAAATTTAATCATGTAACATTTTCAAGGGTAAAAACTGATTTTTATCAAGGAAGCTGTAGGCTTAGGGTAGCTACCCACCATGGCCTGCTTTTAGTTGCCACCCCACATGGTCACATCTCTGGATTTGTGAGGCCCACCATGCACCTCCCCTGAGCCTGTCAGGCTTAGTGTGAGGCCCCATGTTTGATCTGTTAATTGGGGACAGTTTTACCCAGCTTGCTTTACTGTTTAAGGGTTTTAAGATAAAAGAACAGAAAGTCCTTTAAAAAAAATCTATTACATATTTATATTTTTTATTTTTTATTCTCACCCAAGGATATGTTTTTATTTTTAGAGAGAGAGGAAGGTGGAGAGAGAGGAACATTCATCAGTTGCCTCCCATACACGCCCCAACCCGGGATTAAACCCACAACCTTCTTTGATGTGTGGGACAGTGCTTCACCAACTGTCCTCTCAAATCAGTCAGTAAAAAAAATTAAAAATTAAATAAAGATCACTCGGGGCGGTAGTTCCTCATTTATAAGTTGACTTAAATAGATTTCTTCTAACCCTGAAAATTGGGCATTTTAATGGACACATAGGTAGCGACAGGCACCTTAATTCGTATATCTTATGCTCTATTTGCTTACTGTTCTTTATAAACATCCAGTGAATACTTACCTTCGTCGCTTTGGTGATTCTGTTTCCTTTGCCTGAAATTCCCATTTGTTGTCATGTTTCCAGCTCCTACCCATCTTGCAAATGTAGCTCAAATTCCACGTCTTCTAAAAAAGCTTGACCTTATTAGTCCACAGTGAAGTACTTTTCAGTGATTGGATCCCATAGTTTCTTTATTATAATTCCTCCTTATGTACGTGTTCTATTTCCCTTAGGTTGTAAGCAGCAATTAATAACACTGTACATGTCATGGGTGGCAGTTAAATACTTGGGAATTTTTTCACTTTTTAACAAAAATCATTTGTTATTTTAGGCAGGTATTTTGTGAGGGTAAAGTAGGGGAAGGAATGGGAAAAAGAAGGAACAAAGTGATGGTGAATGGATCTTAAAGGCAGAAATTAGAAAGGGAGTGAGGGAGAGTAAAAGGAAAAGAATAAAAAGGTATGAAACGGATTTTTCTTTGGATTTATTAATCTATGTATATCCTATTTTAGTTTCTGAGTGTCATAACAATTTTATGTTTTTCCCTAGGGTATTTGGAGGAATCACTCGGGTTTACTCGATGTTATAGTTTGAAAGCCTGCTATAATCTTTTTTTGTCATTAAAACTTAAAAGACTTCTCAAGGATTTTCTAGTTATTATATAAGTTACTGAAAACTACATTTTTAGCTTTTGAATTTTAATAGCAAAATATGTTATTGTGAAGTGTTGCTACAAAGCCATATTCAATTTGGGGAGAAAAAAGGGACAAGAAAGATATTTGTAGTAATTTCTACCTGGTTGAAAGTTTGGGGAGAATCTGTACATTGGTTTGCTCACCAGATTGTTGAAGCTAACTTGGTCTCTGATAGAATCTAAGCTTTTAAAGGCCTACTTAGGCAGTGAGGGAGAGAATAAAAAGGCATGAGAGATTTTTCTTTGGATTTATTAATCTGTGTATCTCCATCCTATTGTAGTTTCTGAGTGTCATAAACTAATTTTTATTTTGTTTTTATTAATTTTGACCATTTATTTTGTGAGAATATTTTTTAGAGATGACTTAAATCACTCTCCTATGGATAAAACTTAGTCTCTTGTCCAAAAGCAAGTAACAATTTACTTTCGCTAGGCAATAACATGGTCACTAATTTTTTTGCACTAGGATACCATAAGGTAAGAAGTGTATTCCTATTTTATGTTAGTTATGTAGCTTTTAGTGAAAGCAAATACCATTTACTGGTGTGATAAATACATAGAAAGCTTATTCTGCAGTTTTTTTTTAAAACTACCACTGTCATTTATTTGACAAACCATTTTCTGTAAATAATCAGTATGTTATTTTTCACTGACTTTTTTGACAGCTGGCTCAATTTTCCTTTAAATATTAAATCACTAGTATTGTTGAACACTGTTTAATGGTTTTAGATCAGGGTAAGACCAAAAAACATTGTACCTTATAAAAGTAATAACTAATAACTAGCTAGTAAGTTTGGTAGTCAGTATACCCTAGTGCAGTGATGCCGAACCTATGACACGCGTGTCAGAGGTTACACGCGAACTCATTTTTTTGGTTGATTTTTCTTTGTTAAATGGTATTTAAATATATAAAATAAATATAAAAAATATAAGTCTTTGTTTTACTATGGTTGCAAAGATCAAAAAATTTCTATATGTGACACGGCACCAGAGTTAAGTTAGGGTTTTTCAAAATGCTGACACGCCGAGCTCAAAAGGTTCTTCATCACTGCTCTAGTGGTTAATGGTTTGGAATTAGAGAAACCCATCTCTGCCACTATGCAGTCTTGGGAAGTTTCATATGTATGAGCCTCTATTTCCTCATCTCAAATGGGGATAGAGTCATTCATCTTATCAACAAATAATAAATTTATTGAGCTTCTACTATGTACCTGGAACCATAATGTATTTTGGGTAATAATAGTACCTTCTGTCATAAAATTGTTGGAGGCATTCATTAAATTAGGTAGAATGCATGCTCTGAGAGTTTATAGCACAAAGTGACTGGTAAATGTTAGCTCTTATTTTTAAAATATCGCAAATACTCTTTTAAAAGTTCTCTAAGAGCCAAAATTGTTTCAGGGAATAATTATATATCCGGGATATGTCATTAAATTAGGATATGTGTTAGTTTTTGTTTGTTTGTTTGTTTTTTTAACATTGGTATGAAATTCATACATTTTAAGGTTCACTTTAAAAACTAAAAGTTGTAACATCTTTGAACACAACTATAAATTATATTAAAATCAACTTTAACATTTTAGGATAAACTTTATAGTTGCCATGTATAAATGTATATGCTCTGTGGACCAACTCCATATTCTATTGTTTTTTTAAGATAGAAATATATGGATCACTAATAATAGGGAAATAATTATATTAAGTAATAACTAAATACACAAATACATGTGGTCAGTCTTATTATCAGGACATATTTGGACAATGAGAAAAGCTTTTTTTTAAAATATGTTTTTATTGGTTTTGGAGAGAGAGGGAGCGAGAAACATCGATGAGAGAGAACCATCAAGTGCCCCCTACTGGAGGATGGAGCCCATAACCCTGGCAATGTGCCCTGGAAAGACGCTCAACCAACTGAGCCATACCAGCCAGGGTGAAAAGCTCCTTTCAACAGTGTAAAAACACAATTTTAAACATACTTATGCTGTGTGATAGTTTATTTTGCAAAAGTAATTATAGGATTTTCCTTTGAAAGTTGTCATTATACCAATAACCCTGTGAGGTCTCCTTTTCTCAGATGAGGAAACAATCACAGACAGGTAACTCAGTTTAAGTATTATAGCCAGGATTCAGGAACTTCTGTGCTAACCTTTCCTATCCAACACATAATTTCTGTCTCCCTTAGATTTTACAATCAGGTTAAATATTTGAATAACTAGAGGCCCTGATGCACGAAATTCATGCAAGAGTAGGCCTTCCTTCCCCCGGCTGCCGGCACCGGCTTCCCTCTGGCATGGCACCCAGGACCTGGGCTTCCCTTGCAGCCCCGGCTTCCTCTGAAGGTTGTCCAGTCTAATTAGTATATTATGCTTTTATTACTATAGATATGTAAATATAGTCATAAATTTTTTTAAAAAGAGCAACATTTTGACACTTGCCTGAACATTTGCTGAGCTCTGTAATTAATATTGGGTGGTTGTATTAGATTGTGCAGGAGAGTACACCATAACAGATGGTTAGGCATTAGCACAACTAGGAATGGTCATCAAGATTTTAAAACCTGGTATTAAAAAATATCTGTAAGAATGAATCATAATTTACTTGTTTTTCAGTGTGGATTCAATAATACTGGTTTAATTTTGATAAATCGGCACTTAATGCTGTCTTGAGTAGATCAGTTCAGCCTGGTTCAATGAATATTTAATAATGGATGTAGCTTAAATTCACTAGAATGTTCACATGAGGATTAATTTTTTCTTCTTTTTTCCCCTTTAGTAAAATAAAACAGGGTCTGTTACCTAGTTTGGAAGATTTGCTGTTCTACACAATTGCAGAAGGACAAGAGAAAATACCTGTTCATAAATTTATCACAGTAAGTTTTTATACTTTTCTAAAACTTTAAAAATTAGCAGTACTGAATCAATAATATAGAAATATTGAAATGTAATCTTAAAGGTCATTTGACAGGTAGATTCTGACTGTTTTCAAATTTTCATTATGCTCATTTCAAGGTAATCAGTGAAAGAAAAAGAATGAGAAACTTATCCAGAAAGTGTGTAATAGTGACACTAAAATGCCATATACTATATATTCAGGTCCTGGGTAGAAGTGTTTATGTACAGAAATAAAAACTTGTATTGGAATAAGCATATACATTATTTGCACTCTATATTTACACACTCTTATTTTTTTAAAAACAGGCACTCAAATCTACAGGATTGCGAACATCTGATCCCAGGTTGAAAGAGTGTATGGATATGTTAAGATTAACTCTTCAAACAACATCAGATGGTGTCATGCTAGACAAAGATCTTTTTAAAAAGTAAAAATTTCTGCCAAACATTTAATGGTGATTGCTGTGCTATATGGTCATTTTTATTTTATAACAAAATTGCATCATTTAAGGCCAATGCTTCCTGTGTAATTGAAACAAAAAGGAGGGATTTATAACCATCAATTGTTTGAAAAACTTGGTGCACATTAAGGTTTCTTAAGACATTGGGGCTATTGTATATTTTCTTTGAAACTGATCTAAAGAAATGTAGCCATGGATGCTTCCAATGGATAGTACCTGGGGATTACATTCACTTTACATAGAGCCTCCCCTTTGTCCTGCCGTGGCTTCCATTGATCTCCACTTCCTCTGATTGTCTTACGGCTGTCTCAGCATGGTCTCTGCTTTCTTCTCACAAGGTGACTTAGAGGACATCATAAAATGAGAAGGCTTCAGACAGCCAGTATTCCTAAGGCTTACAGTTCTTCTCTCTGTTCCTTTCCTCTCTTTAGATGTATTCATACATAGGCTTTTGTCTGTTTTCATATTCCTCACATATTTAGAAACTAAAGATAACTTTGGAGATTAATGCCTCCCATTTGGTAGATTGAGAATATTTTTTGCTTCCCTATACATGCCTATTTATTACTCACCTTCATTAATGTGTTCCTACTAGTCTGGTTACTTAATGATTTAATGGACAGCATGGTTGTAATGGGTTCCAAAGAGGTAAATCATATTTTAAACTAATAAAGTGGAAAGTAGTATAAACTTGTCAACACTACTGTAAGATGGCTTTTTTTCAGACCATAGGTTTAGGTTGAAATAGATCCCAAAGAATTCCAGTATCGACCTTGAAAATGTATTTGTATGTCTATATGTATTTATCTTTTATTTTCTTATGGGGATTGGATGATTTGTTCTAGATATCGCCTGGGAATATCCTGGAGTTTTAGGTTATCTAAAGGAGTAAGAATTTTTAACAGATCCTTCAGAGTTTCCTGGCATGCTGTAAAGCATTGCTGACAGTTTGGGATTATCTTTCACCACGAGGTTCATGATTCTGTTAATTCAGCTGACCTAATAAAGCCTAGACTTTAGGGTCCCTATTGGAATTGGTGTTAGGAATTTCGAGTCTTCAAAACATGTTTCTTTGTGGAGAGAAGGAGGTAATTTCTGATTAGCTATACCTTTGCAGTAAGGATTGTTTTGTTGTTAGTGTTCATAAGCTCTCACCTTTGATTATGGAGTTACTTTGGCATATCTGAGAATGAAGTTGTCAGAGAGATGGTAGGTAGACCTGTTGATAATAGCAATGAGGATATGCCTTGAAATTTTAAGTGAAAGCAGCAATTCACACTTTAGTACTGTTTAAAATTTTTTGTGCTCAATAAACATGTTGCTATGCTTTAATCTGAAATTAAAAGTAATTTAAGTACATTGATTATAAATCCAGGAAACATAATTATAAAATTTCCTACCCATAATTATATAAAAAACAACCACCATTATTTTAAACACTAATCCAGTCATTTAATAAAATTGATTATTGTAATACAGGCAGTTCCCAATGGGACAAATGTGTACTAGTATGTAAGCAGGCAGAAAAGCCTTAAATCTGTAGGCATAAGGGTTGATCTTTCAAGCCCTAGAACAGTGGTTCTCAACCTTCTGGCCCTTTAAATACAGTTCCTCATGTTGTGACCCAACCATAAAATTATTTCATTGCTTCTTCATAACTGTAATGTTGCTACTGTTATGAATCGTCATGTAAATTTACCTAGTTTGGAAGATTTGCTGTTCTACACAATTGCAGAAGGACAAGAGAAAATACCTGTTCATAAATTTATCACAGTAAGTTTTTATACTTTTCTAAAACTTTAAAAATTAGCAGTACTGAATCAATAATATAGAAATATTGAAATGTAATCTTAAAGGTCATTTGACAGGTAGATTCTGACTGTTTTCAAATTTTCATTATGCTCATTTCAAGGTAATCAGTGAAAGAAAAAGAATGAGAAACTTATCCAGAAAGTGTGTAATAGTGACACTAAAATGCCATATACTATATATTCAGGTCCTGGGTAGAAGTGTTTATGTACAGAAATAAAAACTTATATTGGAATAAGCATATACATTATTTGCACTCTATATTTACACACTCTTATTTTTTTAAAAACAGGCACTCAAATCTACAGGATTGCGAACATCTGATCCCAGGTTGAAAGAGTGTATGGATATGTTAAGATTAACTCTTCAAACAACATCAGATGGTGTCATGCTAGACAAAGATCTTTTTAAAAAGTAAAAATTTCTGCCAAACATTTAATGGTGATTGCTGTGCTATATGGTCATTTTTATTTTATAACAAAATTGCATCATTTAAGGCCAATGCTTCCTGTGTAATTGAAACAAAAAGGAGGGATTTATAACCATCAATTGTTTGAAAAACTTGGTGCACATTAAGGTTTCTTAAGACATTGGGGCTATTGTATATTTTCTTTGAAACTGATCTAAAGAAATGTAGCCATGGATGCTTCCAATGGATAGTACCTGGGGATTACATTCACTTTACATAGAGCCTCCCCTTTGTCCTGCCGTGGCTTCCATTGATCTCCACTTCCTCTGATTGTCTTACGGCTGTCTCAGCATGGTCTCTGCTTTCTTCTCACAAGGTGACTTAGAGGACATCATAAAATGAGAAGGCTTCAGACAGCCAGTATTCCTAAGGCTTACAGTTCTTCTCTCTGTTCCTTTCCTCTCTTTAGATGTATTCATACATAGGCTTTTGTCTGTTTTCATATTCCTCACATATTTAGAAACTAAAGATAACTTTGGAGATTAATGCCTCCCATTTGGTAGATTGAGAATATTTTTTGCTTCCCTATACATGCCTATTTATTACTCACCTTCATTAATGTGTTCCTACTAGTCTGGTTACTTAATGATTTAATGGACAGCATGGTTGTAATGGGTTCCAAAGAGGTAAATCATATTTTAAACTAATAAAGTGGAAAGTAGTATAAACTTGTCAACACTACTGTAAGATGGCTTTTTTTCAGACCATAGGTTTAGGTTGAAATAGATCCCAAAGAATTCCAGTATCGACCTTGAAAATGTATTTGTATGTCTATATGTATTTATCTTTTATTTTCTTATGGGGATTGGATGATTTGTTCTAGATATCGCCTGGGAATATCCTGGAGTTTTAGGTTATCTAAAGGAGTAAGAATTTTTAACAGATCCTTCAGAGTTTCCTGGCATGCTGTAAAGCATTGCTGACAGTTTGGGATTATCTTTCACCACGAGGTTCATGATTCTGTTAATTCAGCTGACCTAATAAAGCCTAGACTTTAGGGTCCCTATTGGAATTGGTGTTAGGAATTTCGAGTCTTCAAAACATGTTTCTTTGTGGAGAGAAGGAGGTAATTTCTGATTAGCTATACCTTTGCAGTAAGGATTGTTTTGTTGTTAGTGTTCATAAGCTCTCACCTTTGATTATGGAGTTACTTTGGCATATCTGAGAATGAAGTTGTCAGAGAGATGGTAGGTAGACCTGTTGATAATAGCAATGAGGATATGCCTTGAAATTTTAAGTGAAAGCAGCAATTCACACTTTAGTACTGTTTAAAATTTTTTGTGCTCAATAAACATGTTGCTATGCTTTAATCTGAAATTAAAAGTAATTTAAGTACATTGATTATAAATCCAGGAAACATAATTATAAAATTTCCTACCCATAATTATATAAAAAACAACCACCATTATTTTAAACACTAATCCAGTCATTTAATAAAATTGATTATTGTAATACAGGCAGTTCCCAATGGGACAAATGTGTACTAGTATGTAAGCAGGCAGAAAAGCCTTAAATCTGTAGGCATAAGGGTTGATCTTTCAAGCCCTAGAACAGTGGTTCTCAACCTTCTGGCCCTTTAAATACAGTTCCTCATGTTGTGACCCAACCATAAAATCATTTCATTGCTTCTTCATAACTGTAATGTTGCTACTGTTATGAATCGTCATGTAAATATCTGATATGCAGGATGGTCTTAGGTGACACCTGTGAAAGGGTCGTTCGACCGCCGAAGGGGTCGCAACCCACAGGTTGAGAACCGCTGCCCTAGAATGAGTTGATTTAAAAGTGCTGAAAATTAATCTTTTCAAAATAAGTTTTCTAGTTAGTGTTGCCAGAAATGAAACGATTTCACCTCCATGCAGGTGGGAATGAGATGGTATAGTGGAATTCATTTCCCCAGAAAAATAATTTATAAAGATTTTCTTGAAAATAATTTCAATGAAAATACATTTTTGGTTAGTATATTAAGCCTTTGAGGATAATCTGAGAAGCACCTATTTATGACTTTTTAAAAAATTGATTTCAGAGAAGAATGGAGAGGGAGAGAGATAGAAACATCAGTGATGTGAGAGTCATTGATCTGCTGCCTCCTGCACACTCCACCCTGGGGATCAAGCCTGAAACCCAGACATGTGCCCTGACTGGGAATCAAACCGTGATCTCCTGATTTATAGGACGGTGCTCAATCACTGAGCTGTGCTGGTAGGCTGACATTTTTTTTAAAAAAAATATATTTTATTGATTTTTTTACAGAGAGGAAGGGAGAGAGAGAGTTAGAAACATCGATGAGAGAGAAACATCGATCAGCCGCCTCCTGCGCACCCCCTACTGGGGATGTGCCCGCAACCAAGGTATATGCCCTTGACCGGAATCAAACCTGGGACCCTTCAGTCCGCAGGCTGACGCTCTATCCACTGAGCCAAACCGGCTACAGCAGGCTGACATTTTTTTAAAAAATGGGAAAATGAGTTTTGAGCATATTGTTTGGAGCATAATCTATTTGAAAGTTGGAGACTGCCTGTTAGTCAATTATTTTTAATGCTAATAACCTTAAAATTAATAGAAGTAGGAAATTTATGTGGAAAATGAATGCCATATTTATTCATGCATTTTTAACCATACGAGTATTAGAATTTTATGTGTAATCACAATTTTTGGTCTTTTCTCTTTTGGGGGAAAATGAATGGTAATCTTTGCATTTGTATAATGTTTAATTTTCTTTAAAAACAGGGTTATTTTACTTTTGTAAAATATTGACATACATTACAGTTGTTAATAATAAACACTTAAGAAGGAAAGAAAAGTGATTATTATTCCCAGTTTGCAGATGAGAAGACTGAATAAAGCATGAGAAAGATGTGACCTGCTGAAATACATAAGGACTTCCTCCTCAGAGTTCATTTTTTATGACTTCTAATTATAGATTCATTCCATCTATATTAAAATAACTCCCAAGAAAATATTTGCTATTTGGAATCTCATCCGTACACAATTAGGCACACTTCTGAGTTTAAAATTGCTTCTGTGGCCACAGAATTCACCAGTTAAGGCTGCTACCATTGCTTTACCAGCACTTTCTTATAAAGAAAAAAAAAAATCCTACTTCACTGACTGTACAGTTTCGTTAATTATAAAGCCTTTTAAAAATGCTGATAATTTTAAATAGTTAAGTAGTTGGTAGTAGGTTAATAATTTAAATTTGTTTGGCAGTTCTCATTTTCTCATGCATAATTTCTTAAAAGTAAGGATGTGTATTTGTTTTGATGCAGATACAGCGATTTAAGATCAGGAATTGTCTTAACTTTTCTGCAGAGTAATGTATTCAGTATATGTCTTGCAACTCTTATGTACAAATTGAATTGCTATTTGAAATATATTGGTTGTTATAAATGAATGCCAAAATTTAATTTTTAGATTAACATTAAGAAGGTATCAAAAAAATTTATCAAATTTACTGAAGCAAATACTTGTTATCTCTGGAGTAGCAATTATTTATACATCTATAGGTTAATAATGGAAAAATAGGACTAATTTATGTTCTGACCGGGGCACATCATTATCACTGAAAACAACCTATTTTGTTTTATATTGTTTTAATTTTATGTTGATCAAGTGAGTATTCTGAATTTTTATTAATAGTTAAAAGTGAGTAGAATAATGTAATTGTTTTGGTGATCCAAATAATATAAATTTACTTATACTACATTATATAATTTCATTTAAAATTCATTATTTTTACAAGCATTTTAATGTTATTTAAGAGACATTAATTTGATTAAGCAAAGTTGATTTTATCTCCATTTTTTTAGCTTAGAAATGCAAATTTTTCAAAATGTAATTCAGGAAAAATATGTTAAAACACAAACTTCAGCTTTTTGGAAATACTACTAATACTTTTATAGGAACTAAGATTAAAGTTTAATTTTTGTTAACTAAATGCCATGTTTAAAATAGTTTTATTCATTTTTAGAGAGAGATGGAGAGAGAGAACATAGATGTGAGAGCGAAACATCAATTAGCTGCCTGATGCATGCCCCCTACCAGAGATTGAGCCTGCAACCAGGGCACCATCAGCTCTTTGGTGCCTGAGATAATGCCCAACCAACTGAGCCACACTGGCCAGGGCTAAAAACTTGTTTTTAGATGTTCTTGATACTTAACCTGATGGGATATTCTGTTTTAATCTTTGATATAATTTTTTTGGCAATCTATTTTATTTTGTTAACTTGTTCAACAGATTATAAGCAACTATATGAAAGGCTGCTTAAAGGAAAGAAACTGTAGAAAGAATATTATTTCTAGAATTTAGTTTGTTGTATAAAATGATTAATTTCTCTACTGTTTAAAATTCAGGGGTTTTTGCCTCCGCTGCCTGTTGCTTAGCAGCCGACTAGTTTTTTTTTAAACTATAGTCCGGCCCTCCAACGGTCTGAGGGACAGTGAACTGGCCCCCTGTTTAAAAAGTTTGAGGACCCCTGGTTTAAATATTCTCCTAATGTTATTACCAAGTACTCATTTTTGAAGGGCATTCAGTCGACTTATTTTTTTTTTCTCACATTCCACAGATGTGTTCAGAGCAACATTGTTTTGTTGACGCAAGCCTTTAGAAGAAAGTTTGTCATTCCTGACTTTATGTCTTTTACTTCTCATATCGATGAGTTATATGAAAGCGCTAAAAAGCAGTCTGGAGGAAAGGTAACATTTTTAATGTGAATATTTTCCTAAACCAATCACTTAATAAACTCTACTCAAGTTGAGGTATAGAGAGTAAAATTGTGTAGTTTTCTTATGTTTTGCTAATTAAGAAATTTAAGTTAAATGAAGCCATTGGATAAAGTACTTTTAACATTTTAAATATTTGAGTTTGTTATTTTGGCTAACAAGTTTACAAACTCTTGATTTTCAAATGATTGAGATGGCTTTAAATCTCTAATAAAAAGTAACTTTACTGGGAATTTCTGCAGATATGATATTCTCAAACATTAAATATTTTTAGTTTTAAAAATCCTCTAAATAATACTAAGGGTTATTAATTTATTTCTTCTCCATATTGAAAGATTTTAGACAATGAAACCCTACTGGTATGACCCTGATTAAAGAAATTCTCTATTTCTTTCCCTTATTAAACATACTCAAATTCTAATTCCTCTTTTAGACTCTGTTCTTTCCTAGGAAGAGAGAGTGCTTTGGAAAACGGGATGGTGGAGACAGAAATCACTTAGATTTCACCTATAATTCTCAAATCTGTTGTGCCCTTAGTTATTATGAATATTGTCATAAAAGACTACAAAGCCACTAAGTGCTATAAATTAAGTATTCATTGGTGGAAACTAAATTGAGATAAAATTTTTGGTAGACGAAAGTATTATTTTCTTGTATTAAATCTGTTAATTTCTAATATTTTGATTAGGTTGCAGACTATATTCCTCAACTAGCCAAGTTCAGTCCTGATTTGTGGGGTGTATCGGTTTGTACAGTAGATGGACAGAGGTAAGTTTATTTCAAATCCATGAAAACCAGTCATTTGTGAAGTATGAGGTCAGTTGCAAAACATGCAGGATTTCATGAAGTTTATGAAAGTTGTCTTCGGGAAATGCTTACACTACAGGCACAGGCACTGACAGGCGAGGGTCTAGCACAATTATAGAAAGGATACTGATGCGAGGTTACTTCAAAGAGAATGATTTGATTTTAAAAACCAATGAATTAAGGAGAGGCCCTTGGAAAAATGGATGAAGTCTGCAATTTTTTTTTTTGTCAGTTAAAGAGAAAAAACTTTTTTTTATTTAAGGACTTAGCTCAGAGGTATCACCCAAGGTAATTCTTTTTTAAATTAAAATATAACATAAAATAAGATATGCAACACCTAAGTGTATACAACTTTATTTATAGCATAGATGTAATTTATCCTAGATTTTGTGAAAACTAACAGGTCATTTAGCCTTATAATTTTAGGTTATTTCTAAGAAAATGTCCAATTAAAGCTTTCATTCCCCATTTGTTAAATTCTGATATGAAGTGCCTTTATTCTAATCTTTTCATTATTTCTTCTTATTTTCCTCAAGTATTTATAATAAAAAAACATACAGTTTAGTCCATTCATTTTTGAGATAAGGAATCTCAAGCCCAGAGATCATATAATACTGGAAGAATCGAAATTAGAACCTAGGTCTCTTAACTTATAGTGCATTTGACTAAATGTTCATCTAGTCTATTAACATTTTGTCCTCATCTGGGCCTGTAAAATATACTAAAATGCCATGAAAGGACACAAATCCAGAAAACATGTGGCTTTATCCTGATAGAGCACATTCCAATAGGCAGTGAGGAAATGGTTTGTCATGTAATGGAAATGTTTATATTTGGAGAAAATCATTACTATGTAATGCTTGCACATGGCTTTTCTCTTAAACATTGTGTGTAGAGGTGATTCTTTTAGTGTTCTTATCTAGAGAATTTTAAAAGACAACTTTGGACTGTTTTTGTTTTTATTTATCCTCACCCAAGGATATTTTTCCATAGATTTTTTTTTTTTTTTTTTTTTTTTTTTTTTTTTGGTTGTTTTGAAAGTAGAAGGCAGGGAGAGGGAAGGAGAGAGAGAGACGTAGATGTGAGAGAGACACATCCATTGGTTGCCTTCTGCTTGTGAGCCTGCAACCACAGTATGTGCCCTTGACCGGAATCTATATATGTAAAAGCCTAAGGAACCATTTCGACTGGTCGCTATAATGTGCACTGACCACCAGGCAGCAGATGCTCAAGGGAGGAGCTGCCCCCTGGTAATCAGTGCGCTCGCACAGCCAACCTTATGTGACCCGCTAACCTCCCGCGGTCTCTCCCCCTGGCCGGATGCCCCCTGTAACCCTTGATCGCTGGCCAGGTCTAGGGACATCACCTGTGTACGAATTCGTGCACTGGCCTCTAGTCAAATATAATGCAAATATATTATCTCTGTTCTTAAACTTACATTATAATGGCGTCAGTAAGGATTTTTCTATTTTTAAACCTATTCTCTACTTCATGTGCATCCCAATTTGGTAATACGTGAAGTTTTTGTTCTGTTTTTATCTACATGGCGATAAATGATAACTATTAGTGCTAGCTATACTGGATGCCATATATAATGGTGCTGGAATTGTAAGTAGATATGGTTGACAAGATGAAGCATTTATTGATAGTGTCTCAGAGAATGGTATTGAATCTAAATTGTGCTCCATTTAAAAATTACCCATGCTTTAGCTGTGATTAAGGCTATGAGTAAAAAAACAAGGTGACTAATTTCTAAAAGGGCTAAGTGATTTTATATGATTGAGTACAGGTTGGAATAAGGAGGGCCGGGCCATACCCGCTTGCCCTGAGGAAAAATTTTACATTATTTAATTATCTAATTTGGAATTATTTTATTACCTGAGTACTTTTAAGGTTTGGCTTTATTTGCACTGTTCCTCTTAAAATAAACATACTTACATTTATTTTTTAATATCTAGGTAAATTTGTGGTTGAATTATAGGGAAACCGTTGTAAATTAGCATTACCATGTAAAAATAACACCAATGATTCCAGTTTATCCTAAGTATTATTTAACCTTCCTTTAAATAGGCATTCTATTGGGGATACCAAAGTTCCATTTTGTCTTCAGTCCTGTGTGAAACCTTTGAAATATGCCATTGCGGTTAATGACCTTGGAACAGAATATGTGCATCGCTATGTTGGGAAAGAGCCAAGTGGATTAAGATTCAACAAACTGTTTTTAAATGAAGATGGTAAGAATTATATAAAAGTTGGTCAGAAAAAAGATACCTTTCCTATGTAAACTTAAGTGGGTCTTTTTTTGGAGGGGGGAACATTAAAAGCATTCATACTTCATTTTTCATAGAATTCTGTGAAACCAGTGGAGATGTTTTCATAACCTACTTTTTAAAATGGTTATTTTAGGCATCTCATACCACTGGAAAGTGGAATAAGGAGAAGATAATAGGGGTGGGGGCAGGATAAGATTTTTACTTTATAATCACATAGGGGAATAGCTTATAGTAAAATCTCACACTATCTGGAATTTGCTTTCAGAGAATTCATGGAGTGTAGCTGAGAGTGCTAGGTGTGACTTACTACTGTATGTTGGTAATTGTTAAAGCTAAAGGATAGCTATACATGGGTGTTTATATTTCTGCTTTTTATATTGTACTAGGGGCCCAGTGCACGAATTTATGCACCTTGAAAGGAACTGTGGGCCGAGAGGCTGCAGTGGGCACAGGGGCGGGTATCGGCCAATCCTCCACACCCCTGCCTGGGCCCTCCCATCGCGGTCCCCTGGTCCCCTGTCTGCAGACAGCCCCACTCGTACCCACTGCTGGCATGGGGCTGGCGCTGTCAGCAAGTACAAGCAGCGGTTCCTGCCCCAATCGCCCCTCAGGAGCCAGGGGGAGGTGAAGAAACCCTCAGCGGGTGCGAGAGCCAGGCAGGACTGTGGCACACGGGAGCAAAGAATTTTCAGTAACCACCAGAGGCTCGACCCAATAACAGCAACCGGTGCCCCACCTTGGTCTGGCACCCCCACTCACCTCCATCATCCTGCCATGGCTGATGCCCACCATGTTCCGCGCACGCCCCTTGGTGGTCAGCACATGTCATAGCGACCTGTTGTTCAGTTGTTCTGCTGTTCGGTCTATTTGCATATTAGCCTTTTATTATATAGGATAGGATATATTTGAAAACTTCCATAATAAGTTTTAAGTGGTGGCCCTGATTGAGATAGTGTTTTTGCTTTTTCTGTTTTGTAACATTTAATATTTGAAAGAAACATTTTGCATTAAATAGTTAGACAACTAACAAGCCTTATTACTTTACAGGGATCCAAAAGAAAAGTGAAGACAAAGGTAGTTAGTACTTTTGATCTGATAGCAGTTGGTGTTTTAAATCTACATATCAACCTATAGATTTGTGGATTTTTTTTAATGTTTCAGGCACATGCTAGGTTCCTCATTGTGTAAGTTAAGATAATTGAAGAAAGCAAGAGTGAAGGAATTCAGTAGTTGCAATAATGGTTTGTAGAAATACTTTTGTATTTTTTCTTTATTTTGGATAAAAATGAAATGTGATTTATAGTCATTGTTTTATTTTGTTAGTGAAGTTAGAGGGTATTTTCTCATGTTTCTTTTCCTAATTATTTTGAGAATGATTACATACCATTCTTTTATTATAATCTTTCTAATGTGATGCTACATTTGACTATGGAGATTACCATAAACTCGTAACTTCAGTAAGGACAGTACATGCAGACGTACTTTATTTATTTATTAAACTCACTGAAATCAAGGTTTAATGTGGAAAAAAAGATTTAATATGGGAAGAACAAATATTTTTGTTCTAGCAAGATTAAACATTTTACAAGAAAAACTTAATATTTTTCTATGTAATGTAAAATAGAGTAATCTAGGAAGTTCTGGTGAATTGACTGGTGGTGGTTGTTTTTTTAATCCTCACTCGAGGAATTGCTTTTGTTGATTTTTTTCGAGAGAGGCAGGGAGAGAGAGAAAAATTGATTGGTTGCCTCCTGTACATGCATGGGGCCTCAGGGAATCACCAGGGCTGGGTGAACAGTGATTGTCAGGTTGATGGGACTCAGGGTGCCTTTCTGCACCTGCAGCAGGAGGGCTCAGCAGTGAAAGCATGGCCTCTGCCAGCACTTGTGTCTGTGAGAAAGCTGCCCCTCCAGCCCTTGGCCCAAAGCCAGACAACTCAGTTCCTCCCTGTATGTATGTCCCTGGTGCCTTATGGGCTGCTGCCCCTGCCCTGGGGCTCAGAGGGAGTGAGTCCAAATAAGTCCACATGCAGGCCCTTTAATAGGAGTGCCTGAGACTCTAGCAGCCCTTCATCTTAACTAATTCCTGCTGGTTTTCACAGCCAGAAGTTATAGGGGTTTCTCTTCCTGGCACTGGAACCCTGGGCTGGGAGCTTGGTGTGCATCGATGTGTTGGGAAAGAGCCAAGGGCGAGCGCCGGGCGGGACACCTCAATTTTCAGGGGGCCTCTGAGCTGCGAGTTTCCCCTCCTGATTTTTAACCTACACACGTGGGTGTGGGACTAGCCTGTTCAAATCTCTGCCCCTCCTACCAATCTCCATTTGGCTTCTTTATATCTGTAATTATAGGACTTCTGGTCAGTCAGAGCTCATGCCATTCTCAATAATGGCTGTACTGTAGTTTAATTTTAATTTTGATGTGATCTTTGGAGGATGCCAGTACCATCTTTACCTATTCTTCTATCTTGACCGGAGTCCTCTATTTAAGCGTTATGACTTGCTGGGGTGCTGGTGCTTTATTATCCTAGTTTACAGATGGGAAAACATGCACAGTGAAGATCAGTTAGTTGTCCATAGTTAAATAGCTAATAAATGGCAGAATTAGGAAATTTGGATGCGCTCTTAACACTACTAAGCACTGCCTTCTGTACATGAATTTTTGTTCACATATACAATTATTACTAGAGGCCCGTTGCATGAAATTCGTGCACTTGGGGGCAGGGGGTCCTTCAGCCCGGCCTGCGCCCTCTCGCAGTCTGGGAGCCCTCAGGGGAATGTCCAACTGTTGGCTGGAACAGGCCTAAGCCAGCAGTTGGACATCCTTAGCGCTGCCGCGGAGGCGGGAGGGGCTCCTGCACCGCTGCTGTGCTCATTAGCTGTGAGCCCAGCTCAGGGCTTCTGGCTGAGCGCACTGACCAGCAGGGGGCAGCTCCGGTGCTGAGCATCTGCCCTCTGGTGGTCAGTGCATGTCATAGCGACTGGTCGTTCCACAGTTTGGTCGATTTGCATCATCTAGGATAGCAGCTTCCTACAGGTGCATTACTGGTTTGATATGTAAGTGATTTTTAAGTGCATTCCTCCATATTCCCCACCATCCCCCCCAAAACTGTGACAGTGGCTTACATAAAGAAATAGGTACATGTTCATGGGGAAAACTATGCGTCACAGAAAATGATATCAGGTATTCGAAATAATGCTGTTGCTTTTATGTGTTACAGATAAGCCACATAATCCTATGGTAAATGCTGGAGCAATTGTTGTGACTTCATTAATAAAGGTAAAATGGTGACATTTCCTTTTTACCTAGTACATCTTTTTAATAACTAAAGCATAAATGTGAATTTTGGATTATTTATGTAGAACTATAAAAAGTTTTCTTTTGGTGTTAAATTACTCTTTTGGTATAAAATTAGGATATCTATTAATGTAAAAATAAATGATATAATTTCAAAACAGATGACTCATTGTAAATTTCAACAGTTATTCTTGATCTGAAGAGCTGGCAAAAATTCAAAAAGTCTCTGCTGAACAATAGGCACAAGTTTTTCTTAAAGTTTTGATATTTTTTTTCTTTCTGTTCCTTTTGGCTCTTTTAAAATGAACAGATGTAAACAGAGTTGAAAACATTTTATTGTTTAATGTTTGTCATCAACATATGTAGGAACAAATGTTCTGGTACTTTGTGTTAAGACAAAGTACATTTACCCTTGAATATTCTCAAGTCTTTGACATTTTCATGAACTTTAATTATGATTTTCATTTAAACTTGTTTTATTTGGTTTACTTCTATCATACTAGTATAATAACTAAAATAATTAAGACTTAATTCCAATTATTAAGTTACATTATTTTTTATGCTTTGGTTTGCATGGTATGTTTTAATTTAAAAAAATTTTTTTTAGTGTCTGGTTTGCCTTAATAATTGGAAGCTCTAATGTAATGTTTAAAATTAGTATTTGAAAATAGTTCTGTTGTGTGATATTATGTAGATTTTATTATGTACTTTAGTTATATTCAAATAAGTTTCATTTGTGTTTGGAACATTTATGTGCTGTCTTAGTAAATCTGTGCTGTGTGTTCCAAGCTTTAAAAAGGAAATGTATGGCTTTGTAGGTGTGTGACTGAGGAGAGGATGGGATAACTTGGCTAGACAAAGAATGTTTGAATATAAATTATGCTCTTGGCCCAATTAATAAAAATTCATCTACTTTGTATGCTAGAAATCCTCTGTTTCATGAATTTTATATGCTCATGAGAAGAGGCCTTTAAATTAGAAGACTAATCTTAAGAATATATATGTCTATTGACCCACTTAATCCTTGTAACTCTAATGACGTAGGTAATATAGCCAAGTGTTATTTTTTAATGTAACTAATTCAGTAAGCTATGGAAATTTTCATTTTGTCCATTATAGCATCTAGTTATTTATGACTGTTTTGCATAAGAGAAAAGTTGTCAGTTTGAGGCGAAAAGAAACTATTTGTCTCTTCTGGAAAATTATAATATGAATACAGCTAGGCACAGCCCTGCCTTCAGGTGGCTTACATTATAGTGTGGAGTATACACAAGTAAATGGGCCCTTACCATGCAGTGCAATAAATACTGCAATGAGAGAAAAGTCTCATTAATAATTGTTAGATTTGAATAAGTAACTTGAATTAGAGGTGAGCAAATTTATAATAATACATTGTATGTGTTAATAGTGCTTAATGAAAAAACAAGAAGGGTTCTGAACCTTTTGTGGATCTTCCCAGAAAAAATGTTCACATACCATGATTTTATGTAACTTTTTGGGAGTTCACAGACCCTTTGAAGCTGATCCATGGATCCTAGTTTGAGCTCTTATGCTGGAGAAAGATTAATGTGGCACAACAATAGTATCAAGAAAGGGCATATGCAAATGCCTTCCTTTACTGCATTCATCTTCTGTTTAACGATTCCTGGGTTTAATATACCACACTGCAAGGCCACGTGTGGGAAATGCATGTCTGGTCATACCATACTGTCACTTCATTAGTTTCACTTACCATGTTCATTCACAAGCCATGAACTTTACATTAAGCCATATTAATGTGAGCACTTAGAAACAGAGTTAAAACACACATACACAAGTGTGGTTCAGCGTCCAACAGAGCAAAAATTTAACTGAGTCATCTTGTATTTACAAATTTGATCATGATTTTAAATTTATAAAAGTTTAAATTTACTGAAAATGAAGCTTTAGGGTATGGTTTATATTTAAGATCACTTTAAATTTTTATTTTGATTGGTTTTTAGAAGGTGTTTCACAAGGGGTTTTTTTGTTTGTTTTTTTAAATGACCTTTATCTAAATCTAGAGGTACGTCAGGGATAAGCTTGGTATACCTCTAAAACTCACTGCCCCAGTATAGAATAGACTCTTCAAAAAAGAATTCAAAACTCTTATATTAATTGTATGTGATCTCTACAAGTTATATGCTCATGTAATGTTTATGAGTAAGAAAACCATAGCCGAAAGGCTCTTCAAGCCCAGCCCTCTTACTTTATGTGCAGTGAAGAAATTGCATGGGTTTTAACTGCAGCAGAATCAGACTTGAGCTAAATCTCCTGATTTTTCTGTTTGCTGTTTCTGTTAATTACATCTTTGTCTTTACCTACCACAGTTATATTGTCCAAGAAGCAGAAATTTTATTTTCTGAATTCTAATTTATACAAAAGATACAAATTTACTGCCTTAAAAGTCACGTCTGATTTTCAGTGCTGCATAGTCATTCTTGAGACAGTAGTGGGTGCTCACTACCTGTAGGCCTAGGCCTTTGCTCAAGGAGCACCCAGAGCTTGGGTATTTTATCATGGCTACGAGATAGGATTCTCTTTTTTGGCTTTTAGTTAATGTCCTTCAAGCTATGTTTTTTCCTTTCAAATTCAAAACATTATTATGGTGCTATTAAAATAGTCTCTTCACGTTACTTCCGTTCACACACACACACACTAAGTAGAGTCTTTAGTAAGACTCTTTATTTCATAATTTTGTAGTATTGATATTTTTTCCTTGTAGGATTGGTGGTGATCCTCAGGAAATGGGGCAAGAGGCAGAACAAGTGTTCAAAGGATTAGCAGATTGTGGAGAAAAGGAGGATTTGGACAGAAGGAACCTGTTGCATAAATTCTTACCTATTAAACATGTAGGAAACCGCCAATATTTAACATTTTAAACAAAGCTATATAGGTAAATACCTTCATAAAAGAAATGTCATTTTGTACATTAAAAAAAACCATAAATAAAACATAAAGGTACTATACTTCCTCTCTTTCTCTCTATGGTAGCTATTAAATTTAAAGGAATACTTTTTGATGTAGTTTTATTGGATGATGGTGTGATCACTTGATTTAAAGAGGAAAAATAAATTTGAAAGGAGCACTGTTATTCTGGGTGGAATAGTAGTATTCTTACGTAATTTTTTTCTTTCCAGTGGTAAAACTTTTCATGTAGCTATAGTTTGAAAGTTAAGCCTGATAATAATAACTTGAGGGTTAGGGCACGAAAAATGAGGATAACATATTACAAGATTATTGCCACACTTCTGCTTTTTTATCTTAAAAGACTTACATTGTCTTCTTTGTTTATGTATCTATTCTAGTGGTAGTTTCCAGTGTTTGTCATTTGAAGAAGCTGTTTTTTAATATCAGAAGTATTTTTTAATTTAAAAAATCAGAAGTTTGTTTCCCTTCTTTCTCTTAAAACGAGTTAACCATGCTCCGTGAAAATCTGCCTGTTGTGACGCTTGGTTTGGTTATGTCAGCAATAACCTGTCAGGCTGGCTGGGAAGCCACATTTTTAAGGCGGTTTGTGGCTCTGGGAGCAATCGATGATGCCTTGGACTTGCTGACATGCGTAAGAAAGGGTTGTATGGGTTTATTACTTCATGTTTATATCAGTTGGTGTATTTGAGGTTTCTTTTAAATGAAAAATAATTTATTGCCAAACAATTCACTTTTTTTGTTGCTTTATTTTTAAGCAAATTTATTGGTTTAAAAGTCACATCTGATTTTCAGTGCTGCATAGTCATTCTTGAGACAGTAGTGGGTGCTCACTACCTGTAGGCCTAGGCCTTTGCTCAAGGAGCACCCAGAGCTTGGGTATTTTATCATGGCTACGAGATAGGATTCTCTTTTTTGGCTTTTAGTTAATGTCCTTCAAGCTATGTTTTTTAATCTATGAAAAAACTAGTTTTAGAACGTTATTTTTATCTGTAATACCTATTAAAATACTCCAGGTAGTTAGCTTTTAAAGCATTCTCTTTAAAGCAAGATTAAACTTGGGAGTATTTTATAAAATTTTCAGTTATTTTGTTTTGCCTTACTTCTAGGCGTCTTTTCTCTAAGATCTATAATTGTCAGTTGGCTTTTAAATCTCCATATTTTATGGACGGAATCAAGTTATTTATATACAAAAGAACAGATAAATGCAGTGACTGGCATTTTTATATTAAATTTATTTCTGTTAACAATGATATTTTCACCTGTTAAACTGTATAATACATGATTCAATTCATGAGTATGTTGTAAAAACAGGTTGTAAAACCACTCTAGTAATACATTTTATCAGCCAATGTTGAAACTCACTGCCTCTTTATCAAATTTTCATTCATAAAGTTTTCTTTAAAGGAATGTAGATTCCTTAATATCTTTTATAGGTATGTTTATAGAAAAATAAATATATATAATTTTGTTATCTAGATCTGATTACTGCCTTTTCAAACAAGCCATGTGGTTTGCTTTTTAAAAGTCATTTGGTCAGCCCTGGCTGGTTTTGCTCAGTGGATAGAGCGTTGGCCTGCAGGTCCCAGGTTTAATTCCTGGTCAGGGCACATGCCCACATTGCGGGCTTGATCCCCAGTGTGGGGTGTGCAGGAGGCAGCGGATCCACGATTCTCTCTCATCATTGATGTTTCTCTCTCTCCCTCTCCCTCTCTCTCTGAAATCAATAAAAACATTTTTTTTAAAAAGTCATTTGATCAGTGGATTAGAAATTTAGTAAGTATATTTTGTCCAGTTTATTTTTTTTAAGTTTTCCTGCTATACTTAATGTAACTTTTAAAGATTAAAATAACACGATATATAATAATGATGCAGTGATTTAAAACTGGAATAAACATTTCTGGTCATAGGGTTTTTCCCCCCAAGAGTAAAAGGCGTATTAATAGCTTTAGATTATCAGTTTTCAAATCTCAGTTTTCATATATGCTTTTTTAGAAGTTAATCTGCCTTTAATCCAGGTTTCCTCCCACTTCCCAAAAGAAAGGTATACTTCTCATGTGTCCCAAATTTTACCATAGTGCACTGCTTCGGGTTCTGAAAACCTATGGGCCACCAACAAAAGAGAACATTTGAAATAGTGGAGTCAGTGGTAGTGAGTATGTGAAGCACTGTAGTGACTGGGAGCAGGTCCTCTTGTAATACCAGGTTGTTTCCAGTTCTTTGGTTTCAGCAGAATAGAAAGAGGATCTAATCGCGGTGTTAGTTTTTGTAGCAGCAATAAGCATAATTTGTGAGGAGCAGCGGATCCACGATTCTCTCTCATCATTGATGTTTCTCTCTCTCCCTCTCTCTCTCTCTCTGAAATCAATAAAAACATTTTTTTTAAAAAGTCATTTGATCAGTGGATTAGAAATTTAGTAAGTATATTTTGTCCAGTTTATTTTTTTTAAGTTTTCCTGCTATACTTAATGTAACTTTTAAAGATTAAAATAACACGATATATAATAATGATGCAGTGATTTAAAACTGGAATAAACATTTCTGGTCATAGGGTTTTTCCCCCCAAGAGTAAAAGGCGTATTAATAGCTTTAGATTATCAGTTTTCAAATCTCAGTTTTCATATATGCTTTTTTAGAAGTTAATCTGCCTTTAATCCAGGTTTCCTCCCACTTCCCAAAAGAAAGGTATACTTCTCATGTGTCCCAAATTTTACCATAGTGCACTGCTTCGGGTTCTGAAAACCTATGGGCCACCAACAAAAGAGAACATTTGAAATAGTGGAGTCAGTGGTAGTGAGTATGTGAAGCACTGTAGTGACTGGGAGCAGGTCCTCTTGTAATACCAGGTTGTTTCCAGTTCTTTGGTTTCAGCAGAATAGAAAGAGGATCTAATCGCGGTGTTAGTTTTTGTAGCAGCAATAAGCATAATTTGTGAGGATTACTGTGACTTTTGTATGTAATGAGATAGGTGTGTAAAATACTGTTGCTTTTAAACCTTTTCTATTTCTATCTTCTCATCTGTTGTCAGTGATATTTCTCAACTTGTGCATTTGTAAAAATTTAAAATAGTGAAAGAATTAAACTCATTCTAGTAATAGAAAATATCCACTGGTACATGAACTAATTAAAAATCAAATACTGTTTTAAGGGTAAAGAAAATATTCTCAAGGACAAATTTTGTAAATTAACATGAGAAATTATTAGCAACTGGACTTTTTCCCTTTAATATTTAATGAGAATCTTCAGACATACACAAAATAGAAGAGTCTACCCAGCCCCCATATGCCCATGACCATTTTAATTTTCACACCTGTCCCTCCACACCGCTGCACCCCACTGCTTGATGATGAGGATGGTTTTTTAAGTTCACGTTTGCTTATTTGTTTGCAGGTATTTATTCTATTTGTATGCGTATTTTTTTCTGATATCTTTACAAATAAATTCTATACAGTAACTTTTTCAAAATAAAAATAACATGACATCTTATGATTGTTTGGGTTCATGAAGTCTTTCCAAGAGATACAGGGACAAATATATTTATTGACTTACATTAAATGCTATTTCCAGGATAGATGATAAGAATAAATAGTAACCAAGTGCTTTTACATTTAAATGGGGTAAGTTTTGGAGAGAGTTTTTTGAGTCAACACCATCATTCAAATATTTTATTTTGATTTTTTACATAATTTGTCTAGAACACTTCAAGTAGCTTACTCAAATTTTTTATAATGATAGGCATTGGTAAATATGAAAGTTTCTTTAAAAAACTATAGAAACAAAACTCAATCGTACTTGATTTTTGTAAGCTACAAAAAGGTGGCCATAGTCTAGGATTGGAACGGTTTTTCTTCTTTTTTTTTCTCTTTTTTTTACTAAACACAACAGCTAAATAAAGAAAATTTGTGTTAATTTTATAGGGCACAGTTTAGGTGAGAGAATGAAAGTTCAGTATAACTTGTTTTACATTGATTAATTGTATAACCAGTAATCATGTGACATCACAATGCAAATGCTGACATCCTTTTCCAAAAGAGTTGTGGTTCTTTTTGTTTGTTTTTTTGGGTTTTTATTTTTTATGCTTAAAAAGGGTTTTGTGGTTTAAATGTTGTTACATATTTTACAGCATTAGGATCTATGGAATATTTTGACAACTGCAACAGTTCAATGAAGTTGGTAATTTCTTTTAATTATTTTTCATTGAACAGCTTTGGAGTTACATTTCTACATTCTGATTTCTGGTGTATTATAAGGAAAGAAAACTTAAAATATGTCAGAAGAACGCTTTAGAGAAAAGACATAGTGATTACAATATGGCTGTAGCTAAATTATCCGTGTATAAGTTTGTTAATAACTAATTTGATGAAAAAATGTGGTGTTCTTTCTAGCTACTGATTGTATATGTGGATTACACATCCTTTCTTAAAGTGATTTTTAGGATTCCACAGATTGTCAGCCACATTCTAATCTGCTTATAAAGTGGAGAATGAACGTGGCTTTATTCAATTAAATAATACTCTCATACAGGTTTTCCCCCCATACTAAAATTTTAATTGGTAATGTTTTGTATTTTTTGGAGGTAAAATTGAAATTTTTCATTTTTAAAACTATAGTTGTCAAATTATTTTATTTTGAACCTGTTTTAAACTTAGAGATGTATTGTTTCCTTTGGGTGCAGATCACCAATTAATACGTTTGATTTCAGATCTACAACTTACTGCTTTGTAAACTTCGCTGAGGTAAAATGCAACCGTTTGGCTACTTGAACTGATCTACATTACATAGGTTTTACCTATTGACATTAGCAGTAGCTAACATGTCAGAAATAGAAGCAATGAAACAATACATCTTCTATATTCTGAATTGGCACAATGCTAAATACAGATGTAGCTAACTTTTAGAGACTCTGAAATATGTTTTTTTTATTTCAAGGTTTATTATATAACAAGTGAGATTTTAAAAGTAGAGCTTTCTCTATACTAGTAAAATCTATCCAGAATGTTTGCATATTCTAGAATTAAAAGATTAATTTTGCAACATAACTCATTTTTCTAACTCATATATTGGTTTAAGGTTACTTAAAAAATACAAGTAGATTGCTCTTAATTTGAAACCATACTTACTTTTTCTCTAAGGGTGAAACTTTATTTTAAGTTTTTTAAAAATATGGAAGTAACATTGTCTAGCAGATTATCTGTCATGAAAGATACGGGATTTGGAGTAACTTGTATTTAAAATTCTATAACTTTGGGTTGGGTAAAGTTATACTTAAAATAAAGCATTCCCTTTGTAACTCATAATTTTCAACATAGGGTATTAATAAAAAATGTATATAATTTATGTAAATATTAGGTTACTTTAGAAGCATTTTCTAGATTTGAAAGTACTAATGCACAGTGTATTAATTTTATGATAGTTTGAAAATTTTATATTATAATCATTTAAAACTTAAATGTGGTACCTTCATTAATGTTTTCATGTCTTATTTCTTTGTAGCAAGGAGTGAATAATGCTGAAAAATTTGACTATGTAAGTGCAATATAGAATTCACTTTTCATGCTACATTCTTTATATCTTTGTTTTTTGATACTGACACTTTTAAATTTTGGTTTATAGGTGATGCAGTTTTTGAATAAGATGGCTGGTAATGAATATGTTGGATTCAGTAATGCAACGTGAGTCTACTTTATGACTTAGGATTTTATAATGGGCCATTCCTCTTATCTGCTTTTTATCAACCTCTCTCCTTAGTAAAAAAATATATGGGTATCTCTACGTACACACACACTAGAGACTTGGTGCACGAAATAGTGCATGTCATAGCGAGTGATTGAACTCCTGGTTGAACTCCCGAAGGGACACTTTGCTTATTAGCCTTTTATATATATAGATATGTACATTTATGTGGGTGGCTTTTATTCTGAACTGTTTGAAATTACGTAAACATCATGACGCTTCACTTCTAAATAACTTCACCTTTGTATCCTAGGAATAAGGGCATTTTCCTACATAACTATAGTACCATCGACACTTAAGGACATTATTTAAATTTGATATTAATCAATATATAGATGTCCCCAAATGTCCTCTAAATACCATAAACTAATTAAGGAACTAATCATGGTCTCTTGTCTTTTAAAAGTAAAACAGTCTGCCTGCCTTAGTCTCTTGCTTTTAAAAATTTTATTAAATGACTTTTTTTTAAGCGTGCCAATCACTTATTTTCTAGAGCAGGAATTACCTAACTTTTTCTGTGAAGGACCAGGTAATAAAAATTTTAGACTAGTAGTCTCTGTTACAACTATTAGTTCTACTCTGAGTATGAACATAGCCATATAAACAAACCTTATTTATAAAAACAGGAAGCAAGTTGGATCTAGCTCATGGGCTGTAGTGAATATTCTCTGTTTTTTATAGGCCTGGTTGTTTCCTTGTGATTAGATAAAGTTTAAACACTTTTGGCAGGAGTTCTAAGTAGGTGATGCTTTGTATGTTTTAGAGGGCAAACCTTTTCAGGTTGTCTGCCTTACCAACTGTTATTCATCAGCTTCAGTAACTTTCCCAGGAAGCTTTTTATTAATTTCATCTCACCCTTCTGTGCTCTCATATTTCATTGAACTATTTCTGTATCTTGTCTTTGCCCCATTGTCACCATTAGACTCTGCCCTCCTTAAGACCTGGTAGAGTGACTTCACACTATTTCTCTTTTTTCCCATTAAGTCTGAAGATTTGCACAACTGCTCTCATTTTAGTCATACTTCTCCCTCCAGGTCTATCATCACTTCCTAAATTCAGGTTTCTTGTAATTCTCATTACAGTAGTCACCTAATAACATCACTCATCCTTTCTTTTTCCCCTTTCCCAAACTGATGTCAGAACTAACCTTCTAAAATGTAGAGTTAACAAGGTAGCTTGTTTGAGAGCTTGAAGCTTTCATTTTGTTGGCAATCAAGAGCTATTACATTTCTTAGCATTTATCAGTCTTGGTAATTTGGTCCTAGTCTCCTTTGTTAGTTTTTTTATTATTATTAATCTTTATTGTTGAGACTATTACAGAGGTCCCCACCCCCCATAGCTCCCCTCCACCCAGTTCCCACCCCGCCCAGGCCCTTGCCACCCTATTGTCTGTGTCCATAGGTAATGCATACATGCGTATAAGATCTTTGTTTAATCGCTTTCCCCACACCCTTCCCTCCGAGAATCGTTAGTCAGTCATTTCCATGCCCCTGATTCTATTCCATTCACCAGTTTATTCTGTTCATCAGATTTTTTTACTCATTTGATTTTTCAGATTCAATTGTTGATAGATGTGTATTTGTTGCCACTTTGTTGTTCATAATTTGTATCTTTACCTTTTTCTTCTTCCTCTTAAAGAATACCCTTTAGCATTTCATATAATACTGGTTTGGTAGTGATGAACTTCTTTAGCTTTTTCTTGTCTATGAAGCTCTTTATCTGATCATCAATTCTAAATGATAGCTTTGCTGGGTGGAGTAATCTTGGTTGTAGGTTCTTGCAATTCGTCACTTTGAATATTTCTTGCCACTCCCTTCTGGCCTGCATAGTTTCTGTTGAGAAATCAGCTGACAGTCGTATGGGTAGTCCCTTGTAGGTGACTAACTGTTTTTCTCTTGCTGCTTTTAAGATTCTATCTTTGTCTTTTGCTCTTGGCATTTTAATTATGATGTGTCTTGGTGTGGTCCTCTTTGGGTTCCTCTTGTTTGGGGTTCTCTGTGCTTCCTGGACTTGTAAGTCTATTTCTTTCACCAGGTAGGGGAAGTTTTCTGTCATTATTTCTTCAAATAGGTTTTCAATATCTTGCTCTCTCTCTCTTCTTCTGGCACCCCTATAATTCAGATGTTGGTACGCTTGAAGCTGTCCCAGAGGCTCCTTACACTATCTTCGTATTTT
>NW_005364633.1:454102-496865 GCF_000412655.1 Myotis brandtii
TTTTATTTTTTGTTGGTCCTTTTTCTTTCTTTTTTTTTTTTTTTTTTTTTTTTTTTGGCATTCTCACCAAGATCCTTGAAAGACTTACTAAGTCCCTTGGAGGTTTCTAGAAGATTCTTGAGTAACCTTATAACTGTGGTTTTGAACTCTCTATCCAGTAGAGTGCTTTCTTCCATTTCTTTCATTTGTGACATGTTTCTTTGTCTCTGAATTTTGGCTGATTTCTTGTGTTTGTTTCTATGTATTGGATAGAGCTGCTAAGTCTTCTTGAGTTGATAGAGTGGCCTTGTGTAGTAGGTGTCCTATAGGGCCCAGTCACTCAGCCTCCCCAGTCACCTGAGCTGGGAGCTCTAGGTGCACTCCTTTGTGGGCTGTGAGCATAGTCTTGTGGTAGTTGAGCCTTGATTGCTGTTGGTGTCACTGGGAGGAATTGCTCTCCAGGCCAATTGGCTGTGGAGACCAGCTGTGACTACAGTGGGAGAGCTGCTTTGCAGGAGACACCCCTGTGGAGCAGGTCTTGCTTCAGTGGGGCTTTGGTGTTCACTGAGTCTGCCCCTTGAATTGTGTTGCTTGTGGATGTGTAGAGTTGTAATCTGGTATGGTCCAACACTGACCACTGGGTACACTGGCTCTTGGGTCTCCAGGGAGGTGCAAAGTCAGCCACTGCCTGGGGCCACCCAGCAGGAGCTACAGAGAGATCTGCAGATTCCTCCTCTGTATCAGATTTGGAAGTGCCCAGATGAGGTCCAGCTGTGAAGCAAGGCAGGCTGGTGCTCATGCTGCATCTTGGGCCTTTTGATAGGTTTGGGGCTCCCTGACCCAGCTGCAGCTTTTTGACAAGTTTTTAGCCTGAGAAAGGACAGGCCCTTCATATGCAAAAGCCATTGCCCACAGCTTGGGTGGGGTTGTAAATTGGGTGGGGCGGAGTCTCAGGGAATCACCAGGCAGAGCAAACAGCAATGGCTGCCAGTCAGCCCTGCAACCAGAGAGGTCCCAGCACAGGAACAAAACGGCTAATGCACCTCCATCTGGAAGAAAGCCGCCCCCACATTCCTGCCTCGATGCCAGACAGTCCAGTTTTTCCCCAGAAGGTCGGGATTCCCCAGAGTCTTGCCCAGCACTGGAGCTCAGAGCAAGCGGGAGCTTGTAATTGTAAGCTCAGTTCAGGGTGCCAGCCTTTTAATCAGCCTGTAGTTCTTACTGCCCGTAGGGACTTCTGTCCCCAGCTCTGGGACCCTGGGCTGGGCTTCTAGTGTGTGGCTGGGACCCCTTGCTCCTCCCGGTGGCCTCCACAGAGGCTATCTCCCTCCCAAGTGCAGCCCACGTGGGTGCCGGACTAGCCCATTCTGGGCCTTCGCACCTCCTCCCAGCCTCAGTGTGCTTCCTTCTTTACTTTTCTGGTTGTAGGACTTCCATTCAGCCAGCTTTCCAGCAGTTCTGGGTGATGGTTCTGTAGTTTTGTTGTAATTTTGGTGTGGTTGTGGGAGGCGGTGAATACAGGCATTTGCCTACGCAGCCATCTTGGTTCTCTCCTCCTTTGTTAGTTTGATGTTTCTCTACTCTTCTTCATAAATCCCATTTCCCAGATACGTCAGAATATTTGCTATTTTTCAATGAAATGCCGTATTTTATACCTTTACAACTTTGTTCGTGCTGCTGCCTGGGCTTCCACCTGAAATCTGTTAATCCAGTGAATGCTTTAAGGCCCATTTCATGTGTCCCCGCCTCAGTGCAATGTCCATGTATTTCCTTAGTTAGAATTGACTATTGTACTTTTGAGAGAGCTAGAAAATTGTGCATTTTTTAGTATATTTTAATGGTGGAATATTTGGTAATTAGCTTCTTTATTAAAAAAATAGGAGGATTAGAAAGGGCCTAGTTCCGTGGTCGGCAAACCGCGGCTCACAAGCCACATGCGGCTCTTTGGCCCCTTGAGTGTGGCTCTTCCACAAAATACCATGTGCGGGCGTGCATGTACAGTGCGATTGAAACTTCGTGGCCTATGCGCAGAAGTTGGTATTTTGTGGAAGAGCTGGTATTTTGTGGAAGAGCCACACTCAAGGGGTCAAAGAGCCGCATGTGGCTCACGAGCCGCGGTTTGCCGACTACTGGCCTAGTTTATTTTAACCTTTTTACAGCTGAGAAATTTAAGATGGAGAGCGGTGTCACTGAAATGACTTGCCTAAGGCCACATAGCTAGCAGGCCTATCGACAGAACTGGGACTGGGACCCAGCAGTCTTGACCATGAGGTCCGTGTTCTTTATACTGCACTTCCATATACAAATTAAGCTACAGAACATACTTTTACAGAAAATAAAGCAAATGTTATTTTTTCTTCTAGGTTTCAGTCTGAAAGAGAAAGTGGAGATCGAAATTTTGCAATAGGATATTACTTAAAAGAAAAAAAGGTTTTTAACTTTTGTTCTATTTCAAGTTATTCTTTTAGTTAATAAAATATACGAAGATACATGCTAAGAACTCAACAATCGATTTTAAACAATTACCTACTATTTAAGATTCAGAAGTTTTTGCAAAATAACCTTGAGTTATGCTATCAAAGTGTTCATGTTATTAAATTGATTTGTATCTGGCAGTTTTCAAATATTTGACTAGTTATGTTAATGCAAATTTTGTGTAAGGATTCACCCATTTACTCAAATAAATGCCTTACTATTGCTGATTACACTTGATTTTTTAAATTTTAAGTGGCTGGCCCAATAACTTGGCTTAGGAATTATGAATCAGTTTATCTTTGTCATTTAAACTAGAATCTAGAAGTCTATATGTGATGTTATTTTGTTTTATTGTTCTTTGTGATTTCATGTTTATACCCTTTCTTAGGTTATGTGCTATTTTGTTCTCAATTAAAACATCAATGTACATTTTTCAAATTTAATCTTATATCTGCATTTTTCCCCCTGTGTTTCTATGTTTTTAATTGCCTTTCTATTTTTTTCAGTGTTTTCCAGAAGGCACAGACATGGTTGGTATATTAGACTTCTATTTCCAGGTAATTTACTTTAAATATATGAATTGTGTATACAAATAAATGGGTGTATCATTTAGCACAATATAGATATCTCTGAAATCTTGGCTGTGAGCCAAGAGAAAATACATTTCCCACTGACATTTGAAACAATATACTCATGAAAGACACTCTCATGTGTGTATCTCCTAAAAAGTCATGACTCGGGATGTAATGGAATATTTATTCCTGTAAACACGTTCTATTTAAGAAGTGTTAGGAACAATTGACAACTTCTTGTTATAAATGGACCTCTGTTTTCTTAGCTTTTCCATTTTGTTTGGAGGAGTTAACGACGGTTCATAATCAGTTGCATTTTCTCAGTTCGCTTCTGCAGGTATAGACTCAATTAAAGATAATATCCCTCCCCCCATACTTTCAGCTCATTCATTTTTATCACTTTAATGCCATTAGTGCCTCTGATGGGTCTGTAATGTGAAGCTACATAGTAACAAATTAATTTCTAGCTTGCCTGTCTTTATTTTTGAAGGTGCTTTAATTTTAACCTTTCAGTAATCTTAAAGAATTTATATTAGGGAAGTTGTTCTGAAGTAGATTTTGATAGAAGTCCAGATCAGAGTTTGTCACCTGCCCAATGCAAAGAACTGTAAATTGTAAATTAAAAAAAATTTTTTTTGCGAAATCAAATAAATATTTGAATGTTAGGGGATGGTTAAAAGGAGGCACTTTGCTTTAGGCACACATGATTCCAGGCTAGAGCTGTCTTGTCATTGTAAAATCAAGATCTAACCTGGCCCCTTTTTAGCCATCTGACCTAATTTCAAACTGAGCCCCAGTTTCATTTTCTGTAGCATTTTTTAAAAATATGTTTTTTATTGATTTTAGAAAGGGAGAGAGAGAGAAACATTGATGTGAGAGAGAAACATTTATCAGCTGCCTCCTGCACACTCCCACTGGGAATGGGTCCCAAAACCTGGGCATGTGCCCTGACCAGGAATTGCACTAGCAACCTTCTGGGATGATGCTCAACCAACTGAGCCATGATGGCCAGGGCTGTAGAATATTTTTGACCTAACTTTCTGCATTGAAAACACCATGAGACTATTTGTGTGAAGTTTATTATTTAGTATCATATTTACTTTTATCCAGTAGCCCTTATTTTTCCCCCTAGCCCATATGAATTTCTTCTATATGTGTAAGTTCTTTTCCTTTGGTATACATATTTAACTTTGGCTATTACATGCTACTAAATCTGTGACGTTTCTACACTTCAGTGCAGAAACCAAGAGACAGCCACAGAAGTACTACTTTTTGTAGAAGGGCTGCATCTAATTAAACATTCATCAGGGTATCAGGAAAGTACTCTTAAATTAGGATTTGTCGTATTAGGAGTGTATTACCTTATGACACACAAAACTCCAGTTAATACTAAGTATAAATTAAGAAATGATTGTTAGAATTTAAATTTCATGTATTTTAGAAAGGTTTTCATGATTACATCAACCTTTGTCTTTGCTGTATGGGTCAGTATAGTAACTATGGATTCTGTAGTTTTGGGGGAATTGGGAAGAGGTTTTAATATAAATAGGCAAAAGTGAAAGTCAGTAAAAAAGTGGCTTCCAGTCATTTAGTTCATTAGTCTTTCTTTTTGCTGTCTTCAAACCCCTTTGCACCTCTTGTATGTAGATCTTGAGGTGTGAGTGAGAAAGTTTCTAAGTCCGAGAACTCAGTTTTTTTTTCTTTCTCTTCTCCAGGCCCTATTTCTCCTCTACTTTTCACCCATTTTGTTTGCTGTTAATTAAAAATTAAATAGACCATATTTATTGTTTTAGTTTTATGGGTAAATTTGGGTTTGGTATAGTAAACCTTTTCCATTAGTTTGATTATATTTAACTGCAAACATTTTATTGTACATTGTAACTAGGCTTTGCTTTTCTACATTCATCACTCAGGGTCAATAGTAAATAAATATTTGAATGTTAGGAGATGGTTAAAAGGAGGCACTTTGCTTTAGGCACACATGAATCCGGGCTAGAGCTGCCTTAGATTTTTCTTCAGAGTCCTTTGCATGTTGCCATATGGGGATGCTGAGCTTTGTTATAGGCGAATGTCAGGCAATTAGCATTTTTTCTCTAAAGTGGCAGTTTCTCATGTAGATGTACCTATTATACTGCTTTATCTAAAAAATATGTCATGTCTTCTTTTTTCCTATTGAGTTAATAATTATGTTGGTGTATCTTAGAGAAAGCATTAAATATTAAGCAGTTCTGAATATTACATGGAGCAATTACAAATACAGTGGGGCCTTGACTTACGAGTGTCCCGACTAACAAGTTTTTCGAGATACGAGTTGCGAGCTAAAATTCGGGTTACGAGCCAACTTCAGATACCCCACCGCTAGTTGGCGCAGCAAACGTCACAGTGAACGCCACAACATCAGCCCAGCATTCAATTCATTGTAATGGTGAAAATTGATTTGACGTACGAGTAATTTGAGTGACGAGCTCCGTCACAGAACGAATTAAACTTGTAAGTCAAGGCCCCACTGCACTAGTGCGTAGGGCCTGGCTCTTCCTAGCCTAGTTCTGCCATTAAAAGACTGAATAACTGGGAAAATCAGAATAAACCTTAAAGGGGCTAGAACTTTGTTCAAATTAAAATCTTTAGAATGTCAAGTTATATTAAAATGACCCCTTTGGGATCATTTCAGATCTGTATGAAAAGCCAGATAAAATAGATTATCTTAGAAATCAAATGCAATACTAAAAATAACGTGAGCCTAGATTTTCAGAATTCGTTTTTTGCTTCCTTTAGTTATGCTCCATTGAGGTAACGTGTGAATCGGCCAGTGTGATGGCTGCAACACTGGCTAATGGCGGTTTCTGCCCAATTACTGGTGAAAGAGTACTGAGCCCAGAAGCCGTGCGAAACACGCTGAGTTTGATGCATTCCTGTGGCATGTATGACTTCTCAGGGCAGTTTGCTTTCCATGTAAGTTACTGTTTAATCTTAATTTTCTCTGTCAAGAAGCTAGTTTGAACTAGTTCTTTTAAAACTGCAGTTTGAACTTTGCTTCTCAAATTGTACATTAATTTTTGAGAGAGAGGCTTGTTTTCAAGGTTAATTTGTTACAGAATTGGTAAGGAATAGAGTTACTATTAAGCAGTCTATCAGATGTTCTTAAGAACCTGAAGTTTTATTTATAGAACCTCATCACTTCTTTTAAGGCATTCCAATATATAAGGTTAGTATAGACTACTTTCATTGTTTATGTTTAAGTTCAGAAGTAGTGCATAATTGTGATGTTTAACATTTTTTGGTTAAATCCACAGATATTTTAAAGGACATAAAGTATATTAAAGTTAAAACTTAAAAATATACTGCTTTAAGTTCTGTTGTGCATTTGCCACTTGTAAAATGTGTAGACTTTTTATTTCAGTCTGTTTATGTCAATAAGCAAATGCCCTAAAATGATTATTTTATTTTAAAACAGAAAAACAGACTTATTTAATGTTATGCATCACTCAACTTTAATACTTATCAATACATGACCAATTTTGTTTCATCTGTATGTATACCTGCTTCCTCCATCCTTGTCATAGTTCCGTCTGTAATTCTAAGTGATAGCAGCTCTTAAACCCACAGCATCTTTCTTACATAAAAAAACAAAAAACCTTAATCCTTAATATCATCAAAATATTTCATGACTATTCAGGTCATCTGGACTGTCTTATAAATTATTATTTTTCTCTTTGACTTGGGCTGCAAATAGTGGGCTCCTTGGGCTGCAAATAGTGTCTTACAATTATGATTGGTTGTATCTCCCTCTATTTTTCTTCTTTAATCTATAGTCTTCCGCCCTGCCTTCTCTCTTTTTTCTTGTTGTTTTGGGTTGAAAAACTGGGTCATTTATCCTGTACAGTTTCTCACAATCTAGATTGGCTGATGCTCTCACTGTCCGTTGTATTCCTTGTGAATCGGTAGATCCCATTCAGGTGAATTTTTTGTTTAACTTAGTTTTATACAAGATTACTTGTAGCAGAGGAACTCATTGTTTGAATGTTAGTAAGCCATTAATTTTGTCTTTTATCATAATTATTATCAAGTTTTGCTTAATGTAAAGGTAAATGTCTTGAAGAGGATTAACTTGAATTACCATCTTATCTCTAATCCTCAAAATTTCTCTGACATTATACCACAGAGAATCTTTTAAGAAGATAGAAATTCTCATTATTTTTCTAGTCAAAATATTTGTTGAAAATCATTTTTATACTTAAGCAGTACATGTTTATTATAAAAACAATTTGAAAATGTAGGCACAAAGAATAAAATAAAAACATAAGCCCACAAATTAGAATATCTTTCAAATTTTTCTACATTTAAATACATCCCAACTGTTTTATATCTGTCTTTCTTTTACCATATTATAAACATGTTGGTAAATGCCCACAACATTTTTAAAGTTGGAATTCTGTATAGAAATAAATACACCATGACTTTTAAGCCATTTATGTTATTGTTGGACATAATAACTTATTTTAAAATGTTAACATAAATGTTCCTTTTTTCAAATTACTTTCAGGTTGGTCTTCCTGCAAAATCCGGAGTTGCTGGGGGCATTCTTTTAGTTGTCCCAAACGTCATGGGCATGATGTGCTGGTCACCCCCTCTGGACAAGATGGGCAACAGTGTGAAGGGAATTCACTTCTGTCACGTAAGCATGTGTTCTCAACGGAAATAATGATCATATAACTTGAGCCATCTTATGATTCTGTCCTTTTTTTTTACTCATTTTCATAGTTTATTGGTTGTTGGCACTCTGCCTGCCTGTCTGTCAGTTACTAGGTAGCCATGGGAGCACTCATAGAGGGCTCTCCTAGAGGGCTTTCCTCGCAGAAAATTAATTTTCTTTGATGCTTGTATTTTACTATTTATGGTTGTAATTACTTTTTGGTTTCCAAAAGCTCAGCAAAACATAACAACTTGGAGAAGTAATTTGAAACCCAATATAAATTAAGATTATTATAGTGTATTATATCATCTTTAATCTTGCATGGTTGAATAACTTTATCCATAAAAGTATTTTTTTTTTTTTTTGAGGAAACAGGCATTGCAATTTAAAATTATTACACTTCTTGACTATGTTGTGACTCAACTCTTGCTAATATTTTAGCTTCCAGCTTATTTACAGTTATTACTTCCCAGGGTCTTCATTTTTTCTCCAGATTTTATTAATTAAAACTGATTTATCTTCAGTTTCTTATTTTCTATAAAAATTAGAGAATGATACTAGATTGCTTGCAGATTGTAACAGACTGTAATCAGAATATGTATTTGTATTTTTGTGGTGTTTTATTTTATGGTTATTTGAAAGAATTCTTTCATATGGCCTGTTATTATAATGCTCACTTTATAGTAAATGAAAGTTAAACAAGTTGAGTTGCTGAGTCCTGTGATCATGCTAGTAAGCAGTGATCTCAAAATGTGTATCCGTATCCTTTTCTTCCTATTTCAGTCCTCTTCTTGATGGATCGTGTTGCTTTAGTAACATGCAGAAGTGCTTTGTAGGAGATAGTAGTTAAATTGGGCTGCATTCGTATAATTTATTCAGTTATGAAGAAACAATAGTCAGTGAATAGCTAATTTCTCATACCTGGCTCTGTTTATTTACAGGATCTTGTTTCTCTGTGTAATTTCCATAACTATGATAATTTGAGACACTTTGCAAAAAAACTTGATCCTCGAAGAGAAGGTGGCGATCAAAGGGTAAGCTAAATTCTTATTTAGATTGTTATGCAATATTTTTTTAAGAGAGAGAAAATGACTCACCAGTTTAAATAAAATTTAGTGTAATTGGTAATGGCCTCATATCTATGCTGATCGCAAATGACTGTAAAACAAATTGTTCACATTTTTATCCTGGGCCAGTACTTCATAGATATTAAGTATTGATGTTTTACTTAAATTGAAACTGGTTAGCCTAACAGCAGGGTTTCCTCTCTTCCCATTTTTTGCTATTTTAAGCAATATTTTAAAGAATTGATTCTGCCAAGACACGTTAGAAAGCGCAACATGCTGTAAGAAGAAAGCCTGTTTTTACTCTTAATACTTGTCTAGAATTATATAGTCTTGGAATGAAGTTTACTTTGACGTGGATGGATATGGAAAGGGATTATGGTATTACAGTATTAGTGAGACACCATACAAAGCCTCATAAGTTTTATAACCCACTATTGTTGAAATATTTTTCTACAAAAAGTGTTTAATGCAGTATCCCTGATACTCGTACTATTTTTTTATTAGTGTGCTTGGCTTCATATTACACAAACACACACACTAGTTGTTTAGAGTTAGTATTAGGAATCAGGACTTAAATTTCAGGAACAAGATTTTTTTTGTTTTCATTGTTGTTCACTGAACTAAGGAACTTGTTTTGAGTTTTAATTAAATTCCTTTGCAACCGTATGGAAAATGTATGTAATAAAATTACCTAATTAGACTTGAAGCTTATATGAAGCACTTATAGGTAGAAAGAAAATCTTTTAATGCATAAACTAAGTAAGTTTTCATGTCATTAGTTGCAATCAAGGTCACTTATAATAACATATGAAAAGTAGAGCCAACACAGTAAAAACTCCCATGAGAGTCAACATGAATAACATGGAGCTAACATCAAATGGTGGTGGGTGAAAATGTGAGCAGATTTTAATAACATTCACTGAAAAATACCATTTTATAGCTCGGACCTTTCTTCACTCAAGTGCACTAATAAATTATGTATGTTGCTTGAACAACTAGCATTCCTTGGGACCATTGGACTGTGAAAGTCTCCAACAAGAACTTGCTTTAAAAGAGACAGTGTGGAAAAAAGTGTCACCTGAGTCAAATGAGGACATCTCTACAACTGTAGTTTATAGAATGGAGAGTCTGGGCGAGAAAAGCTAAAGCAGTGGGCGCTAGTTTCAGAGTGTTCTTCATTTACCTTTCACACATCTTTAGTGTTTTTGCATAATATAAATATTTATATGAGTTTTTTGTGTTCGCAACCTTTGCTGCTGGAGCCATAAAACTTTTTCTCCTTTTAGTCTTTGTGTAAAGGTAGGTTTGTCAGTTTTTAAAAAGTATTTATAAGTAAGTAAAGCAAATTTGCTTTATTTTAAAAAATGCTAAAAGGATTTAAAATTTTTCCTGGTGTAATTAAAAATTGAATTATAGAGTCAGGTAACCCCATTTAAAATAGTAATAGAAATTTGTAATTTTTTGGTTTTAAAACCCACACATTGAACTTAACAGTTTCATTACATTCTGTTTCTTCTTTTCCAGTTTTAAAATTGACATGTCTTTAGTGGCAATAAAAAGTATTTCTAAGCTAAAAAGAAAACTTAAAAAGGTAAAATAATGAATCCCAAATTATTTAATATAGCAGATTATAAAATTAGCTTATGTTTACATGTCATGCCATTTTTAATGATAGATTGGCTTTAAATTTTAAAAAATTCATTTAAAATTTTACCAAACACTTTATAAATAGTGTCTTTGCCTTTTTACTTTGCAACTCCTATGTTCTGTCAGAATTGCCATGTACAGGAGTGTCTTATGTTACTAAAACATTCCAGCCAAAGAATTTCAGGTACAAGATAGTGACATGTTCTCTGCTAAGAAGCTATGGTCACCAGAGGAGCAGAGTGTCTTCAAGTGAAATGTTTACCTGAACAGTTTTATTTTCTATTATACACGTAGCCTTTTCTGTTATATTTAAATAAAATGGGTGAATCTTGGTTTTAGCTTTTAGTAATTTTATTCCAATGGTTTTACAAATGCTAATGAATCTTTTATGACAAATTATAACATCTCATAAAGTTTGTTCTGTTGGAACTCTTTTAGAGTACTTAGGAAATTAATTGAGTCTGAAGGTAGTGAGTGTTCTACTAAAATACCTATTAGATATGAATCCTTTTGTTTGGTTATAAAAATGGAATATTGAGAATCAAACTTGTTTTTAAGAGAAGAACTATACGTTCTACACAATCTGATTTCAAAGAATTAAAAGTATTTAAAGTCTGTCTTGGCAAAGTGATTATAAAATTCTGTAGGACCTATTCACTCTTCCTCCTTCCTCCATGCATCGCTATTCTCAGCTTCCAGGTGCTTTTTGTTAATTCATTTTTAAACTTGTAGATTTTGGAGGTGCAGGGGTGGGATCTAGAAAGAGAACTTGATAGTTTCTTGTGTCATGGCATATTTGTGGTAGGTAAAGTCTAATAAAAGTAAATACAGGATAGCGAGAAATATTTCAATGGGTCATTTAGATACCAATGCAAATATAGATGTAAAAGTTCCTGATCATATGATTTCTTGAGTTTGGGAACCATGATATTAGGAAAAGATGTTTCCTCCCAAAGGTGTTGTTCAGAAGCCTTTTGGTCTAACATAAGTATTAAAACTTTTCTATTTAAATAATTATATGTTATGTAAGGTTTTAGAGGATTTTACCAAGGACTTTATGGTTATTTGAATGTTCCTCTAATGTACAGATATATATTCTAACTGGATGCTTCTGGTGTGGCCGTCCGCAGGAGAGTAGTGTGTGTGGAGGCCTCACCTCTGCTAGACCCTGGGACAGTATACGTCCAGAGCCATTTGTGGTTTGGGGAACTGAATGCCTTAATGGACAGTTTGCAAAAAAGGCGTTATTTCCCCCCGCCCCCTCGTGTCCTAAATTCTTACATTTTACTATTTTATTTGTAGGTTAGTTTTACTTTATAAATGAAAGTTTAATGTTTCATATTGTATTAATATTTGTATAGATTTCAAAATTGTTAATCTGTGGCACCTTTTTATGTTGGTAAGGCTAATTGCACACTTACCAGCGGAGTAGGGCGCTGTAAGCTACTGTATTTATAGCCTCTGGTTAAGGAGGGGCATCCAGAGATGTGTAGAAGGCACAGAAGGAAGACAGGGAGGTATTGTGAATAGGCCCTCCAACTTTACTTTGCAAAAAAGGGGGAAAACTTTGCCAGATTTAACGACATTATTTTAATCCCTTCAGTGTTTTTAACACCTTTTCAAATACAGCTCTTGAAAAGTACCTAGTATTGTTGGATTTAATGTTTCATGCCATTACTGATTCTTGATATTCAAGCACTTAGAAGTCAACGTATTTGTTTTTCTTTTCATTCATCATTAACATTTCATTTGAAATGTATATCCTTCTTGAAATACTTTATTTTTAGCATAAATGTTGTGCATTTTAATCTTCATGTTTGGATTGAAACATTTGTGTTATTTAGCTTTCTTTCATTTGCTTTGTATATTTAATATGTATCTTTTATTTTCTAGTATGCCTACTTTTTGTATTGTACAATAAATTTATTTTAAGCTGATTTTATTGGGTTTTTTTTTAATGACAGCAACTCCAGCATTTATATATAACAAATATTTAGAATTTTAACTTTAAAAAATTATCCTTTATGAAGATACTATTAAAATGCTTTATATTCTTAATTATTTCTGAGGCTGCTGTGAAGAAAAAATTAGAAATACTCCTAAGGGATTCTTCCTTATTTTCTTTCTTTTCTTTTTTTTATAATGCAGTGTAGCATTAGTGGGGGGTTTTCCTATTAGTTGTACTAAGAGTATTTGAATAAAGATTTTTTTCCTAGTTCTTGGTTTTGTTTTGTTTTTTTGTTGTTTTTGATTTTTATTTGACAGCCTAAAAAAACAAAACACTACCCTATTTTTTGCAGGTCTTTCTGGTATCTGAGGAGGAATATCACTGTTGTTATTGAATATATAATCTGCTATCTAGAGTTAAAAAAATTGCTAAATAAAATGAAGATAATCTCAGTAGAACTTACATTGTGAAATAACTATAAATATAGAAATTTACCTTAGCTATTTTCAAGGAATTCAGTTTTCAGAAGGAACTTAGTATATTTCCATAGCACAGTTAAAATTATAACAAGTTTCCGTGCATTGTGGATCAAATACAGCACTTAAAATTTTCCTGTTTGATGAAATTTGCCATTCATGTAACAGCTTATGAACACTTGTTCTAAAAGATCCCTTGTTTTTTGTTGGTGTGTTTAACTCATTTGATGCACAGGAAAAGGTAACCCAAAGAGCTTAATTGTCTTGGCTCACAATGTAGCGTCTCATAGGCGTGTATGTATGTGGAAAGAATCACTGGTATAGACTGATATGTCAGTCTCTATCATGATAATCTGTATATGATGTATGTGTTATACGTGCAAGTGTTTATGTGTCTGTCTGTATCAACGTCTATCTTGCCAGCCATCTCTCCACATTCTGAAAACCAGCAGCAGTTCTTTCCACATAGTTTATTATGCATAAATGATTCATTGAGCTATTCCGATTCCAAGTTTTGTCATAAAAGAAGCTTTAATATTTTTGTTGCCCCAGAATTTATTTATTGTTCAGTGTAACGTGAAGGATACGTGGTTTCTGCTGTTCCCATGCACTGCCACGCTATCGGGGTGAGAGAGCCACCCGTATTGGGCAAGTCCACAGCAGAGAGCAGGGCCATCAGCATGCAGCGGAAGTGACTGCCACTCTCCAGCGCTTGTTATATAGGAAGGTTGCTTTCAACCTAAACAGTGCGCTGCTCAGTTTCAGCAGGTACTTTATGCAATAGTTGATGCTAAAGGTTATGCACTATTTTTAGTTTTAAGAATCTGCTTTACTGTTCATTTGTAAAAATTCTGGTTTTTCTCCTAGAAAATGCTAGAATGCTTTTTTTTAAAACAAAGTAATGTAATTTCTGCTCAGTCTCTTCTTTGCCATTTTATATTAAATGTAATACTTATATTGTATAATAAAAACCAAAACCAGATCTTGGAGATGCAACTTGCTCTGATGCATCATGGCACATCCCTCAGATTTTCACTTAGATTACTCAGAATAAACTTGACCTGATGACCATTTTCTGTCATGGCAAAATAGAATATTTGTTTATTTCTAAAATATAGTTCAATCTTTCTAGATCTTTGATCATCTTCTGTTTACCATAATCTTAGAGTTTATTAGAATCACATTGGGCTTGAAAATAATCTTAAAGGTTATCTGTTATAAACTCCCACTCCATCCAACCCCCTTTCCCAGGTTTCTCACACCTTCCTTTCTCAGTTAACGTCTTTGTAATTTTTTATGAGTCAGTCTGTTTTATGTTTTGTCGGAACAGCCTTCTGCTTGTGGGTTCATTTTTCATGAGCAGTGTGGTCGGCAGTATTTAGGATGACGAGACGTTATTTGGCAGACGGACTCCCATCCGTGTTCCCTTGGACTGCTTGTGTTTTTCTAGTGAGCAGTCGTCTACCACAGTTTATAAAGACGGGTCACGTGAGAAGTGAATGTTACAATTATACAGAAGCTCTAAAAATAAACATTACCCTGGAACCTTTGAAAGAAAGTGAGTGTAGCAGAAATGTGACTCTAAAAATAAATGTGCACCATTGGCTTTTAACACAAATTCCTTTGGAGCTAGGCTAAATGTGTAAGTAAAAAGATTTTAAACAAGCAAAAGGCTGTTAAAGGTCTAGACAAATGTTTTCTTTAGAAAACGTTTTTTTCCTTTTTCTTTACAAGTTAGCTCTTCCAGCATATACTATGCAAAATATATAGCTACTTCCCTCGTTTTTACTTGAGATATTTGGATCTCCTAGTGTCTTCAGAGCAGGGCCCTGGTTTTTCTGTTTATTACTCCACTGTGTTAATTGTCCTCAGTACCAATCTATCTCATAATTCTGGGCTTTTTATTTTTTACTTGTGAAGGGAATGTATATTGCTTTTGTTACAGTGCACTAATTTTTTAAAAAACCTTTGTTGACTTAAATGCTAAAATTCAAATATTGTTACTCCAAAAAAAAGTACTGCTCCTTAATTCTCAATTTAACCTGGTCTGGGAGCTCTTCTCCCCACAGGTTCATGCCGGGGAGCCTGAGCATGCAGGAGCCTGGCTCTGAGCCGGTGAAGCGCTCTTGACTTCACATTAAGCCCTATTCCCATTAGAATGACGTGGAAGTAGTAGCACCAGTGATGCAAGTGTAACTGCTCAGATTTGGGCCATTCCATTGTGAAATCCAAATTAAAATCATAATTTTTTAGCCTCTTATTAGACTTTTTATGTTAGAATTAATAGTTTTCATTATTTTGCATGTGTTTCACAAATTATCACTAAGGGACACTTACAGATTGTCCTTTGAGAGGATAGCATAAAACTTAAGTCTTGACTTTCCTCCATTAAATGAGATTAATGATGTATGAAACCATGGTATTATTAATTGAACTCCATTCTAGATCTGTTGTTTTGTTCTTCAGTCATTCAAAATTAAAAGTTCTAATTAGAAATCTTGAAATATATTTATTTCAAGTAGTCTTTTTCATCCTTTCCTATCATAATTCATTTTTGGCTGAAAATCAGGTATTTAAAAAAATTATATCCAAGTTGCTTATAAAATTGGGGTTTTCATTTTCAGATCTTCATATTGCTTATATATTTGTTACCAAACCTTCTATTATTACTGACATTTGCCATTCTAGTTTTATTTTCTTTCTTTTAAAAAAAATTTTTTTTTTATTGATTTTAGAGAGGAAGGGAGAGGGAGAGAGAAATATCTACGGTGAGAGGGAATCATTGATTGGCTGCCCCCTGCATGCCCCACACTGGGGATCAAGCCTGAAACCCGGGCATGTGTCCTGACTGGGAATTGAACCATGACCTCCTGGTTCATGGGTCGAAGCTCAACCACTGAGCCACACCGGCTGGGCTAGTTTTATTTTCTTTCAAAAGTGTCAATCCAAACTACTTGATTGGTCTTTGAGACGGGAGTCTGCCATTCTCCCAGGTTGTGTGACTGACTCCTGAATAAAACCTCTTTCCTCCTTTCACACAAAATAAAAATAAAATCCAAACTTTTTTCAATATACTACGGCTTCCTGTTGATCATTTATTTTACACTCAACTTCAAATAATACAATCTGTGGGTTCAATTATATGCACAAGACTTATAATTGAAATAAATCACCTAAATCATTGCTTCTATTTTGAATTGAGATAAATAAATGTCACATTTTCTGCACTATGAAACTTCATTAACATCTCCATGAAATACAGAAGTGATTTTGTTAAGATTCGGTGGTGACTAATACTATTTAACCCTCTTTAATCATGCCAATAAAATATTTCTTCCTTAATGAAATACAGAAATTTTGTTAAGATTCGGTGGTGACTAATACTATTTAACCCTCTTTAATCATGCCAATAAAATATTTCTTCCTTAATGCCTCCTCTTTTTTTTTTTTTTTTTACCTTAAAAAAAAATTTTATATGAAACTTTAATTTTTATTTGGCTGCGGTTGTGCGACTCTGTTTCACGTCCACCGTGTGTCTCTGCCACAGAATCAGCCCTGTTGTCGCGGGCCCCTCCCCTGCCGGCTGTCCTGGAGAGGCCTGCCTGCTCACGGGGCCACTCACCGTGCTCGGCTCTGGCTGGAGGCTGATGCGCTGCACTTGTCGTCTTGGCTTTGCAGTGATCCTTGTGCAGCAACCTGTGAGGCTTGGGTTCTGTGTTCAGAATCTGGTATCTTTTGCAAAAGTTCTTCATAGGTTGGAGCTTGGTTTTATCTTTGTTTTGCATGTTGGGTTTAAATAGCACCAGTGAGTGCTGGGCAGTTGCCCATAAGATCTGGATGGGTCACCCAGTGTGAGTTACCAGAGACAGGAACTTCTGAGGTTCGTTTTCTACCTTAAAAGTCCATGTAATTTTTTAAAATGTCCTGATACCCGGTTTAGTGACTTACAGCTATGATACCAGTTCTATGACTATTCCTTCTCCAGAGGTGGAGTGAGGATTGTCTTCAGGAAGATGTGCCATTCTAATTCATTCTGACAGGACAGCAAACCATAAGAATCCCCAAAAAATCGGAATCACAGGTGGCAATGACCACGCATACCTAAATCGACTGATTTAAAGTGGAAAAGAACATCCCATCCATGCCTACTCCCTGTGCCCAAAGACCTTGGGAGGCTGGGCTTCTTTGTCAGTCTCTGTCGCAGGAAGCTTAGTGTGTAGACTGGAGCAGAGTGTACAGTGGGGAGTCCTCCAGAGCATGGTCCTAAGCCAGTGATGGCGAACCTATGACACTGCGAACTCATTGTTTTGGTTGATTTTTCTTCGTTAAATGGCGTTTAAATATATAAAATATCAAAAATATAAGTTTGTTTTACTATGGTTGCAAATATCAAAAAATTTCTATATGTGACACGGCGCCAGAGTGAAGTTAGGGCTTTTCAAAATGCTGACACACCGAGCTCAAAAGGTTCGCCATCACTGCCCTAAGTCCAGGCAGTCTGGTTTGCTAGCTAGCAAAATCCTACTTTTGTAGATTTTCACCCAATGACAATTTTAGTCACCTCTAGCAACAGTGCATGCACAGTACACCATTCTCAGAAACAGTAACACCCAAATTTGAATGGCCTGGCTTTTAGGATCATTGGTAATAACTAGTACTTATTGTGGGTCAGCCATCAGGGCAAAGCATGCTTTGTTGGATTTTAAAATCTTCATAAAGTCTATGAAATAGGTACCCCCCAAACTGTCCTCACCCAGCCCCATGGCTGCCTCCAGAGCCAGGCAAGGGGTTCAGAGCACTTATCAGAAACTGCCTTTAACAAGAGGCTTTGGAATCTACTTTGGACCCAGCCTATGTAGAAGAATCCTGTTAGGGTTTTTCCTTGTAGAATTTGGTTCTGCTTAAAGAATTTTCCACTTACTGTAGATCACACCAACAAGTGAGTGTGTGTAATTCTGTGGTCTCCATCCTTGCTTCTCGGAATGAGAGTCCTGATAAGAATTACAAACGTTAGCGGTAGGTGTAAGTCTCGTGCGAAGGCCCTGGGAATCGTGCTGAGTGCGTGTTCTATAGCTCCCTCAACGGTCGCCTTGTGTATTTGAAGGGTCTGAAAACCCTGTTCTCCAGCTGTTTCCTGTGTTCTGTGCAGGACTAGCAGTCACCATGGACCGTCCAGGACAGCACTGAGGGGCACGGCACAGGAGCAGGCGCTGTTCCTGGCCTGTCCTGGGGGGGGCGTAAAGCACACCGTGGACTTCCCGATGCAGCTATGGAATAACATGACGGAACGCAGGCCCTGGAGACCAGTGGGCGTGAGGGATTGCTCTCTAGAGTCAGAGCCGTCGGGAGGGGTGCTCGGATGCCCTGTGCATTTGCTGTGCTGGTGTTGAGGGCGTCCAGAGGAGAGGGGCCCTTAAGTGAGACCAGGATTCTGCCTGTCATTGACCAAACTTTGTTTCCTGGCAGAAAGAGCCCCCCCCCCCCCAAAATACAAACTTGTTTGTATTAGGTTTTTCCAGACTCAATCTCGATTCCAGTGGCCCTGCTCCTGGTTTATTTATTTTTTAAGTAATACAGGCATTTGGTGACCAGTTAATGCTTGTAAATAAACGTGACGTTCCATCATGACAGCGGGCGCCTCGTTCTCAGCGTTGATGTGCTAACCACGGAGTTTTACGCATCTGTAGGAGAGGAGGGGGCCAGGAAGATGGGGCGCGAGAGGCGGGCACTGTCGGTGGGGCACCGGCCTCAGGCCTGCCGGGAGGAGCAGCACGTTTTTCCTGGGGCAGCGCGGTGTCCCCATTGGCTGCTGCTTCTAGAGGGGAGCACTGGCCACACAAAGACATCGCTGTTCGCTCTCACACTCGGGTGCACTCAAGCCGTGGGCGTCTTGGGAGACTCTCCGCTGGCCTTGACTGAGGAACAGGAGCCTCTGAGATCAGTTGTTCACCTGCTGCCAGGCCCAGCACGTGCCGTTCACCTTGGCCCCAAGCTCACATTTCACCCCACCTGCTCTGTTCCCTTCATTTTCTTCAGTAAAAACACGCCCTTGGTTAGCAGCTCAGGAGGAAATTGGTGTCTCTGATTTTTCTATAAATTGTTTCTCTGTGGCCGTTTCTGGTTTCCCATCTCAAGTTGTAGCTTGGGATGGTATTGAAGTCCCAGCTCAGGTTTTCTTAGGAGTCTCAGCCCCGTAGACCCTGGATCCTGGTCTGAAGGCCAAGCCCGGCCTCGGACAGCTGCTGGGGCCCGCGCCCTGCCCTCGCAGCAGCGTCGCCCGGCTCAGGTGTTGAGCGTGCTGTCCTTCCCTGTCCGGCCTTTTATGATAGAACCAGGGATGACCATTCTTAAAGCACTGGGCTTAGTCCAGGCAGAGCAGGTGTTTCATATTAGCCACTTGGTTGTCAATAAAATACAATCACTTTTTGTCAACATGGGTTGTCAGATTTCTTTGATACAATTGTGACTTAGTTTAAGAAAAGTTATTGGGAAATTTTGAAAATGGTATGCTTACGAGATTTATTACTTAGCTAATCAAGAGCAGAATATAGTGTTTGGAGCTGACACTTCTAAGGTGGTATTTTATAAATGAAGTTTCTGCATTCCCATTCAGAGTACAATTGACTGACATTCCTCTGTTAAAACGACCGAGAACCCGCATTGGTGTAAAAATTCTGAACTGTGGTCATGAAATTGCCGAACTGTTATTCCCACAGAGGAATTTCTCTAATCCTTGATCATGTCTGTGTGGATTAACTTTGTCGAATATGAATAATAGTGTCTGAATGAATCACCAGAACGCGTAGGGACGTGGCCTCATGCCGATCTTAGACTGTGGGGCCACGCAAGCACTCTAGTCCTGTGTTCCTCGCCCCGGGAGCAGGAAGTCGGCTCAGTAGGAAGGAAGGGGAAACACCTGTGGTCACAGGCTTCTAGTTACACCCGTGCCGCTCGCTGACAATAAACATGACCTTCGGCTGCGCTGCCCAGGCTCTCGGGTTCTGACCTGGCCTGGTGAACAGTGTCTGAGAGAGAAGGCTCTAAAGGGCCCCGTTGTAGTGAAGCTTTTTAACAAAAACGATCTGGAGAGGCGATGGTTTCTGTCACAGATGAGTATCTCTTCCCGGCAACAGATACGCCCGAGCTGGAAACAGGAGCCGCTCGTCTGCCTGGACAAGGGCGGCTCTGCTGTCCCAGGCGCGCAGGGCAGCGACCTTGGGAACTGTGACTCTGTTGTCCTCCGTCATCCTCACTTATGATAAGCTCAGATAAGGCCGCTGGCTCAGGCTGGGGAGATCTGATAGGGGAAGGCGGCAGCGCCGGGAACTGCCGCAGCGGGAGAGCTGACAGCGTTTATAGGCGCTCGTGGCCCCTGCCCAAGTGCAGCTCCTCTCCTACAGAGGGGCTCCCACAAGCGGAGAGGCACCCCGGAAGCTAAGAGCACTTACAGGCTGTGGACGCCCTGTCCTCGCACAGGAGTGAGTCATCAGAACAGGCTGGAATGCTGGCAGCTGCTGTTAACCCATTGGTTGCCAGACCCCGGTCTTCCTGACAGGTGTTTTAAAACTCACCTAACCAGTGTGCACTGGGGAGTGAGGGGCGGGCAGAGCAGTGGTTAGTGCACTCCCTCCTTTGCCCGTCGGCTTGGCACTGGGTGAGTCCTCTGTAGGGTCCCCCCCCACACCCCTCCCCCTATGTGGTTTGCGTGGGCCTTCGGGCAGAGGGCGTGCCCTGGCGTCGGGGACGTCCGTGGGGACTCACTGCTGTCCCAGCACTGCCAGGTCCCTGGTCCCGGCCGCCCACTCCTGGCGCGGAGGTTAGACCTTCCGAAAGAGGTGGCTGTGGCTCAGTTTCAGTGGCGCCGTGCTGTGCCCTCCTCCCTGTGTGTCTTCTGGCCAGGCCTACACGCACCCCGTGAAGCCTTTCGTTTTCACGGGAAGAATCCCAAACCCCCATGTTACGTTTTAATGTGTGTGTTCTTTAAGACAAGCTAATGGTTTCCCCCACCCCCGGTTAGCCGCAGAGCCTTTTAAAGTGCGTTGTATTTTTCTGACATCCTCCTTTTACATTTATCTCCCTGAGCGGAAGCATGCTTATGAATAAAGTATTAGTATGCTCCCAGTGACCTGATTATATTCCCAAACCAGCCTTTCATGGGCTTAATAAGGAATGTGCTCGTAGAACTTTGGAAATATTGAATAATTGGAGATACATGCTATATGTAATAAAATCTCTTCCGATGAGCTTGGTCTAAGTTCAGAAAGTGGAAAAAGGTGTAGGTGTGCATACAGTCACAAACAGGCCGAGGACTTACTGCCGATAAACGCTGTGAAGAATGGGAACTGTGGGTTTAAGGTTAACATTCATGCTGTGCCCGTCGGAATTCCGGGGTGAGATGCATGTGTGGGCTGGTGCCCTCCATCAGAAGCACATGTAGGAGCAAGGAATGGCTTCTGATGTAGGAGACTGGCCTAGGGCTCACAGGGAGGGCCTGAGAATAGCATTGCAGTGAGAAATGGGGGGAGAAACTGTAATTTTAGAGAAGAATTAGCATGTACTGTGGCCTGGGAGGAGAAGATACACTCAGGGTTGTATTGGGAAGAGGGTATCTACTTGATGGCTCTAGCACCACATGGACAGTGTGGGTCGTGAATGCTGGGTGAGAGCCATGAGGGGGCTCCCCGAGTCTTGTGAGCCGGCCGGAGGGAATGGAGAGATTGACCAGGAGCCTAGGTGCTCCCAGAGGGAGAGAAAGGGGCGCAGACAAGACAAGAACAAGGGCAGTGGTAGGACCGTGTTCTGCCGGGGGTGAGAGAAGAGGCAGTAGGCTGAGGAACCCTATCAGGAATGATTCGGGGATGTGTTGACACCCCTTGCTGAGAACGGTAGTGATCTGAGCAGTGTTTTGTGAAGACGGTAAGGAGTATGTGGAGGGTGGAAGGAGAAGCGGATGAATTGGGTAACGCTGTTTGAGGAAGTTAAGGGAGGTAGAATTAATCATGACTCTAACGGAATCCCCAGACGGTGCTAACAATTTGAATATTTGATAACTTGGGAGAAAATGTTTAGTGAAGACATTTTTTAAAATTGAGATGTAGTCGACAACTAACTGAGCGTAAGGTGTGCAATGTGTTGATTTGAGTGAGTCAACCATTTCATGAGCATCTATTAGAAGGGGAGCCACGCGGGTCATGTGGGAAGAGCAAGGCGCAGTCTCTGCCCAGATGGAGCTTGCGTTGAGCGGGGAGGGACACGGAACGGGGGTAACTACCTAAAGCCAAGTGCCCGGAGCCCCGAGGAGAGAAAGCGAGGAAGGGGCTAGAGCAGTGGTTCTCAACCTTCCTAATGCCGCGACCCTTTAATACAGTTCCTCATGTTGTGGTGACCCCCAATTTCATTGTTACAAATTGAACATAAAGCATAGTGATTAATCACAAAAACAATATGCAATTATATATGTGTTTTCCGATGGTCTTAGGCGACCCCTGTGAAAGGGTCGTTTGACCCCCAAAGGGGTCGCGACCCACAGGTTGAGAACCGCTGGGCTAGAGTGATGAAGAAGAGGGCAGTGCTTTAGAGCTGCCTGGGAGTGAGACCAGGCAGAGGGAGGGGGAGCCCCTCTCCGCCTGGGGGACAGCACCCAGCAGCAGGGGCAGGCCTGGATGCCCGGGACCAACAGGGCAACTGCCTGGCCGGGCAGAGCCACACGGGGCAGAGGGTGAGGAAGGAGACAGTGTGACCGGAGCGGAGCAGTTAGAGTCCTGAAAGCCACGGTGGAGGGTTCGCCTTCTATCCTGGGTGTGATGGAGAGTCACCGGAGTGCCATGATGTATGTTTTAAAAAGGTGCTTGTATGCTCAGCCAGTGTGGCTCCGTGGTTGAGCATCAGCCTATGGACCAGGGGGTCACGGTTCCATTCCCGGTCAGGGCACAGGCCCAGGTTGTGGGCTCCATCCCCAGTGTGGGGCGTGCAGGAGGCAGCCCATCCATGATTCTCTCTCATCACTGATGTTTCTATCTCCCTCTCCCTTCCTCTCTGAAATCAATAAAAATATATTTTAAAAAATTTAAAAAATAAAAAGCTGCCTGTGGCAGCGGAATTGAACAGAGGAATACAGCCACGGGCCGCCTCACGAGGGGTACGGTCCGAAAAATGTGTCGCTGGGTGATTTCATTGTGCAGACATCACAGAGCACCTGCGCGCACCTAGACGGCCGGCCTGCCTTCCGCCCCTGGGCTCTGGGACACACCCCCTGGGCGGCAGCCCTCTGACCCACACGTGGTGATGCGATGAGAGCCTGATGACAGCCAGAGGCTGTCGCATCCCCCGGGTGGATAGGGGCGCAGTCGAGAGGGGTGAGAAGTGGGTGCTGACCACACTGGAGGTGGAGCCTGTTTGTCGATGAGGCAGATGTGGGCTGTGAGGCACAGAGTCAGGGACGCCTCCAGGTCTGCGGGTGGGTTGTGTCCCTCAGAGAGCTCGTTCTGCCTCTGATGGAAGCAGGCCCCCTCGCACAGCCCTCGGAGGGACCCGCCCCGCGCTCCTCAGTGCAGCCAGGGCAGCAGCCTGGGCCGCAACTTGGCATTTGGCCTGCGCCACGGGGGAGCGGTGCCCTTCCATACAGGGGCGCCCCCCCCCCCAGAGGAGCTACGAGGTGGGGGTGGGGGTGGGGGTGGAAGTCGGAGACACCTGATAAACATCCTGGAGGCAGCGTCCAGCAGGCGGTCGGATATGGGCTTTCGGAGCCCGGGTGGGGAGCCCTAGCGTGGGACAGCCTGCGGGAGGTGTGCCATTTTTAAATAAAAAGATTAAATAAATAAATAAATAAATATAATTTTATTGTTTCAGAGAGAGAATCATGGATCAGCTGCCTCCTGCACGCCCCACATTGGGGATCATGCCTGCAACTCGGGCATGTGCCCTGGCCAGGAATCAAGCCCTGACCTCCTGGTTCATAGGTCAATGCCCAACCACTGAGCCACACTGGCCGGGCTCAGGTTAAAATCTTGGAAGAGTCCCCAGGGCTGTGGCTTTGTCTGTGGATAGCTGGATTACTTTCCACCCCTCGACTTAAGCTTCTCTCTTCCATCATTAAGTCCAATATCAGTTGCTGAAGTTGCAAAGTATAAGATAAAAGTGGGAATTTATTAAGTATTTACAAATAATGTACGTTCAGTAATTTAGTTTCTGAAAACCAGGGCTGGCTAAAGGCTTCATGAAGGCTGATGAAACCCAGAGGCCTTTGGGTTAAACCAGCCTTGTCCTTATCATAAGACAAGACGGTGGGTATTGTCAATAGCAGGGACCTACTGTTTGGGGAGGGTCCGCCACCTGAGAGCAGTGTTGGGCTGAGCCGCTGGGCTTGCGTATAAGACCGTCTTCCCGTGACACAGCCTCGTCCAGGGTCCAGGTGCCTCGTGCTGAGCGCTGCCTCTGAAGGTCTGAGAGGAGCCAGCGATGGCGATGGGGAGACGGTGACTGGGGCAGGGCCTGGCGCTGGTCGGGCATGCCTTCGTTTTCAATCGTGATGAGACGTGAATGCTGTGAGCACAGGCAGCTCACAGTCCCGGACACGCAGGGAGAAGGGTCCTGAACACATTTCAGAGGCCCAGCCATGTGTTTCGCACGCAGGTTACAAGTTTGCATCCTTTTGCGCCAGGTGACATCATTCCATTCTTCCCTCCCGCATCTAATCTTTAGTGTTGAATTTCCCCAGAATCCTCTAGTGAAACAGGAAAGTAACACCCCTGTGCCTGCCTTAGGTGTGGACGTGCATGCAGTTGGGGTAACTGGGCGACCGGATGGAGCGTCCCCAGCTCTCGGGAACCCCCGGGTACCCGTTCCATTCTGTGTCTTCCCCGTGAAGCCTGACTTTTCCTGTCTTCTCAGGTGAAGTCGGTGATAAACCTCTTGTTTGCGGCCTACACAGGAGACGTGTCTGCACTTCGGAGGTATGTTCCCGGGAGGGTTGGTGAGCGGCTCACAGATGTTCATGAAGCAGCTTCTGGGCACATGGCCACCTGAAGGCTAAACCTCACTTGCATGTCCCTCTAATATAAAGGACCCAAACGAATGTATATTAAATGCCCGCTCCCAGGGCGCTAGGCTTGCTGTGCAGTCTCCTCCCTTCCTGCCTCCAGCAAAGCCCAGGCCCCTCTTGTCCTAAGTGGTAGTGGTCCAAATGCCTTCTCCAGCCCCAGGCACCCTCCACCCCATCTCTGGCCGGGGCGGGGGGGGGGGGGGGGGGGGGGGGCAGTAAACAGGCCGCATGGCGCTGCTTATCTAACATCAGGTCTTTTGTGTAGAGCTGCAACTCCAATGTGATCAAGTCTGTGCTTAACTTCCGTCTGTAGAGTCTGTTAGTCCTTGTGTCAATGCTGTACCGTGCACTTCAGAGTTGCTAAGAGACTGGTCTTCATTGTTCTCACCACGAAAACAATGATGTGGGCTGACAGGTGTTAGCTAACCAGCACTTCGCTGGTATTTGTATTGCAATATATAAATGTATGCAGTCAACACATGTACACCTTAAACTTACATCAAGTTACATGTCAATTACATCTCCATACAAATGTGCTCTCCAAAGACACTTAAGAAAAATAAGGTGATCGGTGCTGGCACACTGTGGCCTGTAACCTGTTGAATGGGAGTCTGGGGGAGCACTGAGTGAGGCGCTAGTTGCTGGCCCGCTGAAGCGCACACTTCGCAGGGTGGTGTCACTGTCCTTGAGTTTGAGTAACAGCGGAGTGATGCTCATCCTGTGCAGAGGGCGAACGCTTCCTCTTACCCAACGAGAGCAAAGCTGAGGAAGGGCGCGAGGTGGCAGGACCGGGCCTCGAGCTCCGGGTGATGAGCCTGGTGGAGGCCCCTGCCTCCAGGACCTTAGCCCGAACCCAGGGTGTGATGCTGTGTGAGTGTAATATTTTGTAAACACACAATGAAGAGCTGTGCCTCCACATTTTCAGATTTGCCCTGTCGGCCATGGACATGGAGCAGCGGGACTATGACTCCAGAACGGCCCTCCACGTGGCTGCTGCAGAGGGTAAGGACGTGGCCCCCGCGTCCACTTGTTTTTCAGACTTGGTCTCGACTCGGCACTCAACTCTGCCTGCTTTGTGTTGGATACAGGTCATGTTGAAGTCGTGAAATTTTTGCTGGAAGCCTGCAAAGTCAACCCTTTCCCCAAGGACAGGTGAGCCCAACAGGCCTTTTAACACCGTGGCAGGTCGGGGTGGATCACGCAGGTCCAGGGTACACTAGTTAAGGGTGGCGTGTTTAAACCCACCAGGTGTCTGTGGGAGGCGTGCTTGAACTTGGGGTGGTGCCTTCTAAAGGCAACACCAAACCGTGTCTGCTGGGGAGAGGGTACTCTCTCCCCTATTGTATTTCTTACCCAAAGATGGTCTCTTGTCCAACATTTTTCACGTTAGTGTGAGTGTGGTCAGCACACGTAGGAAGGAAACAACTGTTTGCTCTTGGAAAGAGGAAGTAGGAACTGTGTCCTCAGGGGTTTTCAACTACACGGGGTAGCCGAGACATGAACAGGCGCGCACTGAGAGCGTGTATGAATGCTGCTGAATGGAGCCCCCAGCGAGCGTACAGGGTTTCTGAAATGCCCCATTGGGTCCGAGTCCCTCTCAGAGGCTTCGAGGACATGGGACTTCAATCTGTGCTCTGGGGAGACGAAGCTGGAAGGCCGGGAGAGACGGGTCTGGAACACAGTTCGCTCCTCTCCTCTCCCTCGGCCCACATGGCAAACTGCCACTCATCCTGAAGGAAACGTGGCCAGAGGACGGCCCAGGAGCCGTGCAGCACGTGTATCTGCTCGAGCTCTCCCCACGCACTTGCACGTCAGAACTGCACGTGTGCTTATGGCTCACACGGTAGAACTGCACGTGTGGTTACGGCTCACACGGTAGAACTGCACGTGTGCTTATGGCTCATACGGTAGAACTGCACGTGTGCTTATGGCTCACACATGGCAGAACTGCACGTGTGCTTATAGCTCACACGGTAGAACTGCACGTGGGCTTATGGCTCACACGGTAGAACTGCACGTGTGCTTATGGCTCATATGGTAGAACTGCACGTGTGCTTATGGCTCATATGGTAGAACTGCACGTGTGCTTATGGCTCATATGGTAGAACTGCACGTGTGCTTATGGCTCATATGGTAGAACTGCACGTGTGCTTATGGCTCATATGGTAGAACTGCACGTATGGCTCACCGGTAGAACTGCACGTGTGCTTATGGCTCACACGGTAGAACTGCACGTGTGCTTACGGACTTAGGTGCCCCAGTGTCTACAAGGGTTACGTCCTGTTGGATTGACCCCTTTATCATCATGTAGTGCCCGTCTGTCTCTTCTCACAGCCTTTTAGCCTTGTTGTTAAAGTGTAGTTTGTCTGATATGAGTATTTCTACCCCAGCTTTTTTCCCCCTTTGTATGGAATGTTTTTTTCATCCCTTTACTTTCAATCTGTATTTTTCACTGAGGTGGATCCCTTGTAGACAGCATACATAGGAGTCTTGTTATCTGTTTTGCTACCCTGTCTTCTGACCCATGAGTCAGTGAGGAAGGAGAATAAAGGTTTAGAAGAATGGAAGGAGAGAAACACTCGGAGAGATTGGATATTAATGAGTGTGGATTGGATAACCGAGGACTGTATTAAGTTTGGAGCATGTTGATTATTCTCTAGTTAAGGTTTTACTTTTTTAAATCAGAGGTTTGGCTTTTATTAGGTCAGCTTGCAAGAAATGCAGGAAAGTTATGGAGTCTGTGTCTGAAAACTGTGAGCAACTTTGTCATTGTGGTAACACATTGGCTCTCTAAGGCCATACCTTTATTAGCAGCATCCTAAAACCTCACGCTGGGACAACCACCCTCCCTTTTATCCCCAGACGTGACGCCCACGCGGGCTCTTTCCTTAGCAAGAAACTGAACAGCGCTCCTCTCACTCTATTTATAATCCCAACCACATGACTCACCACGTGTGGAGATGCCTACTGTGCTTGCGTATGTAAGGACTGGGGTGTGTTGTTGTTTTTTTGGGGTTTTTTTGTCCTGATTGGCCAGTAGGAACATGGAAGTGAAGTACCCATCTGATAGCAAAGGTTAGCTAAGCAAATAACTTGGTAACTAAGTATTCAACTATTTGAGATTGTACGTTAAACCAAGACAATTCTTTCTTCTGTTTCATAGTCAGCATCACTTCCACTTGAAGAATAGGCTTGAGCAAATTTAGTGTATTCTGTAAAGTTGATATTTTGCATTATTTCATGGAAAAAGTTGTAAAAAAGGTAACTTGCAGTTAACATTCAATTCCCCCCCTCCTCCCCCCAGAAAGACAGGGGACTGAAAACTGTCCTCACCTCCCATTTAAGGCCACCAACTCCTTAAATAAATGAAGGCCAGTAAAGAAGTAAAAGCAACTTAATTCAGCTGGGGACTTTTGTGGGGAAAAAAATACATGTAAAATGTTACTTACCTGATTTTAAAAATTAAGAACAGGTTACCAAACTTTATCCAGAAATATTTTTCAAGTGAAACTGTACATACAAAACCTTGTGGGTCCATATGGTGGCCTCCTTCAGAAGGTGAAAGGTTAAGGACAGAGATGGAGGAAACAGAAGGAAGGGAAGCCAGAAGGTGGCGAGTGGCATGAGCCCGAGCGCCTGGCGGCCAAGGACCAGCGACATGAGTGAGGAGGAAGGGGGGCTTCATCGTCTGTGAGGTGTTAGGGGGCCAGCGGTCACCCTCTGTCCCTTCCTTGGGTTGTGTGTCACAGTCAGTCTCATTTCTTAAAAGGCTAGTGAGCTGGTTCGCCACTGCTGGCCACTCTTCATGTCTTCTCACCGTCGGTCTTCCCCTGTCACCCTCAGAGCACAACCCCAGCAACACGGTGGGCAGGCAGGTTTGTGCTCCTGCCCGTGCGTGGCCCTGGGTCCCACCCTTACCAGAGATGAACACGCCCATTCCTCGGGGTCGATCTTGCTCCTACGATGTGTGCTTGCGCCCTGATGAGGTCGCGGTTATTTCCAGGTCCTTGAGATTCACCGTGATTCAAAGTAATAGGAACATAATTTTCCTAGCGAAGGCTGGGGCGCGGATGCTACAAACCTGCGTTTTCTTTGGACTTTTTGTTGAGAGGAGCTCCCTTGAGCTTTTCATGGAGACCCAACTCGGGGGTCAGGAGCCTCCTGTGTCCGTCAGCACCAGGGCTTCCCCTCCGGAGGCACCTACACACTGTCCTCCTCCTCCCCAGGCCTCCAGGCTGCCCCCCAGGCCGCTTTTTGAACCACAAGCCCCTTCTGTTTATTCCTCCCACTGGTGGTTGCTGGTCCCATGAACCACGGCCCTTCCCTGTCCCGAGCCCGGAGGTGCAGGCTGCGCTCTGTCCCTCCGAGGCGCCTCACACCCTGTCCTGTGTGTTGCCCGCCCAGGTGGAACAACACGCCCATGGACGAGGCGCTGCACTTCGGCCACCACGACGTGTTCAAGATCCTCCAGGAGTACCAGGGCCAGTACACGCCGCAGGGCGACGCCGACGACGGGAAGGAGAACCAGACGGTGCACAAGAACCTCGACGGCCTCTTGTAACGCCCGGAGCCCACGCAGTCACGTACCTGTGTCACGTGGACTTGATCATGGCACGTGTGTCTTTCTGCCTCTAGGTGTGTCTCCTGCAGCGTGGGTCAGCGCCGTGCGACCGGCAGTCTCTCCGCTGTACGCCCAGGACAAACCTGATCTCCTGGGGACAAAATAGAAATAAAACCACCTCCCTCCACAATGTGAGCACTGTTGACCTGGTGCACTGTAGCATCTGATGTAGAAGTAGTGCCAGTGCTGGCTTAGCGTGAGGTCCTCATGATTCTTGTGTTTCGTGGACTTTCAGTTTTACGCATCAATAGAAATTAAGCTGTTATATAAACAGCCTGTCCACAGGGGCGAGGCTGCCTTTAGAAGCAAAATAGTGTGATTTCCAGGACTCCACATATAGACTTAGTCTGAGCATTTGAACAACTGCGTGCACTTATGGTTGTGTGTTGAAGATTTCTCCCATCCCCCTAGCTTCATGATGTGACTTTAAAGATTATCATAGTTAACAGCTGTGAGTAGGATAGACCAACTCTGATCAGACTATCAGGGCATCTGTTCAAGATATGTTTGGTGACCAAAAAAGTGTGTCAACGGAGTTCTACTACTTTTGGAAATTTTTCCTTTTTCTACGTCCCCTCTGCCCAGCCGCTGCCCTTTAGCTGGGCAAGGGGTTGTGGCAGGCCCGTCCTCATGTTTCCACACACGTCAGATCTGGCATCTGAGCTGTAAGGAGCTGCCTGTCTATAGATGAACCAGACAAACCGAGTACGCATTGGCCACATTTACCCGCCCAGAGGGGATGTGCTACTGCGGCTCTAAGACGACATTTCTCAGCTTCCAGGGTAACTTGAGAAGCGCTCCGAGTCACGAGGGGAACCGCTGCAGAAGCTGCACCGAGAGGTCTGTTCCCTGTGGGGTCCACCAGGTCACTCGATTCTCTAGCGGACCCTTGGGTGCACTGCAGCGTTTAACAACAAGGCCAGTTCATTTAAGTTGAGCCCCAGCATTTTTCGGGGAAGGAATTTCACATATACTTTATCATACCTCAGAGGTGAAGGGGTATGTTAGTGAGAATATCTCATATTAAGTGCACACACACACACACACGCACATGCACACGCACGCACGCACACACATGCACACATGCGCCTCGACTTCTTCGAAGCTGTTTAGTGAAATGAGCAGAACTCTCAACCCCAGAAAAGCTGGTGGCTACATTAATACGGCAAATCCCTTCCCCTTTTCTATGGGCAACACGCTGCTTCCGAGGTTTATGGTGCCTGACGGCCCGTTGACCCCGCCAGCGGCCTCCACGTGTTTCGATTTTTGCTTCCGTCTAAGTTAGTGGCTCGGCCCCGCCCGCTCCCTGACAGCGCGTCCTTGAGGACGTGTGGCCGTGGCCGTGGCGGACTGAGCTGCCAGCGCGAGGCCGGCCCGTGTGTCTGTGGGAACGAGGCGGCGGGCCTCCAGCCGGCCGGTGCTCCTATCCCAGAGCCCGTGGAGCCAGGCGGCCCGGGAGCAGCGTTGCCCCGGGCAGACCCCCACCCGACACCAGTGGGGTCCCCGCTTCAGAAGCAGCGCTGTGCTGAGGGAGCACTCAGACGGCTCCTGTGCGGAAGGTTACTGATGACCTGGACGCTCGCTATTATTTCTGAACAAAGTCTTCACCTTTTCTCCGATTAAGACTATTTTGTAAAATCTTGTGGTTTAGCTCAATGTGCCCTTATCTACCCACAAGGTTATGTGCGCTGCACGCTGGCTGTAGGCTGACAGTTGTGAGTACCTTCGGTTTAAATGCTTTGGGCTGTGCTGCTAATGGATGCCACCTGTATACTCCAAAGATCTTTGTGTTTTGGCGTTAGGCTCCTCTGCCCAGGAGAGCGCTCTGGTGATGTTTACTCATCCTTTTACTCACTGCTGTTTGCTGCTCTGGGCTCTCATCACGGGTGTAATGTGCTGCCCCCCACGCTCCCCCTGCCCCTGAACTGGGGAGCTGGGCGAGTGGTCAGCCATGGGGTGCTGTTGTCTGTCTGGCCGGGCCTGGGTAACCGCATGTTGGGTTTAGACTCTTCCTGGGGATTGTTCAGCTATGAATGTATTTGCCGCCAGAACCTCCCACAGTGAACCTAATCGTTAACTGTTCAGTTGTAAGTATTCTGAAGTTGGGAAATATTTATTTTAAGTGAAATCGGGTAGTGTTGCTTTCCACAGGGTAATAAACACATGTATAAAAAAAAACCCATGACAATGAAATTTTTAAAAAAACAGCCACAGGGTCTCTGCCAGCCCTGGGGCTGGGTCGGATCCATTCCTGATGCCCGAGGAGAGCCAGGCGCCGGTCAAGGTGTCAGGGGCGGGCACCGTGGTGGTGAAGGTGAGAGCCCTGTGTGGACTCGATCTCTGAAAGCGAGAGGGTGGGGGGCCGGGGCAGTCTTCCTGGTCTCATCTGCTGACCTCACAGTGAAGTGAGTAAATCTGCAGTTGCAGACCAGATGGTACGCAAGTAGCTCAGGAATGTGTGAGGCGGCACTTAAACCAAAGGCGGGGGGCGGCGGCGGGGGGGGGGCTGTTACAGTTAGATGGACAGGACAGGGTTCAGGAGGAGACTTGGGAAGGCACGTGTGTGTTCAGATGGGAAGGTCAGAGAATTAAGTCAGCTATTAAAAGGGGCAAAGACTGGGTGTTTCGATTCTGTTCTGGAGCCTGAGCCCCGGCCTCCCTGTGCCCCTGCTGCCCCCACCCCCACCCCCAGGGGTCAGTGAGGGCCGCTAGGAAGTGAGTCCAACAAGCAGTCATGAAGCCAGAGCGGCTCAAGGCGCTTCCCTCTGGGACAAGAAATGGGCGAGGCTGTGAGCAGACACCACACCGGGCGCAGAGGGCGCAGCGGCATTGACCCAGAGCTTAGCTAGTGTGACGGCAGGTGTGTGAGCGCTCTCTCTGCAGGTGCCTCTGAGCACCTTTATACGCTTTGTGCACCCATATAAACCCAATAAACGTGTTTAAACTGCTTGCCTGTGGCTCTTTCTTCAATGGGTCACATAAAACGTTCCATTTCTCCTTGTGGGAGACAAAGCTGGGAGCTGACTCTTAGGTCAGTTTCACTGAAGAGCTGCTAGTACACGACCTCGTCAAAGGAGGTTCGGAACAAATGCCGCCTTCGGTTCCCTAAAACCACTGTAAGGCCATTTCCTTGAAATTGTGTACGTTTTTATAGAACATTTGCAGTTTCGGAGCTTCGGGCTATGTCCGTCTCCCGCTTTGATGAGTGAGATGATGGTGCCCGAGCGATGGCCCAGGGCCTCAGAGCACCCCCCACCCACAGCCGGGCTCTTCTCCGACTGGTTTCCCGCGTCTCCCACACCAGGGCGCTGGCTCAGGGCAGGTGCTCAGTGTGTGTGATGAACCGGTAAACGACCGAATACCCAGCAGAAGCAGCCATTCGAGGAAATGCCCGTCCTGCGGGGGCAGCACCAGGTCTCACACGGGCACCAGGATTCTGGAAACAGTTCCTGGCTTTTCTCGCTTTCCCTGGGATGGCCAGAGGCGAGTGAAGCGCTCCATTCCTCAAGATTTCCTATTCCACTCTCGCTGACAGCCAGCAGGCAGACTTAACGCGGTTAACGCCATCCCGGGCAGCCCTCTTCCCCAGGGAGGAGGCATTTCCCCCAGGTGCCACCTGCAAGCGGACGGAACACGGCACAGACACCACACGGATCACCCCTACACACGCCCTGAGCCACCTCTACCCGTGACTCACACGTGACCGACTGTGTGAGAACACGCGGACCCTGGCAGCGGGCACTGGCTCCGTTCCCCGCAGGGTCCCCTGCGTGTGAGTCCTGCAGGGACGGAAGGGAGAGGGAGGCTGTGGGTCATGGTGCTCGTCTGGCTTCGGAACACCGCTGCTGCCCGACACCCTCCCACAGCGTGAAGTCGCTGCCAGTCCTCGCCCTACTCCCCAGCACACGTGCCGCTATCTGAGAGCGCCTCGGGGGGAGGGCACCTTTCTGCACGGGGCAGTGACGTCCCAGCAACAGCTCCCGGGTCACGGAGGGTGCGAGTTAGATGGAGATGAGACAGAGTCCCACTTGACAGGCACTTCAGCATGAAGCCCTGTCAGCAGCACCGACGTTCATTAGAACGAGTGCCTCGTTATTTGTGCACAGGGGGCAGCTGTGGTCGCAAGGCCACGGGACTCATTTGCTCTTTAGGGCGCCCATCACAGCCTTTCTCACGTGTCCTCTCTGACCGCTGCCACGGACCACCTCGAATCTGATGGCGAGCGGGTGAGGAAGCACAACACTGAGCAAGACTATGTTAATCTCATTTTAAAGCAGTGGCGGGGCTTTTCCTGCCAGGGGCCATTGGATATTTATAAGGTCATTCTCGGGCCAAACTAAAGTATCAACTTAAAAAGTAGTAGCCTGCTGCCCTGGCTGCTGTGGCTCCGTGGATAGAGCATCAGCCTGCAGACTGAAGGGTCCCAGGTTCAATTCCGGTCAACCCGGCATGTGGGCTCGATCCCCAGTAGGGGGTGTGCGGGAGATAGCCAATCAATGATTCTCTCTCATCATTGATGTTCCTCTCTCTCCCTCTCCCTCTCTGAATTAAATAAAAATATATTTTAAAAAATTAGCCTGCTCTATTTGGTCAAATATGTAATTAGCTCACCCCTCATGCCTTGGCAGGGCCAGACCAAAGGGCCTTATACAGCCCATGGGGCAGACGTTCCCCACCCGTTTTAAAGGACTGATCATTGTTCTATGAAAAACAGCAGCAGCAAGAACAAGAAAAGTAAAATAAATTCACCCAGATCTCTGACCCCATCCCCCAAAAAAGGAAATATATTTTTAAGTTTAATCATAAGTTAAAAAAAATGAGAAAACACCAAATCTACACATAATGCCAGTAACATGTCAGATCTTCGCACCGAACGCTGTCAGTGAGACCGGCGCTGGCACTGAACACTTCCTGAGAAGCGAGCAGTCCCTCGGCCAGTGCGTGCGATGAAGCCACCCAGACGCTCACGGGCAGAACGCAGGCCAGAGGGGAGCACAGCAACGAGAAGCAAGGGTTGGCTGAAGTCTTTGCTCCTTTATCCTTTCGGTTTACAAAGTCCACGCACACCCAGCCAGGCTGCCGCCGCCTCAGGTGTGAAGGGAGAGGAGCCGTGGCTGGTGCTCAGTCCAAAGGACCAGGTGCACGTGCGTGCAGTGCAATCGGGAGGCGTCAGCTTTAATTCAGAGCAGACGTCAAGCAAACCCATCCCCACGCGAAAAGCACAGCATTGCTCAGTGACTCCGTGACGGCGGCGACGGCGGGAGCACAGACGCAGCTACGAGGACAGCAGGCTGCGAAGACCCCTGTCAAACCCGACCCCCACACTTGATCTCTGTGTCAGAACTAAGGAAGGAAGAAGGCACGTAACACAACACACGTCACAAATGCCACCCAGTCAGAACGGGTCTGGGAGAAGCACGGACAGACGGTGGGACCATTTGCAAATGCCTTTTTCAGAAAAACACTTTATCAGTGAAAAGAAGCCATTGTCCACGCGGTTACACAGCACGAGCTTTCAAGGATTTGGTTCTCAGACTACCTCTGGTTAACGATTGGCCAGTTACATTCTTTCTCAATTTGAAAATGTTATGACTAGGAGACTAAATACCAGCGAATAACAATAAAGACAAGTTAACCATTAAGAAACATGAATTGAGTTTCTGAGTTCGTCTACACCTGATTACTCTCCACCTTTGAAAGAATATCAGGGTCTGGCCTGAGCGCGGCTGGGAACAGCTGTTCCCGGATAGAGCGTGAAGGCGATCGAACTGACCAGCGGCCGTGATGGAGGCAGCGTCTTCAGCTGTGGACACTCACGCTTAAACAGAAAACACGACTCCCGAACGTGGGGCTGTGCTGCCTTCCACGGGTGTTAGCCAGAATCATCACCGTGACAGCAAAGCGAATCCTCCCGGGAGAGAATCTGTCTTTGGCTGCGAGTGGCTAGTGTGGGCGTTATAATAAAATACAGGACACAGCTGTTCCCCCTGCCCAGGTTCAGGATGGCTACCTCTGTTAGGAGGGGATGCGATTCTAGATAAACTTAGCTTTGAACTGTTTCCTAGGGAAACCAGGGGAAAACTTCCAGCCATATTTAAGGCAGAGAAAACAAACACGAATTCTCCAGAAGAGGATCGGCCAGAAGCCCCTAAGCCAGCAGGGTCGGTCCCGACCCCCGCGGGCTGGCCCTGGCTTGGCGAGTGGCATTGCTGGGTGCTGCCGATGCCTCCCCTTCCCACTCTCACCCTGGGAGTCCTGATGCTTTCATGTGTAGCCCCGCTCGCTCCACTCCGTGGAGAGGGCCTCTCCCTTTTACCTTTAATGAGATGCATGCAGCCCTGCAGGGGAACAGGTGTCTCTGAATTAGGGGAAATCCACTTGCTATCACAGGCTGCAGCACACTGGGCCTTTCTTCCCTTTCCCGAGAAGCAGGATGCGAAGGACAGAACAGCAGGAGGGAGCACAGGCGGGAGGGACAGGTGTCGGCAGAGGAGACGAGAAAGCTCGTGCTCTATACTGCGTTCATCTGTGGAGAGAGGAAACGTAGGTCGGTTTAGTGCACGGCCTGGTGCAGGGCAGGCTCACAGCTTTCACATTGTTAACAAAGAAGCAGGAAGACGATTCCAACAGCACACAACCGTGGCCTAGAGGCTGTCAGCATGGCTCCCTCCCGGACTCTCAGAGACCTTCCCATCCCCTAAGCTGACGGATTAGTGCTCTGCAGCTGGGTGGCTTAGGCCTGGCCACCCATCCGGCTGCACAAAGCTTTCGGCTGTTATGCAACCAGCAAATCTGCTTCTGCAAACCAGGGAGGGTGTGGGGGAAACGGTGGATGTGCCTACAGGCCGCTCAGCAGGAATAAGACACGACTGTCTCAGGTGGGGGGAGAGCAGCAGGACCCGTAGGAACCCCTGCCTCCAGCAGTGCCTCCTGCTCAGCGGCCTGAAGGCGGCACCTGGCAGGCGGGCCGTGCTCACCCAGAGGACACCGCCCACTACCGGGCTGGGCTCTCCCTACTGGCACCTAGTGAGCGGGGCCGGGGCACCACCGAGCATCCTGCACACTGACCAGCCTGCACGAGGGGTGCGCAGCCCGAAGTGCCCCGTGAAGTAAGGCCGTTCTTTTCGATCCTAGTGCTCACTAGGGGTGGCACCTGGCGAGGTCGCAGAGAAGTGAATTTGGAAGAGCACGCACTGGGCAAACCACGGAGGGGGAAGCAGCGATTCCTAGAAGAAAGGCGCTCAGGGAAGGCCCTCGGAGCTTGGGGAGCGGGGAGCTAAGGGGGAGGAGGAAGGAAGGCAGGGTGAGCTCCCTGGAGGGAAAGCGCCAGGAAAAGGATTTTGGATGGAAAGCACAATGAAGGTTTGCCCGTTTCAGTGCGGCTGATGCTGCCAGTGTGTGGGTAGGGGGTAAACTTCGGAGGAGTGGGAGGGAGGAAGCCTGGACTCAAACCCGCCCCTGTTCCTCAGCAGCTGACGGGCGTGTTCGCTGGCCTCGCTGCGTCTCAGGTCCTCCCCGCCCAGGAAGCGAAGGCGGATGGGGTGCTCCAGGGCTAAATTGGACACAGACCACCGGTGTGGCAGACAGACAGCAGCAACAATGACTAAATGTCCCTGATCGTCAAGTCAGCTCTGACCAAAGGCCTGGGAGAGGCGATGGGGTTTCCTGGTGTCGAGGAGAAAGTTTATTGGACAGGAAATCCCGGCTAAACACGCACTTGGGTCCTTTGCGGGATCACGCATGCCGTCTCCCGGACAACCTCCCGGGGCCTTCGGGCTCCTGCTCCCGAGGGGCACAGGCATCGCCCACACCCACCCACCCCGGGCCACCCGTGCCCAGAGCTGCTGCCTCCAGACCTGGGCCTAGCTGCTCTGTGGGGGTTACTCCGGGTCAGAGCAGGTGCCCTATTCCAGGAGTGGATGCTGATGGGCAGGGTGGCCCAGGTGAGGACAGACCATCTGACAGACAAGGGGGTCTACTCAGTCTGGGACGAACCCAGTGCTTGTGTCTAGGCAGTGCTGCCCCGCACGCGGGCCTGTAGCTCCTTAAGTCCTCTCCGCCTGTAATCGGGTGTGTGTGTGTGTGAAACAGGGTTATTTATTCTACATGGACCTGTGGCCCTGAAATGAAAGAAATCATCCGGAATGGGATGGGGTGGCTACAGGGGACATCCTGAGACCACCAGCCATTGCCAGCATTTATTTAGAGCAGTGATTCTCAACCTTCCTAATGCCGTGACCCTTTAACACAGTTCCTCATGTTGTGGTGACCCCCAATTTCATTGTTACAAATTGAACATAATTAAAGCATAGTGATTAATCACAAAAACAATATGTAATTATGTAGTGTTTTCCGATGGTCTTAGGCGACCCCTGTGAAAGGGTCGTTCGACCCCCAAAGGGGTCGTGACCCACAGGTTGCGAACCGCTGCTTTAGACGGTTTCCATTGCTCTCCCAGGATCACTGAGAGCGCGGAGCATGCACTCGCACTGCGCACAGATGGAGGAAATGAACCCATCTTATTTCCTCGGGCCCCGGGAGGTAACGGATTTGACAGACTTAGAACTCCAATGTCAGGCCCCAGCACAGGCCTCTCACCCCAGGCACACGGCCCGTCCACAGCAGATGAGAAGCCCTGCCCCGCCCGCCTGCCAGACCACTTCCCCAGGCGCGGGCGGGCTCTGAATGGAGCAGAGGCTGCTGTCTGTGGGAGGCGTCTGCGATGGTGGACGAGGGCAGGCTCTCCACACAGCCCGGGATTCAAATATCCGCCCTTCACGCACTGCTCCTAGTCAAGTGACCTAATGGGGGTGCCTTTTCCACCCCCGCAGAATGGGAGTAACAGTACTGCCAGCTCGGAAGGTGGTGTGAGGACCGAGTCATTACCCAGGCCGTGCTCAGGGACAATGGAGGCGTCAGAAAGGCAGCTGTGTTTTGGCTCCACTGGCCTATCTCACATGCTCTTTCTCTCCCCCCTAAATACATGTTTATTGATCTCAGAGAGGAAGGGGGAGGGAGAGAGAAACCATCTACGATGAGAGAGACTCACTGATTGGCTGCCTCCTGCACACCTCCTACTGGGGATCGAGCCCACAACCTGGGCCTGTGCCCTGACCAGAATCGAACCGTGACCTCCTGGTTCATAGGTCGACGCTCAGCCACTAGGCCACGGGGCCGGCTCACACGTTCTCAATAGGCTCTCTATTTGCCCCCCTCTCACTCGGCTCTCAAAGCACTTCCACAGGCTCAGGGGAACACTAACGGAGGACCTGCCCTTACACATGAGGTGCCCCGTGCACCCGTCCACAGGGACAGAACTGCTGTGCTGTTTCACTACCCGAGCACTTTCCCAGGTGACTGAGAGGCATCTGTCAGCATCGGGAAGCATAAGGAAGGCCGGGGTGAGGATTGTAGCCTGTGCTGCCTCAGGTGAGGACAAAAGAGAAAGTGGCATACCAGAGACTTCCCTGCTGTTTTATAAACGCATTCCCTGCCCACATGGACCTGGGACCTGAGGGTGTGCAGAGCAGAGCCCATGCGTCCTCCCCCCGGCCTCCCGCCCACGATTGCCCGCCGGTTGGTCGGTGCAGGTCTGCAGAGATGCAGAAAGGCCGGTAAGGACAGAGGATGTCTGGAAGGCTGTGAAACACTTCTTTCACAATGAACTGGAATGGCTTCATGTGGAAAAGCTTAAAATTAAACAGCGTCAGCAAAAACCCAGCCAACCAAAAACATCGAGAGAGGGAGGATTTCAGGCTGACGGGAGACAACAGGTCTGACCGACCGGAGTGGAAACGCCCTCCTCCCACAGGAAGAGGCCTCGGACCCGACCCTCTCGAACTGCTTCCCTCCGGCCCAGGTGCCAGCAGCTCCCACCAGTCCCACCCGGGAGCAGGTGGGAGGCTCCCTGCTGCCGCCACGTCTCCCATCAGCACTGTAGTTACCAAGCTCTAGCCCCCCGACAAGTAACAGCTCCCCCCCGAAGCAGCAGGCCGGAGGCAAACCCGGTCTAAGGGTCCTAGTCCCTGAAGGCTGTGAAGCTGCCAATGGACCGCCTCACAGGGCGAGGGGCTCCCCACCTCTGAGCTGTCATTAGTTTTTGGAAGGTGCTGCCGCCAGGGGAGAAATCCTGGGGGTGACGTCGCTTGTTTAGGCGCAGCCGATCGGAAGGCTCTGCCAGGCTCCTTCTGAGGCCCTGCAGCCGGGCCCAGGCCTGTCGGGGTGTGGGGGCCTCCCTGCCCAGGGAGCTCCCACCCGCGGGGCACTCACCATGCTGTCGAATTCCACGGGGCCCACGATCCGAGACACCTCGTCAAACTCCTCGGGAGACATGGGGAGCAGGTTGTCTGTGGTCTGCAGTCGGGAAGGGTGACTGGAAGGGGAGAGAGGGAAGCAGGGTTAGCTCTGGGCGAGGAAGCAGGGCCCGGCCCGCACATGTCGTCGTCGGCCTGCGACTGCAGGAGCGGGTTCTGTTTTCGCTGCAGGTGAGTGCGCACACCTGCAAAATACATTTTAGAAAGTGCAGCCCCTGAGCGGTGTGGCCTGGGGCATGGGGGCAGGGGCGCCCGCTCAGGGCGCATGGGAGGCGGTGGGAGTCCCTCTTCCCTACCTTACGGTGTGAGTGCAGAGGAGGCTGATCCGAGATTTTACGTGAAGGCTACTCCATGCGCCCCACAGCGCTCAGGCCAAACTACTGACCATGCCTTCTCCAAATTTTTTTGTCTACCTTTTATGAAATGAAACGACAAAATAAAAGCAGGTGGAAGAAATGTATCTCAACCATCACGGTGGCCTTTTCCAGATCGAAAAGAACTACTTTCCCACTCTGATCGATTTCCGCTCATTTTATTCACACTTTTTCAAAGTATCCGTTTGGGGAGAATTTATATCCCTTAAATACAACTTTGGGTGTTTGGGGGGTTTTTTTGTTTGTTTTTGTTTTTTTATATAAAGGCAGTAAAATGCTGAGGCGGTGACACCGGGACCTCTAAGTGGGGTCTTCCCATCGGGTTGAGTGCGGCGGCGGCGACAAGGACAAGGGAAAGCAAAGTGCAAGCATCTTCCGCGCCCAGCCGAGCGGGCGGCGCACGGCTCTGGCTCACTTACACTTCAGACACGGAGATCAGCTCTGTCTTGATGTATCCCGTCCCTTTGGGGCCATCGACTTCCATGGGCTCTGCTGCTGGAAGGAGCACAGGGACACCCCATTAGCAGGACCACACGCAGGCACGCCTCTTTCACCAAATGGGACTTTGGGCCCTGGCCGGTGGCTCCGTGGTTAGAGCACTAACCCAGGATTGAAGGGCCCCGGGTTCGACTCTGGTCAAGGGCACGTACCTCGGTTGCAGGCTCGATCCCTGGCCCCGGTCAGAGCCTGTGCAGGAGGCAACCAATCAATGTGTCTCTCTCACATCGATGTTTCTCTCTCTCTGTCTCCTCCTTGCCTTCCACTCTCTTTAAAAAATTCAAGGGAAGCCCTGGCCGGCTTGGCTCAGTGGATAGAGCGTCAGCCTGCGGATTGAAGGGTCCCAGGTTCGATTCCGGCCAAGGGCACATACCTGGGTTGCAGGCTTGATCCCCAGTGGGGGGCGTATAAAAAAATAAAATTCAAGGGAAAAGATATCACCCGGCGAGGATGAACAACAACAAAAAGTGACTATATTTTCTCCATAGTCAGATACTGGAGTCCCGTAACTTCAAGGGGTCTGAGCTCCCTGGCTGAGTCACCTGAAGCTCTGGTGGGGGTGTGAACAACGGGAGATGAGGGGAGGGTTTGGTACAGGGGTCAGACTGAGCGGTTTCTCTTTCCGAGGCTCGAAACCCTGCAGGAGTTGTGCCTGGCTCTGGGGCCCGGCCTGGCTGCCGTAACCACTCAGCTGGCCAGGCAAGGGAGGGCAACTTCCCCCGCGAGTAACTGCTGACACTGAGGTTTCAGGTCTGAAAAGCAAGCAGCTTTGCTGGCATGTTCCAACCAGAGGAGCCTGACCTGAGCCTTCTCAGTGCCACGCAGTGAGGGCAGGGGAGCAGGAGGCCCGTGGCAGCGCTAGGTCTGCTCTTCCCAACAGTCACCGTTCACACACGCCTCATACTGGCTGGGTCACCCCATGAACCCCGGCACTTCTCCTGGGCCTCCGTTTACCCGATTGTAGCAGGAGCAGGCTGGCATAAATCGGCTGGCCATAGTGATCCTACCTTTTACCCTTTCCACGTGGAAAAAGCAATAACGTAACATACGCAAGACGAGAAATGACCTTTAAACTCCTCTAAAAGAAGAGTCATTTACTCATTTCTTAGTAGGTATTTCAGGCCGACGAATGCACTAGGGTCAGCTGCGCTGTGTGGATGCCATGTTTTCAAAGCCCGCTCTGAGCAATTCTAAAGGTAGTGGCGGTTTGATGGCTCAGCGTGGGGGTCGGGGCCCTGCCGGCTCCTTGCACGAGAGGAGGCAAGGGCCCGGGGGCGTCTGAACCTGTGGACGGCGATGAGATGAGAACATGGGCACTCACCTTCCTTGGGCCTGGAGTAATATTTCCCAAAGGCATGGTCTTTGTCGATGTTGGGGTACAGGTACTTGAGGGGGTTCTCTGGGATATTTTCAGCGGCCATGACCTTGTAGTTTCGAATGATATCAGGGAACGTCACCGCAGAGAGCTCTTTCTTCGTGTAGGGCTCCACCGCATGGAAGTAAGGCTCTAAAGAGAAGAACAGTGGGGTGAGTCCCATGGAATATCCCAGCACAACAGAGGAAAGATGCAGAACACAGCGGCGTCGAGGGATCTGAGAGAGACCGAGAAGAACCAATCACAACCTCAGGGTTGCCAGCAGATGGTGCACTAAGTGAATTATAACCCTTTCATAACCAAGGGAAAGCAGGCCGTCATTACTACCAACTGCACTCGTTTGTCATCGCATGCCGACACCCGTGATACAGCTGTAAGCACGTGTCTTCACTGCTGTGCGGCCCCCACAGCAAACAGCCAGCAGCTGAGAAGGAACCGGCTCCCCTACCCTGCCCTTCTCTGCTGTTCAGCCTTTCCCCCCAAACGGGCATTTCTCAGTCATGGATTCATTTGTTAAACAGAAATCCAATTTAACAAATGTCAACGTGCATCTGCCCCGTCTCATGGCAGGTGGAGGGCTGCACCCAGGCCCAGACCCCTTTCAGAAAGCCTGCCTGCACCTGTGCCCACCCCCTGCACCTGTGCCTGCCCCTCTGCACCTGTGCCCACCCCCTGCACCTGTGCC
>NW_005364633.1:497325-503907 GCF_000412655.1 Myotis brandtii
CCTGCACTCCCCCTCCACAGACCCCTGTGCCTTCCCCTGCCAAGACCTGGCTGCCACTCATACTGACTGCCCTTCCCTCTATAGGCGACAAAAAAAATAACACGCGGCCGTGGGAGTTAAAGCCCATGCTCTGCACACCATGGTCCAGGCAACGAGGGAACCACAGACCCTCATGCGATGGACTGAATCCTGCCTGGAGGTGGCTGGGTGAGGACAGCGTCTGGTTTTATGTCGGAAGCTGGTTCTTTGCAGGAGCTGCTGTGCAGGGAGGGAAGGGCCATGGGCCTTACCGCCTCCGTTCTGCGGCCGCTCCACCCACGTGAAGGTGATGGCGCCCTCGCGACAGCTCTCACTGAAGCGCAGCAGGAAGGTGCCCGGCTGCTGGTCCTTGAGCAGCGCCCGCTCGCGCTCCTTGCTGATGAAGCCCACGATGCACCTGGGGGAGGCCAAGCATTCGGGTCAGTCGTGACTTTAATCTTCATGTTAACTTTCTATCAAGGTCGCTGGGCCCTGACAGACCAGCTCACAAGGACAGGCTATCGGAGGCTTTACAGCAATTTAACCCACACTCAGGAAGGACTTCACTTCCGTATGGTGGAGTCCAAAGAGGATCGCCAGCATGGGCCCAGCAGGGGCTCCAGGTGAGCAGTTAATACTTGCTGGCCCGCCCGCGTGGCTCAGTGGTTGAGCGCTGACCTATGAACCCGGAGGTCATGGTTCGATTCCTGGCCAGTGAACTTGCCCAGGTTGCAGGCTAGATCCCCAGTGTGGGGTGTGCAGGAGGCAGCCGATCAATGATTATCTCTCATCATTGATATTTCTCTCTCTCTCCCTTCCTCTCTGAAATCAATAAAAACCTATTTATAAAACAATAATAAAAGTGTTTTCTGCCTCCCTTGGGGCAATAGGGTGGGCACTGGATAAATGTATGAGTGGCACTCAGCGCCCCAGTGTCATCTCTGAGGCCCCCCTCCCCAAGCCTTGAGGGTGCCGAAGCCCTGTTTCTGTGAGACGCACACAGGTCTTGGCAACGGGCCAGGCCTGTGCCAGCGGCACAGCCCGGGGAGTGTGCGCTGAGCACAGGTTCAACACCGCACTTGCCAACGGCTCTTACCCATCATTCCAGAGAGAGAGCAGGTGCTTTTTGATGAGTTCAAGGATGCTTTCAATCCAAAGCCAGAAAGGAAAATTTTTGTCATTTATATTTTCCTGCAAGTAAACAAGTACACACATTAGGAACAAGGAATCCAAAGTCCTGGTGACTTCCCGTGCCTCCTCCCACCACCAGGCTGGAATCTGCAAAGGCAGCCCGGCTGCCACAGCCCGCTCGGTCCTGTACTCAGCAGCCCCCCACCCCCATTACTGGTCCCCACACACCAAGCTCTGCATTTCCTGGGCCGCCCCCCTTCCCTCTCCAAACAGGAGCAGCCGGCCAGGGAGTGACCTCCAGGGGAATCAGAACAAAAGCTGCCCTCGCACCGAACAGACCAGTAGCAAGTAGCAAGTAGCAAGCTGCAGCGGTAGTGAGCAGGCAGCAGGGGTAGTGAGCAGGCAGCAGGGGTAGTGAGCAGACAGCAGGGGTAGTGAGCAGGCAGCAGGGGTAGTGAGCAGACAGCAGGAGTAGTGAGCAGACAGCAGCGGTAGTGAGCAGGCAGCAGGGGTAGTGAGCAGACAGCAGGGGTAGTGAGCAGGCAGCAGCGGTAGTGAGCAGGCAGCACAGTCGCAGCTTAGTGAGCAGGCAGCAGTGGTAGTGAGCAGGCAGCAGGCCCGCAGGGGTAGTGAGCAGGCAGCAGGGGTAGTGAGCAGGCAGCAGCGGTAGTGAGCAGGCAGCAGGGGTAGTGAGCAGGCAGCACAGTCGCAGTGGTAGTGAGCAGGCAGCAGCCTGGTGACTTCAGGGGGTCTAATTATTCCCTCCGGCTGGTGGCTGGTCCCTGGGCTTGAGTTGCCTGGGGTTGAGTTGGCTCGGGGTTGAGTTGGCTGAGGGTGAGTTGCCTGGGGTTGAGTTGGCTGGGGGTTGAGTTGGCTGGGGGTGAGTTGGCTGGGGGTGAGGTGCCTGGGGGAGCTCATCTGGTGCCAACCCACCCACCCCGCACGGAGCACACATTTCTCACGGACGGGCTAACACGCTGCCAAAGGGGCTGTGTGAGCAAACAAGACTCGCTTGGATGTGAAAGAATGTTATCACCCGGCAGGCGCTTCCTGTCTGACCCGCACTGCGGCCGACTTCGGTGCCAAGGAAAGTAAACGCTTTGCCCTGGGGGCCCACGGGGAGAGGGACCAGCCAAAATAAACTCCCCGCGCGACTGCCACAGGGAGAGACGCGAGGACCTCGCAGAGAGCCAGGGACAGAGAGCTTAACCTGACAGAGCCCACCTTACAGAACCTTGTCCACGGAATCAGGCCGTCGGGGCCGGCACCAGGACCTAACGAAGAAAAACAAGCTTTGTCAGCAAACAGAGGTCAGTTCCGGAGCTTTGGCTGGGCTGGTGGCTTGGCTCCTGTTTGTTCTCAAAGGAAGGAGCCAGCACCCGGCACAGGACGGCTGTGTGCACAAGGCTACCCCGACAGCGCGTTTTCTGCAGAAGCCTCCATGTGGTCCCTCCCAGGGCCAAAATCCCTCCCCAGTGGCCTGCAGAGCTGGTTTTAAAAATGCAAACTAAGGCCAAGACCATCCTAGGCGACCTACTGAATCAACACTTGACTTTATAAGCTTGCTTTAGATATCAATGAGGCATTTCCCTCACCCCTCCTCCAAATGGGACAGGGGCTAGGGAGTTTGATGCAAATCAGAAGTCTTTTTTAAAAAATATATTATTGATTTCAGAGAGGAAGGGAGAGGGAGAGGGAGAGGGAGACAGAAACATCAGTGATGAGAGAGAATCACTGATTGGCTGCCTCCTGCACGCCCCGTAATGGGGACCGAGCCCGCAACCCAGGCATGTGCCCTTGACCGGAATCGAGCCTGGGACCCTTCAGTCCAAAGGCTGATGCTCTATCCACTGAGCCAAACCAGCTAGGGCAGAAGTGGAGGGAGAGCAAAGGGAGGGGAAGGAGGCCTCGGGGTTACTAGCTACACATATGAAAGCAGCCCAAGGCCGTCAGAGGTGGGAGCTCATCTCTCCTCAAAGGAACCACACATGGCCAGCCTGGTGTGGCTCAGAGGTTGAGCACAGACCCATGAACCAGGAGGTCATGGCTCGATGCTTGGTCAGGACACATGCCCAGTAGGGGGTGTGCAAGAGGCAGCCGATGGATGCTTCTCTCCCTTCCACTCTGAAGTCAATGAAAATATAATACATATATATATATTTTTTTTATTTTTTTAAAGAATCACAAATAAGCCATTACAGAGAGGAAATATATTTCTTAAGTCTCACCAACTAAGGAGAAGAAATATGGTGACTTTCTACTTTTGATTCAGTAGCACAAGCCCCCACGGTAGCAGCTACATGGCCAAGAGGAGGCGCTGCAGCGAGCCTTGTGGTCGGGGGAGCCTGGGGTGCTTGCAGTGCGCGCAGCGCTGCTGGGCAAGGAGCGAATGTGCAGCGACGCTGCCCATGAATTCTTAAAGAAATCGTGTGGACGCTCTGTCCACTGAAGGCCTGAGACCAGCAGGCCTTTGATTTGCTGAGGGTGGGAGACTCGTCCACCCATGGCACTGGCCACTGGAAGGGGACCATCTGCCTGGGGGGACCTGCCCGGCAGGCAAAGCTCTTCGTCAGGGGGTCCCGAGGTGGGCAGTGGGCAGGGCCTCCTACTGGCCGCTGAGGCCGGCACCGGGGGTGCCGTGCGCGGGCCCCAGCCCTACTCGCATGTGGTGGAGACTTAGTTTTCTCTCCAAGGTTAAAAAGACTTTACCTTTCTCTTCGGAACTTATTTTAGCCACAAGGAATATGCCTGACATAACGCAAAAACACCTTTCTCCCAGGACCGCTGCTCAGAAGCATCGAGATCCTGGGAAACAGGCACCAGACCTCCAGACCTCTGGCCGGTCTGTCTGTGGAGGGGAGGGTGCCGCCCGCTCAGCTCTGAGCTGCCCTGGAAACGCCAGTGGTTCCCCTCCCCCCTTGAACAGAAGAGCGAGAGGGGCACGGAGGCACCGCGATTGCGGGCTCACAGACAGAGCGGGAACGTACCCAGCAGCTTCTCGCCCAGCATGGCCAGCTGGTCCCCGTTGAGGCCTCTCTTGGTGACGGAGGAGAACTGCCAGCTTAGCACCTCGGAGAGCTGCGCCCAGCGCGCGCAGGGCGGGTTCAGGAAGAAGGACAGGTTCTGGGGAGAGGACACGATGTGAGCGGCGCCCCAACACCACGGCCACAGGCCAGGACTCAGCACCGCCGGTGCCGGCTTCCGACACCCCACGCTGACGGAGAAGCAGGGCCGATGCGCACGGCCTGCAGCGGCCCCTCTGTGAAGTCAGTGCTCCCCGAAAGGTCCGTCGCTGGGAAATCCAGACCCACGTGCTTCTGCGCTCACTCGTGGCCGCGCGTGCCCCACGGGTGAGAACTGCGTCACCCGCTGAGGTCAGAGCGCCCCCCACCCGTCCACCCCCAGTCCACCTCTCAGGGAACCGGTCCTTCCCGAGGTCTGGGCACAGTGCAGCGCTCGGCATCTTGTGCTGCTCTGCGGGGTCTCACGGTTACATGTAAAGGTGCTGTCTAACCCTCCTCAGGCCAGGACCTGCCTCGGGAGCCCTGTGACGCCAGAGAAGCTGTGCTCAGGCCGGAGGCTCAGTGCCCCTGGGCAGGAGCCTGACACTAATGAGCCAGCAATACATCGGGTAAGGTGTCTCAATGGACACCCACAGGAGCAGGTCACCTATGAACGGGTGACGAGAGCTTGTAACTGAGGCTAGCAGGAGCCGAACCCCTTCTTTGGGCTCAGTATTTGCTAAACCAGTGTTCACGGTGAGTAGGTGACTGAGGGGCTGTAGGTGTTCACGGTGACTGAGGGGCTGTAGGTGTTCACGGTGACTGAGGGGCTGTAGGTGTTCACGGTGACTGAGGGGCTGCAGGTGTTCACGGTGACTGAGGGGCTGGAGTACAGTGAACAATGAGAATCGACTAGAGTCAGTCGGTGGGGAGTGTGCACACTCTAACAATGAGTTTGTTAGTAGAAGCACCCATTTTAAAGACGTACCAATAAAGGGCCTCATCCACAATAAGCTGTAATAGACGACCGACTGCCCGGCTTAGTCAAGCTCGAGGGAAATCACGGTTCTCATACAAAACACACCCACAAGCCTCCGCCTCCCCAGAATCACTCCAGGCCCCTGGCCGTGCCCTTGCGCCATGTCCCTCGGCACCTGGCCCTGGCGGCTCTTTCGGAGCAGAGCCGCGGAAGCTAGAGCAGGGGGTGCGGGTCCCCAGGGTGAAGACAGACGTGTGTACGTACCCTGGGCTCCGTCACCAGCATGTTGTACCACAGGATGGAGGCCCAGCCGCTGGGGAGCTGGCTGACGTTGGAGATCACCACCACAGGCAGGGAGGTCGTCTGAAAGAGGGCAGAGACCATGAAATCGTCTGAGTCACAGCCATGTCGCCTTAGACCTCGGCACGGCCCGAGCCTGAGCCGGGGATTATGGGTAAATTTACATAGATTTTACATTTCAAAATTAAAATGTCAAGTTATGTTCTTTCGCTCATAGTTTAGTTTTTTTTTCCTTAAGGTTGTCAGTTTTTAAAAATTAATTTGAAAGAGAGATGGGGAGGGGGAGGGAGGGAAGGAGGGAGGGAGAGGGAGAGAGGAAGAGAGAGAAAGAGAGAACACTGCTTGGTCACCTCTTGCACACACCCCAACTGGGAATCGAAACCAGGACCCTTCAGTACACGGGGACGACATTCCAACCAACTGAGCCACACTGCCTACCTAGGGCTTAATTTGTTTTTGACTTATCTCAATTCTTCATATAAAAACTAACAGAATAGCTCAACTGAAACAATTTGCTTACAGAATTTGAAGGTTAATTCAATTACCTAGCTTCATGACTCATTAAATTAAGATAGTATTAGCTGGAAAATACCATCTTTTCTTAGCAAGTAGGTAAATACCTCTAAAACAAAAACTGAGTAATAAAAATACAAGCAAGCAAGTTAAATACAAGCAAGAGGTTACATAAATAAAGTTCTCCACGTCCGGTCACGTAAATCTCACCTCCAGGTCGATCACCAAGCCCGGCTGGCACAGCTGGGTCTCGAAGCTGAGGGAGTGCAGCTCCTCAGTCACGATGAGCGGGCCCTGAAAGAGAGGGGGCAGCGCTCATCCGCGGTCCTCGCTCCCAGCTCCGCCCCGCGCCCAGGCCCAGAGCTGCGCCCAGGCCCAGAGCTGCTCCCAACTCCACCCCAGGCCGAGAGCTGCTCCCAACTCCACCCCAGGCCAAGAGCTGCTCCCAAGCCGAGAGCTGCGCCCAGGCTGAGAGCTGCGCCCAGCTGGGGCGCGCGGGCAAGGGCTCACTTCCCTCCTCTGCCCCAGGTTGATGACTGCAGACACCCCGGTGTTCTCCCAACATAGAGCGCTGAAACCATGGCAAGGACTGCTGATTAGGGAAAGAACTGTCATCAGGGAAACACCCACCCCCCCTGG